>NC_137146.1:17209450-17569450 GCF_949319135.1 Squalius cephalus | reverse complement strand
GGTCTATGAAATTCTATGAAGATTAACACTCGACATACACAAAAGCACACAAATACACAGAGAAAACAATCTGCTTTCATTGTGCATCTAGTTTTATATACATTAAACAGATAATAAGATGTGTGTATGTGTGGATACAGGTCACAGCATGGCAGACACGCTTACTGTCGCTCTACGTGTGGCAGAAGAGGCGATAGAAGAAGCCATTGCTAAAGCAGAAAGCTACAAAGACAGCCTGGTTAGAAACTCCTGTTCATGTCAAACCACCAAATCATCCTTCATTCAGACATCCAAATATTAATTCATCAATCAGACATTTATGTGTACATCCATCTGTTCTTCTCCACACCCATTTAAGAATCCTGTATAAAAATATAATTTGTAGTGTTCAAATGTTGTTGACTTATCCATCTCTCTGTTTTGACCATTTTCTCATGTTTCCTGAATATCTAACTGCAGTTAGAAAAATACTGCACTTTTCTCTCTTATTGCTGCGTCTCTTTCTCTCTTATATGACAGGAGAAACAGAATGAGGCTCGCTATTTGCGTGACCACAAGGAAGAGCTCATAGAGGAACTTGCAACGACAATTGTTCAAAAAGTAAGAGCTGTTCTATAATTGAGAGAATACACTATAGTTTATAGTGGTTTTAATTAACTGTATACCAAATCACATAATTCTACTAGATATTAAAATAACATAACATGTTCAGGTCAAAATAAAAATATATATATATATATATTAATAGAAGAACATGGAACTTACGCTATTGTTTAAAAGTTTGGGATCAGTAAAAAAATTTCATTCATTTATTTTTTTAAATAATTTAATACTTATCTCTATAACTTTATAAAGATTTCTACTTCAAATAAATGCTGTTCTTTGAATTTTCTATTTATTAAAGAATCCTGAAAAATAATTATCATCACAGTTTGCACAAAAATATTAAGCATCTCAACTGTTTTCAATATTGATAATAATAAGAAATTATTCTTGAGCACCAAATCAGTATATTAGAATGATTTCTGAAGGATCACGTGACACAGAAGACTAGAGTAATCATGCTGAAAATTCATCTTGCCATCACTGGAACAAATTACATTTTGAAATATATTAAAATAGAAAACAGTTGTTTTAAGTTTATTATAATAATTCACAATAGTCTGTCTTAACTGTGTTTTTGATCTTCAAAACATTATTAAAATCTTACGAACCCCAAAATTTTGAATGAATTATGTAAACATTATTTATTAAGAATTATTACGAAATAAGAAATTAAGAAAATAGATATAGATCGTTTTATTAAATCACTTTGATTAGTAAAATGTTAATGTACAATTACTTTTATTTTTATTTTTTTTTACATTTAGGCAGTACAACACATACTACCATGAATTACAGTTTAAATAATATATCATTAATTTATATCATAAGAATGAGATTTGTCATTATGGTAATGAGAATTGGGGGAAATGTTCTCAATTGTCATGAAAATAATGTAAAATTGTAAAACTAGATGTTATTTCCTGTTAGTAAAATATAACTTCAGTAACATTTTAGAATACTGTTCCGTCATTAATGAATAACTACACAGGAACAAATGAGTAACGCACTATTAACATTCTAGTAACTACTATTAACTAACAAGAAACTCTGATTAACAATTTGAATGTTCGCAGTTGAATGTGGTAGTTCACTATTAGCTAATCAGTAACTACTATTTTTTTTCATACCTTCCAGAGAACTACTAAGAACTACTATATACAGGTCAATAATTAACATGAATAATGCATAATTTATGTAACTGTAACGGTACTAGTGAGTAATGACTCAAGTGTCATTACATCGTTCTAAAGGAACTAATTAGGGCCCGAGCACCGATGGTGAGAGGACCCTATTGTTTTTGCTCCGTTTATTATTATTATAATAATTTGGATCAGTATTCTAAAGTGAAAAGCTTGATAACTACCTAATATAGTATCTAACTTAAAAAACTACATTTATTACGTATAAATCATTTCTTCATTCACATTTGAGTTCATAGAGCAGTTTTGACCTCATATTCTTTGACATGTCAACTTTGCCCTGCCATAAGTGATTTAAATCAAAATTAACCCAATTACTTTGAAAATCCATCCATAGACCTGATTTGGCAAACTATTTTCACTGCAAAACGGTACAGTCTGAGATGCACTAATCATAATCTTGCACACTATACCATATAGTACAAACATTATTTGTGTATTGTACGGCTGCAAATTGGTATGCAACTTTTATAGTTGTCTGTTTTTCCTCTTTTTCCATGTCTCTCTCTCTCTGTAGATCATTCAGAGGGGGAAACGGTCTGAGATTCAGGCTGAGTATGAGTTTGTTTGGCCTCAGAATCAGAGTAGTGAGCTATCTTTCCCTACCTCAACACAACACACACATGCCACACAGCATTCACACACCACCTCTCATCACGGCGCAGTAGCCCAGGCCGACATCACCAGCTCCTATCCGCTGTTGGTAAGAGCATGTTAAAGTTACCTATAGCAACTATCATACAGTATTTATGTGTTTTACTGTGCTTATTAAATATTCCTGACCTCATCTGTAACACATACACATACACTACAGCTTGCAAAAACATCACGGTTTAAAAATAATGATGGAATGTTGGAATCTAGGAAAAGCAATGCAAAAAAAAGCTGAAAAATCCCTTAAAAATGCTTATTCATCAGTAATAGTGTTTTAGTGTTATTCAGCATTGCTGTAGTAGAGACATTTCTAATAGGCAATAGCAGTAAGCCAATAAGCTATAATGCAAGTCTCTAGCACCCCCAACTGGTGAACTTCTTAAACTTTTCCAAACCAAATACATATAACCAAATTCAAATTGTGCATAAATGCAAAACAGTTTCACTTTGTGCAGAAAACTGTCAGACATTTGTACATTATAACATAACAATTATTACTATACTTATAAAGGTTATTACTATTTGTGTGTAACTCAGTATGTATACCACAGTAAACTTCTTACAGTACACATAGATATTTAACTGAAGGGTTTCTAGATGAAAGGAACAATTTAATTGGCAGATGTATATCATATATTTTCACATTTTTATATCTTGCAATAAATATAGATATATATAAATCTTTTGTAACATTCTAAATGTCTTTGTATTGTTATACTTTTGATCTATGTAATGCCTCCTTGCTGAATAAATGATTGATTTCTTAAAAAAAAAAAAAAAAAAAAAAGTATGATATATATATAATGATATATTTGTTCACACTTGCATTTTCCATAATTTCAAATGACAATTGTTGAGCATGTGGGTTGATGGGTGTGTTTAGAATTCAAGATCAGCGTACTCTTTGACAAGTGACGATTCTCCAGAGAAGGACCCTGAGGTGGGAATTGCCCCAGGGGTCCCAAAGAGTGCAGCGGTAGAGACAGACATCCAGAACTACTCTTCACTCAGGAGGGAGTCCAGAGCATCATCACTTCCTAGTTGGAAGAGTGTTGACCGCCTGGACAACACTAGTAAGAATATATACAAAACACATGCTGTTCATCATTGGTCTAGTGCACCAGACCAAAACTTCAGACATCTACACAATTGAATTGTTGATTCATTGCAAGATTTAAAGATACACAACAAAACTACAAAAGCTGTCACTGTGGCAGCACCATTCCAAAAGGTACATATTTGTGCCTAAAGAGTGCAGATTAGGACCTAAAATGAACATATTGGTACCAAAAGTGTACATATTAGTACCTTTTGAAAGGGTACCGTCCCAGTGACAGCTTTTGTAGCTTTTTTTCTGAGAATGTATAGTTCATACAAAAAAAGAGAATTCTGTCAACATAACTCATGCTGTTCCAATTCTGGCTTTCTTTATTCTTTGGAACACAAAGATGTTTTGAAGAATTTTTCAAATGTTTTTGTCCATACAGTGAAAGTCATTGGGGTCCCAAAACACCAATATTGGACCCCAATGACTTTCATTGTATGGACAAAAACTACATTTTGCAAAATGTCTTTTGTATCCCACAGAAGAAAGAAAGTCATTCAGAATTTGAGGTTTAGTAAAGTAGAGAATTTTAATTTTTGGGTGAACTATCCTTTTAAGGCTCTTTAAAAGTTTGATGCATTTTACTGGGTGCAAAATAGGCATACAAAGGCGAAGTGTTTAATTTTGTATCGAGTGTCAAACATAATTGCAAAAATAATTTCACGTCTGGTTGGTATTGAAAAAACTTAAACAAGAAAATTACCACCTTTTTATTATTTTGACGTTTTCTTATTTTCTGTTTGTGTATGTGGTGCACACACACACACACACACACACACACACACACACACACACACACACACATATCCTCTATATCTGTCTGTCCAGGTGTTTGTGTCTCTCTCCACAGGTGCATCTTCAGTCCTGCAGTCCCCTGATGGTAACTGGATCGCCCTGCAGAGCTTCCAGCATTCCCGGCCCAGTCTGCTGACCAAGCGCAAGAGCCTTGTTTTCAGTGTGCTGGAGAAAGAATCAGGCGTTGTGTCCGCGTATGACGGAATGGGCTCTGATTCAGACCCCGAGGACCAGGGAGGCTGGGGGGCAGCCCTGTTACAGTTTCGCAGACGTCTCTCCGACGAAACCTATTACACTGACTCTCAACATGACCCGGAATGGACATACACCCAACACCCACCCATCACCTCACCCTCCTCGGGTCAGTACACCAACACTGAGACCCTAAACTCAGACTCGGAGACATCTCCTGCCCCGTCCACTCGAGCGAGCAGAGCAGGCCACAGTACGTCCCAGAGGAAAAAAGGGCTGCCTGAAGCACACCCGTATCCTCCCTACAGACATCCCACGAGCAGTGTAGCTTCACCTCTACTGAGGCCAGAAGTTCTTGATGTGAACTTTAACCCCCGTGTGGGAGGGGACAGTAGTGATGGGGAGGAGCAGAGCGAGCAGATCAAAAGGTCAAGGAGGCGAAGAAAGAGCAAACGCGAGACATCAGAGCACAGCCGAGCACATGATGAACTGTACAGCTCTGCCACAGTGGTAAGAGAAAAAGCAGCCTTCTGGTTTATTATTAGATTGATAAAAACCATAATGAGACTATTTTGCCACATATAGTGGTGTGTTTTCAACTATAGTATGATAAAGATTTAACGTCTTGCTGCTGTTTAGATATCAAGCCTGAAAGCACAAATTAGCATAAAAATACACAGATTTTTTCAGCTAGGTGTGCAGAAACTAACTAGCAATTGATACCAATCAATTTAATCAACTTTTCACCAATAAGTGAATCGAGTGACACCCTAGCCATGAAAGTGGACTTCTTACAGTCTTATCTTACAGTCTGTTTTTTAACCCCACTCAATTGATTAGGATATCATTGTAATTTATAGGATATCATTGTAGCCTTGATTCTTATCAACTTATTAATATTATATTAATAATATACAATAATATAGTAATGTTATCATATTCAATCACCTCAAATATTAGAATATAATGGTAATATATTTCAGTTGTAATTTCTTCTACTTTGTGGGTTTTTTTTTTTTTTTTTTTGAAGGCATTACTGTTAAATTATTGTCCTTTCCTTGTAGTGAAAAACGTTTAATACTCATCTCACTATCTTCTGGAGAAATCTCCCCCTCTGTTCATAAAAATGTAATAAAAAAGTGACGCATTTTGCTTTTACGACATCAAATATCTCCTACTGAGGAAGTCTGCAGTTATTTGGAGCATTCAGATATAACATATATATAAATTATAATTTTATATTATTAATTACATATTTTATATATATATATATATATATATATATATATATATATATATATATATATATATAATTATTTTATTTTTGGGGGGAAAGGCTGTATTGCAATTTTTATTTGATTAATTGGTTAATAATTGTTTTCTCTTTTTCAGAGAACACATTTAATCGTTCCTAAAACAAGACAGATATAAGTATTTACATACATTTAAAATCCAGTTATTCTCTGAAAACAAAAACAAAAAAATTGTAGTATATGACTGAAAGGTTAAGGTATGTTACTTATTATTTGTCATCCTTTTAGATACTAATGAGAGTGACAATTTAGCAAGAGTTGCAGAGACAGAAAGTAAAAAATTATTAAAAGCAAAAATGAAGAAAACCAGCAATCTTTTTTTGGAAATGTTGTGAACTTGAATGTGGTTTGATTTGACTCCAGTAGGTGGCACTGCAGGACAGGGGTTGTGCTTTTACTTGGATAAATGGTGTGACCATCCTTTAACTCATGAAGTCTTTATTTTATTTTTATTTTTTTTCTCTTTCATAATTTGTATCTCTCTCTCTGCTCCTCAACTCTCCTTCTATTTAAAACATCTCAGGAGAACAGTGCCGTCCTCCTCAACGCCATGATGATGCGCCGCCAACAGAGCCAGGAGAACCCAGTTCCTCTGAATTACCAGACTCCAGACACTGTGACCCCTCCTGACCTTTTCACCTCTGACGCCATGACCCCTGAACCTGACTATCAGAACATTGTGGCTCACAACTCCAGTGTTGCCAGCCCACTGACGTGGAGCCAATCAGGGGCCAGCAAACCACGGTTCAACCTTCAGGGCCCTTTGCTCAGGGGCTCCTCTGTAAATGAAACCCTGGAACAGGAACTGAGATCCAAGCTCGGTGAGCTGGTTGGCCAAGTCAGCGAGAGGGATGTAATGTCATCTAATTTTGAGCCAATCAGGGAAGTGGGCGACAAGCAAAAAGACAGGTTATGGGAGAACGAAAGTGAGAAACTGAGACCGAAGGAGAGGCGTGAGAGCAAACGAGACAAGAAGGAAGGGAAACCGAGGGAAACCGAGAAGCCGAATGAAAGACAAACGGTTAGAGAGATGGACACAAGTGATGCAATGAGACAGATAAATATAGAGAGAGAATTGAAAAGAGAAAGGGAGCGACAGAAAGAAATCGAAAGACAAGTAGAAAGAGAGCGAGAAAGACAAAGAGAGCTGGAGAAACAAATCGAGAGGGACAGAGAAAGACAACGAGAGATCGAGGTGCAGGTTGTGAGGAAACAGGAAAGACAGAGGGAAATGGAGAAACAACTGAAACAAGGGCAAGAGAGGCAATCAGAGGTTGAGCGAGAAATAAAAAGAAAGAGGAAAAGCATACGCATGGAAAAAGAGAAATTAGAGCCTAAATTGAGTTTGAAATCCAAAGAAGAAGATAAACAGGAAGTGCCCTGTGAAACTGTGGGAGCATCAGCTAGAGTAATAAAGCAAAATAACAATTTAGAGGAGGACAAAAATGAAACAGAGAAGGAAAAAGTGAAGAGAATGTCACTACAGAGAAGCAAATCAGAAACAGGGTCAGAAACTCAAGAACAACTCGAGACAAAGACAACCAGGTCTTCAGCTACATCTTCAGACAGCGTCCCCTGTGGTCTGGAGGAGCCACTGTCTCCATCAGAGGTAAGCACTGGTCCAGCATGTTCCACTAAAAGTTTCTCTCCTACATACTTCACCCAGGCTTTGTTCTAAATTGTAGTGAGCTTCCTAACTGGACTGCAAAATCTCATGCACAGTTATTCAGGTAGACTTATTGACAGTTTTACTAACTTTAACTACCTTGATCAGCATGATTCTCTTCAAACTGTTGCTCCACCAGGACAGTAGATGACCTAAAAGAGAAAATCAACTGTAGAAAAGGAAATATCCATAGACATATAAATACTTATGCTTTATTGGCCACTTTGGCCCATTGCTGCGATATGTTAACAAATCCACCATATTGGACTGGCCAAAACTACCCTAAACGATATAAATAAATGAAAGAACTGTTTTTTTTTCTGGATAAAAAGCACAATACATTTACATTTCTCAAACGATTTCAGTGGTTTATGAAATTGTAAACCACTGAAGGTAGAGTACCAAAAAGTTTTTTCTCAAATAACTTATTTTTCTGAGTCATTAATTGTGGAGATGTCGTTAATGTAATATAATGTAATGTACATGAAATGAGCATAAATATTTTTCATTGTGGAAATAGATTGTTCTGTCTTTATTACCCCATAATTTTAGGGTTTTTTTATTTTCTTTTTTTTTTTAGCATATTCACTTTAAATCACTGTAAAATATATATTAAATATATGCATATTAAAGTACTATTAATTGGCCATCATTGATGGTCCATTAAAATTCAAATAATGAAGGCCTCCTTTAACATTTTTATAACAACAATAGAATACAGATATACTACGAGACAGACAATTACATAAACAATTGTAAGATATGCCATGGCTCATGAAATTGAAATGTTAAAGCAGTAAAAAAAAAGTAGTAAAACAGGATAGAGTATGGATTGTGTTATATAAAGTGAGATGTAGTTGTAGTGCAATGTTCAGTTAAGTACAGTTGTATAGCTATTAATAGCCTATGAAGGTGTATTATGAGTATATTTTAGTATTGTAGGAATATACTAATATTAAAAAATAATAGCAAACAGTGTATGTAGTGTATATATATATATATATATACACACACACAAAATACTACATACACTGTTTGCTATTATTATTTAATATTAATATTACTATTACTAAGATTTTCTTATCAAAGTGATTAAATATATTTGCAAAAATTAGTACAGCCTCATGAATGTTACAAAATAAAACAAATAGAATATTTCTGGTGCAAGTTAAAGGACAAGTTCGGTATTTTACACTTAAAGCCCTGTTTACAGATCGTTTCTGATGAAATAGAACGGTTAAGATTAAAATTTGGACACATGCTGCTGTCCCGAGAATTTTAGGTTTATTTCGCTTCCCCCCCCACCCCCACCCCCACCTACACAATGGCAGCCTATGGGCACTGGAACAATCCTTCATAAAATGCATTAAACTTTCGTTTACAAAGACGTGAAACTCACCGAGTGGTCAGGGGTGTTCACTGATATGCTCACACAAAAATCGCTGCAAAAGATGCTTTCCAACAGGTTTTATCGTAGTTTTTGTCAACTCCATTGACTTGTATTGAATGTGCTGTGTGAGGTACGGTATTACTCCGCCGCTTCTTCTTCTGCTGCTTCTGTGTATTCAATGAAATGCCAGCGGTTTGCTTGCAATTGGCAAAGGTGCATTATCGCCACCAACTGGGCTGGAGTGTCTATTATTCAAGCTCTCAACGGAAGAATCTACGGGTGTGAGACGTTTGGAAAAATAGATCCACAGTTTTACAACGAATGGTAAAACACCTGTTGGAAAGCATCTTTTGCAGCGATTTTTGTGTGACCATATCAGTGAACACCCCTGACCACTCGGTGAGTTTCACGTCTTTGTAAACAAAAGTTTAATGCGTTTTATGAAGGATTGTTCCAGTGCACCTATACACCCATTCTAGAGGTTTTGGGGAAAGCGAAAGAAACCTAAAATTCTCGGGACAGCAGCATGTGTCCAAATTTTAATCTTAACCGTTCTATTTCACCAGAAACGATCTGTAAACAGGGCTTTAAGTGTAAAATACCGAACTTACCCTTTAAAGGACATTTCTGATCAACAGTTGAACCAAAACATTTAAATAATTTCTTGACAATTAAGTGTGATATAGCCCACTGAATCATTCTCAGACTTAATGTTTGACATCAATGGAACCACTTGGGAGAGAATTGTCAGAAGACTTTGTTACACAAAATAGGACAATGGTACAAAAGCATATCCAATGCAATGTTTTAAGTGTGAAAATATAGTAAAAGTAACACAGAAACCCCAAAAGAATAGACTGAAACAATCAGGCATTCACTTTTAATCTTTCATTTTGTGATTAATTACAATTTTTTTTTTTTTTTTGCTAAGAAAAGAACAGGAGAACTTCTGGTAATCCATATTCTGGTCTCATTAGATCAAATCAATCATTTTGGATCTAACATCGCCTAAAATCTATGCCATTGCAAGGGGCAAGTGGGAAGTGTATGTGAGAAGTGCCTGGTCCCCACATTGAAGTTCTGTGCTATAGAGGTTCTTATGATGTTTGAGTACTGAAGGAGTGGGAGAGTTGTGCTTAATCAATGGTGTCATGAATTTACACACCTTTGTGAGATGGTGTGTCACGAAAAATCATAAAATACAAGATGCTACCTTCTCCTTATTCTCGGTGTTATTAAGCACTTTTTCAACATGACAATGAATCTATACATTCACCCATGGTAAAAAATAAAAAAATAAATAAAAATAATTCAGTTGACAAGTATTTCGCACGACCTTAACACTATTGGGCACTATTGAGACTAGTTGAACAACACTCCCTATCAAACATCAGGGCATTCAAGGAGGCATTCATCCTCCAGGAGTTAAGGAGTTGCAACTTGCAACCATATTCTCTCTTCTGAATACGAAATATTTTGTCCGTTTGAAAACTGTGCGCACTGCCGGCGAACGTAATAAATTTTTTTTAAAAATCATCAGCAGCAACTGCCAGTAGCAAATAAAATTTTGGGGTGGCCAGTCGGATGTTAGGGGTGTCCAGTGCCCCCTTAGGGGAGCCCTCTGGCTCCGCCACTGAGTTAAACAGAATAGAGTTGAAAATTTGTTGTGAAATTGTACACTCAAATCCAAGAAGGGTCAGAGCAGTACTTATTTTACAAATGTTGATGACATTTTTCTCTGTTTTTAAGTGTATGTTTTAAAAAAATTAAAATTTAGCTTTGTAACAGTGATCATTATGGAACAGAAAAATATTTTGTGCTAATTTATGCTGAGTATATATATATATATATATATATATATATATATATATATATATATATACTGTATATGTATATATACTGTGTATATATATATACTGTGTATATACTGTATATATATATATATATATATATATATATATATATATATATATATATATATATATATATACTTTTATTTGGTGTATTGTGGTACAGGCACAGTACTTTTGTAAGAGCATGTAGCACTTTGGTTTGAAATTGAGTTCCAAAGTATTTTTTACTGTGAATGGGTCAATATAAAGTGATTTTATGCACCCAACTTTCCTTTATCCAGTCTGATAAAGAAAAAGCACGAAGTGATTTCAAAACAAGGGATGAGTTTATGGATCAACATTCTTTGTTGATACTAAATCAACATTCCTGTCAACCAAACATAGCCCTACACCTAAAACCTGAGGTTGAACGTAGTGATTGGTTGGATGTGGTTCCAGGAACATGAAAGGATGTTGATGTCATTCTTGTGTAAATTACGAGATGCCTTGTGAGAGACAGAGCTCCTTCAGAAGATGCTTGCTCCTCTAGAACATTGCAGCTCTCTCTCAAACCCTAAAATGTACATCTATGTTACTGATCGAACTCAGAATGAAGGTCTTCGCTCTTATTGGTGATGAGAAGCATAATCAAGCGCATAATGAAAAGCATGTCTGATGAAAGCCCAATTCTGTGTTGCTACTTCAGACTTGTATCGTGCATGAGGCATTAGCCGCTTTCCGACCAAGTAGTTACAGGAACTTAGTTCTAGGAACTGTCCACTTCTAAACAGTTCTAAGAACTACTCTCCCCCAAACTCGGTTTTGCTGTTTGCGTTCGCACTGGCCAAGTGGCCATAGGAACTGGTAGGAGGGGTAAGGGAGTGACGCAAGCACAGCGACCTTTATTTTGACGGTGCGACGGACCTTTATTTTGACAGCGCTGAGAACGCCAGAGCAAACAATACTCGCATTCTCTGTGTTTATTAGTTAGCGATCTGTCTAACAGTACTGTTTAACATGTTATTAGATAGAATTGTTATAGAAAGTAGACAGTATATGAAAAAAAAGTTATTATAGCCTATGTCGTGTGGTTGATGTCCAGTGTTGCTAGCTGGGCAGATAAACATAATCATGTTTGGCTTGGTCCCCTCAAAGTTGCGTTGGATTTTCTCTTCAGCATAAAGGTTTAGAGACCCATCTATCACTGTTTTCCATGTTTGTATAGTTAGTTTATGGAGTAAATATATAGGCTATAATCTGTGTGTTTACATTCTAGCGGTTTTAAAAATGGCGGGTGCTGGTGTTCCGCGTGCGTTCGGTCATCAGCGTACACTAACGTCACGGGTAGTTCCTATAGTGCTGGTTTAGACCCTACTCTGAAGTAGGACCTAAATTAGTTCCTCCAAATGGAGTTCCTAGAACTAAAATCGTTCCTAGTTCCTGCGGTGCGAACATGCCGACATCCGGGTACTTTAGCCAATAGTTCTAGGAACTGTGAAAAGGTTCCTCCAGTCGGAAAGCGGCTATTATGTAATGCATGAAGCAGCCTGCAAAATTAATATAGAACCTCTCTAGATGATGTGAGGGTAATGCACACCATAAGGAAGGTATTGTCTTTCTCAATGGATCCTCTTCGCCTTGCATCTGGTCTTGTCCTTTCATTTTCAGCCTACTTCTTGTCCATTATGTTAAAGGAATAGTTAAAACAAAAATGACAATTATTTCATCATTTACTCACCCTCATGTTGTTCCAAACCAGTATGACTTTCTTTGTTATGCAGAACACACACACCATACACACACAAATAGTGGGGGGCTTGGCAGTCCAATGTGGCATCTCGTTCCCCTCTCAGGGAACCGGATTACATACGTAGCATTAGACGTTCCCTTTCGAGTGTTGCATCATGGCTTGGCGCTATGGGAACTTTAATGCCAATGTCGCCACGCCACGAGACTGCCCACAAGGCTGTGTTTCTGCACAGACAGTTGTGAGTGCAGGCTCAGACTGGATCAACCCTGAAGGACTTGTGATCCTGGGGTTGAAACTTAATCCAGACTATAAAACCTGACGAATATGTGCAGAAAGGATTATCCAGCCGCAGCACAAATATCTTGCAAGGATGTACCTTAGGAAAGGGAGATTGTGAAGCAGACCAGAAGCTGGGTGGACTATCTTCCTCTTGCATCTCAGGAAAGAAAGGAAAGAAAGCCTTCAAGACCACAGACTGGCCAGCCATAAAAAGAACATTTGGAGTATAGTCCGGTCTGTGGTGCAGTATAGCTTTGACACCAGCTGGAGCGAGGTCTAGGCAGGAAAAGGCAGCTGATATCTAGCTGCAAATCTCTAACTCTTTTTATTGTTGTGCTAACAAGTGTGCCACTTTAAGAGTCAGCATTTTCTCAGAAACTGACTCCAATGGCTCAAATGGTGCTTCTGCTAATACTCCCAGGACAAATGCTATGTCCCAGGAACTCACGACCGGCAGATAGGCCTTGGTCGTCTGGCACCTCGCAAGAACCGAGACACCAGATGATGTCTCCCAACAGAACCCCATCTAAAGGTATGCAGCTAGCTAAGATTGAGGCCACATAAAACTTTAGTGTTGACGGGTCAGCCCCACTGACAAGCAATCTCCATGATACGAATAGTTGTCATTTCAGGTCATACAGCTTCCTAGTGGAAGGTGCTCTAGAATTTAGAATTGTCTCAACAATCTCAGATTAGAGACCAGATTCTATGTGCTGATACCTCTCAGGGGCCAAACCCAAGGTTTCCAGATCTCCAGCTTTGGGTGGTAGATCGTCCTCTGCACTTAAGACAGAAGATCTCTCTGAACTGGAATCTCCCATGGAATGTTGTCTAGGAGATATATCAGGCCCAAGAACCATACTTGAATTTCTCCTCTGCCCAGAGCAAGATCTGCTGAGCCTGCCTGAAAAGGATGCGTGAATGCAGACCACCCTGGTGATTTATGTTGGAGACTACCAATGTGTGTCTCCTCAAACTGGATTTGCGACACGATTAACTTTAGGGTGAGCATCTTGAACCTGTATGTCCAAAGACTATGGTTCAGGCACCTTAGATCTTAAATTGGATGCAGCCCCCAGTCCTTTTTGAGCATAGTAAAGTCCTTCTTTGAGCATAGTAAACCCTGAGTCCTTCTCTGTAGTGGCGGGGTAGGTGGAAACACCTGCCGAGGACACAGAGAAAGGTCGGGCACATGATGTTTTGGTGTGCACAGACCTCTCTCAGGAGGGGACACCTTCAGGGGCCAGGGCCCATGAGCGTCAGGACTTTTTTTGCCATCCTGGAGCAGGTCTGCAAGACCACCATGGTGTGCAGGGACACACCAGCCTGACCTGCTGCTGTGTAAGCCTCACCCACAATGGCCGAAGTAGCCCTACATGGATTTATGGGTAAGGCGGGTTTTACCCTGAACAGCTCCTTGAGCACGACTGACTGAGAGGCCTACTCTTTTGATGCACCCTCCTGTCTGTCTGCATCCAACTTCTCAGAATCAGTCACAGACAGCTTGAGTTTCTCATTTTGGTCTGAAGAAATCACAGAGCGAGCTTCAAGATACAGAATGGGATCCTCGAAGTCGTTGGAGAGGATGAGAGAAAGGTTTGATTGCCCGTCTCGCACTCCTCCTCTGCCAACTCTACCTGCGAGCCCCATAACCAGCCATGGGACCCAAGCCACAGGATGCTTCGCTCTCTTTGAATAGAGCCAAGCGGAATTGGAGCATGCGGAGATTAAACTTGTCGTAATGAGTGCAGTCAGCCCCTTCAAGGACTGACCTCACATGCTCCTCACCCATGCAGTTCACACAACGTTGTGTAAGTCATTACCCGTATTGTATCGTACTTATTTTCTGTCATAGTGGAATCTAACTCCCATCTTTGTCAAACACACACACAGAGGAGAAAACACGCATTCATACATGTGGCTTCTGAAGACAAAGAAGCTGGCGACAAGCTGGTATGGCATCTATTTATGGTTTCGGTGACGCACTATGTTACGTTGCTATACGTAATCATGCTCAACCAATCGCGGACTGGCGTGTGTAAACACGTGCTTCAGACACTGGCTCACGTGAAGTATTCCCATAGCATCAAGCCATGATGCGCCGTTGAGTTTTACTTGAAAGGGAACTGCTCTTCCTCTCCTTGGCGAGTTCATGAGAGAAGTAACAATGTCCGATTTTTAGTTCCCAAAACCAGTCTGAATGATTAGTTCACAAATCTGACTAATGTGGTTCTTAAGTTTAACTCACTGATTGTATGATACAGCTTACCAAAGGGGACGATTAGCCTATATGACTTTGAATAGCGCAGGAGTCACATTGACAACGTTATTAACTTTTTTATGGTGCATTTGCATGCTTTTGAAAGCACAAAACCAGTACAATCCTCAGGGCTTCTTAATGTATTTTGCAAAAAAGAAAGAAAGTCATACAGGTACAGAAGACAGTAAATGATGACATAATTTGCATTGAACTATCCCGTTTTTACTGTCTTGTGTCTTTCACCTCTTTTATTTTTCTTTCCATTCCCATTTCTTTTTGTCTCTATCTTTTTTTCTTATTTGCCTTTCTCTGCCCCATTCTCTCTCTCTCTCTCTCTCTCTCTCTCTCTCTCTCTCTCTCTCTCTCTCTCTCTCTCTCTCTCTCTCTGTGTGTGTGTGTGTGTCTGTGTCTCTCTTTCTCCACCCTTTCTTGTTGGTTCAGGAGGGTCTGAGTGATCGTGCCCTACAGCAGAGGCTTCAGTTACTCTCCTCTCTCTTGCAGCAGGTGAGATACATCATAATGAGATGATGCAGTAGAGCTGTAGAGATTCCTCCTGAATCAATTGTGTAGTCCATTATTCCCTGTCTCAGAACCTGCTTATGACACTACAGAGTATGTTAAAGCCAGATACACAGTGGGGGAAATCTTTAGACTTCTCTTTTATCTCAGTACTGGTGGTGATACTGAGAGCAGCACATGACAATAGCAATAGCCCTTCACTCTGGTTCTGAGCTGCTCGGTCCTCTTCAGTCTGTTGAAAATGTTTATTGGCATTATCCATGGTCCAAAACTAGGACCAAAAAAATCTGACATCTTTTTATTAGCGTACACTGTTCAAAAATTAGGGGCCGGTAAGATTATTTTAAATGTTTTTGAATGAAGTCTCTTAGGCTCACCAAGGCTGCATTTATTTGATCAAAAAGACAGTAATATTGTGACATTTGTATTATTATAAAAAATATATATATTGTTTTTAAATATATTTTAATATGTAAATCATTCCTGTGATGGCACAGGATCATTTATTTATTTATTTATTTATTATTATTTTTTTTTTTCAGGATTCTTTGAGGAATAGAAAGTTGAAATGAACAGCATTTATTTGAAATAAAAATATTTTGCAACATTATCAAATGTCTTTAACTGTCACTTTTGATCAATTTAAATAATTGCTGAATAAAAGTATTTATTTCTTGAATATACTTTTTACCCTAATCTTTTGAATGGTAGTGTATAATATTTATTATTTGGCGGTATGGTTCTGTTCTGGGCAAGAACTCCCTGCGCATCCATGCAGCCTAGCATGGATAAGAGCAGGGAGAGCAGCAATAACCCCCCTTAGGGTAAACAGAACAGAACCAACATGTATTGCAGATATCATTAATTCGAGATTTTAAAGTACAACATAATTCGAGAATTTTTCTGATTCAAGGGAATCAGAATGCCAAATCCTGACTGAAGAGAGGAGGAGCTGGGGATGGAGGAGGGTAATTAACTCCTGAGAAACGCAATAGCTGCTGATAATACTGAAGGAGCTTATATATGAATACAGTGATAGGCGTTGAATTCCTATAGGTAGATGTGGATCAGCTGAGAGTCAGCTGATGCGAGCTTGACTAACGTGACCTGCCAGAACTGACGCTACGCTTGATATTTGTCACACACCTCAACGGCACTACATTTCCCAGCATTCCAAATGATTCCCACCTGCACTCAATCAGCCATTACCTGATCACCTGTACCTGCACGTCATCATCACAGTGTATTTAAGTTCCTTCTTGTGTTCACTTCGGGGTCCGGTATTGTTTGTGCGTAGCACACTGTCTCGCATTGTTGGCTCTTTTGTTAGTACTTGTTTAATAAACCTTGGATTTATCTTCATCTTCGTCTCCTGTGGATGTCAGCGTTACAGAATACCGGACCTTCAAAAATGGACTTGGCTGGCCATGACCTGACTGACCACCTCATCAGAGTCCTGATCGAGAATGGTCTCCGCATCACCATCACCCAAGTGATGGCTCCAGCCCCTGACCAGTGTCCTAAGATAGCCGCCGTACCTGAGCCTCGTCCCGTCATCGCCGCCCTTCCAGAGTCTCGTCCCGCCGAGACCACCCTTCCAGAGTCTCGTCCCGCCGAGACCACCCTTCCAGAGTCTCGTCCCACAGAGACCACCCTTCCAGAGTCTTGTTCCACCAAGACCACCCTTGCAGAGTCTCGTCCCGTCGCAGCCACCCTTCTAGAGCTTCTTCACGTCAAGCCTGTCGAGCCCTCGGCAGAGATGACCGCAGCCTCACAGCCTGAGCCCTCGGCAAAGATGGCCGCCGCCTCACCGCCTGAGCCCTTGACAAAGATGGCCGTCGACGTCACACCGCCTGAGCCCTCAGCCAGGATGGCCACCGCCACGTCAGAGCCTGTTCCTGTCCCAAGACCTGTTCCTGTTCCTAGACCTGTTCCTAGATCTGTTCCTGCCCCAAGAACTGTTCCTGTTCCCAGACCTGAGTCTGTCCCCAAGCCAGTATCTGTTCCTGAGCCTGTATCTGTTCCCGAGCCTGTATCTGTTCCCGAGCCTGTATCTGTTCCCGAGCCTGAGTCTGTTCCCGAGAGCATGCTCCTACCTCCCTCATCTCCACCGTGGCCCATCAGTCCACCAGCTCTGCTGGGCTCCCTCGTCCCCCCGGCTCTGCTTTGGTCGTTCGTCGGCCTGGCCTCGTTTGTGCGTAGCACACTGTCTCGCATTCTTGGCTCTTTTGTTAGTACTTGTTTAATAAACCTTGGATTTGTCTTCATCTTAATCTCCTGTGGATATCAGCGTTACAATATTAATTAAATAATGGGTAAAAGTTTCTAATAAAATAAAACATGGCAGATTTGGGTAACATGATTGCAATTTAATCTAAATAAGCTGGTACTCAGCAAGGGTGGGATGACATGTTGGTTTGTACAGATAAACTTTTTATATTTGAATTATATTATATGTTGTTAATTTTTCTTAAAAAAGTAGGGTTAAAATACGGTGAATATATTAAAATGCAGAGGAAAAAATAGTGTGAATTAATATAGTGAATTTTCACTAATTGTGTGAAAAAATAAAAAATATTTTTCAAATTATGCATAAAAATAATGCTATAGCAAGATTTCTTAAAAATGTGGGACACATCTGAATGTAATTTAAAAAATAATAATATTAAACCAAATTAAAATTAAATCATTGGATACAATAGACAAGGACACATCCTGCTAGGTTGTACAGGCCAAAAACATTAACAGAAATTATATTTTTAATCAAGCTCATTTTCATGCTGTAAATTTTGTGTTAAAAATAGTTTATGGGACATAGTTGTCTAACATGTCAAAATAACATGAGTTTTGTGCCTTTATTGCTATAGAAATTAGCCTACTAAGAGCACTTTCCCCTATTAATAGGCAGTACCTACAAACATGTTGTTATCTTTTGGACAAGCATTAACATATTAGAAATGTACTCTTTTTATTTTTATTTTAATATTTATGTTCATATTTTATTATAGTGTGAATGTGGTTCTTGAGTACTTTTCATTGGGTGTTAGATTTATGCAGTGCTGCACGCCTACCTGTTTCCTACATATTCCCTCACTTTAGATGTTCGTTTTTACACACACAGCCCCTTTCAGAACCACACATGCCCTGAGGACTGAGTTTGGATCAATTATTTCTGTGATCAAAGTATACACCAACCCAACCATTAATTGATTCCTCAAGTATTCATTCAATCCCACTGCTCCTCTCTTTCTTCCCATCTCTTTCATTCTCACTTTCTCATCTTGAAAAGTCATTTTCTCTCTTCATATTACCCTCTCTCTTCATATTACCCTCTCTCATGTGTGCTTACTGTCTTACTTACAAACACATGCACGCATGCGTCAACATGTACATCTCATATTGATGGCTTAGTACTCGAGATGATGCACTTTGAAAAACGTATTGACAAGAACTAATGAACTTCTCATCCCTGTCCTTTCTTCGTCTTGCGCTGACGTGCGTTCTGATGTTCATATAAGATTTTATATGTCATGTTCTCAGGCACATTGTGTTTTGACCTTGTATCTCTTACAGAAATAGCTCACTCAAAAATTAATATTCTGTCTTTCTCACTCATTTTTTATTTGTGGAGGATTTTAAACAACATGAGGGTGATTTAATGATGACAGAATATTCATTTTTGAATGAATAATTGCTTTTAATATTCAAGTGTTTATGTTGATGAGAGTGTTACTCACTTTTGAAACACCCTCAATGATGACCTTTCACCTCTGTAAGAGCATCTCTCGTCCACGTACGTTCATGTCACATTCCTCGTCTCCCATAATTCTCTTATCCTGTTCATTGATTGAACAGCTTGTGCATGACAAGTAATGCATCCATGCTTATTTGGGAGTGAGATCTTGGGTAGCTATGTGGAGGTTGAAATTTTTCAATGTTTCTTATTATTTTATTAATAAATGGTTTTATAACTTTTGTGGAAAAAATTATTTCTCACTCTATGCTCACTCTTATGTTTATGGAGCAGAAGTACTCTGCCGCGTCTTTATGCAGCATCACCACAGAGGTTCTAAAGGTCCTAAATGCTACAGAGGAATTGCTCGGAGAGGCAGAAGGCAAAGTTCATGACCCTTCTCCGGCTGGCGCACCCATGTCCTCAGGCCCGGGAACTAGGAAACTGGACCAGCACCTCACTAAGATGGAGGAAAATGTAAGGTTTATTACAAGAAAATGTTCTAATGTTGTTGTTATTTTTTTAATAAAGAGGAGAAATCCAAGATCAGTTTATTTAGACAAACTAATTAGAGGACAGGATTCTAAGGATCCTGGTCACAGAGGGGGCCCAGCAGAACCCCATCATTCCTTGTATGATTTTGGTATTTAAATTACCTCCTTGTAAAATAATCTTTTAAGAAGCATGCTATAATAAACGGACATTTATCATAGCATGTGCCAAGCATGTGTGTGTGTCCCCTTAAGAGGTTTATGGGTTATTCAGAAACGCAGCAGTGCACTTCGCAGTTCTGACTCTCCGTGCATCAGGTAGATGGCAAAAATGGCGCAGACAAAATCAGGATCCCAAAAGAGCAAACAAAAGCACGAAAAAGAGGAGAGATCAAGACGGGGAAGACAGCTAGTCACAGTTTTTCAAAAAAAAAGAAGGAGATTCATGTTCCATAAAACCAGTCCAGTGATGTATATTCAGGCTTTCCGAAGTCTTAGAACCACTTTCTGTGAGGAATCGATTGAAATTTACAATGTAGTACTAGTCTTTTACATCTGCTTTAATTGTCCTGATAGAGTTAATGAAATAAGAAAAATAAGAATATCATAAATACATTTTATTTATCAACTACCTTCTATAAACTAAATCAAAGCAATATTTGGGTTTAAAACAGCTTTTCAAGAAGGGGGAAGACAGTATTATTCAGCATCATCATGCACTTGTTCAGAAAGACAAATATGCCAGTTTATAATGCCTCAAACTGTTGTGGTATGTCATGTAAAAAATGTGCCCGGTGCTGATACCTGTACATTGGGTTGGGTTGAACAAGATGCTTGTGTTCGCTCTTGTCAGTGTTATCCAACTTAATTGCTGCTTACTTATGATGTGTAGCAACTAAAAGTATTCTTAATATTTTTACTTGTTGAGACATACACATGCACCCTCAAGAGTTGTGTTTGTGATGTTTGAGTGATGTGATGTAATACTTCGCCTAAGCCACAAGATTTCAAGCCACTTGACAAAGCAGGCCAAGTCACGCATAGCACAGTCCATTAGCGTTAAGCATGCATAGCAGATCTAGACCGCCAATACATTAACATTGCCATATTCCTTAAAGTCCACCTGTAGTCAATCATTTTATCCCTTAAAACTCACTTTTGATCACCAAAATTCCTTGGGAAAAAAAAGAAATCGTCATGCCTTGAAATAGCCCTGCCTCCACTCACTCACACAAGCTCAGAGATCCTATAGTTGATGATTAGACGTCGTTGACGTGATTGGTTACAAGGTAGTTTGTGACATCAGAAACACCAGCGATTTCAAACCGAGTCTTTGGTTCACTGCAGTTTTAAGGAGAACATACTCAGCAGTTGTGTTGACTTTGCACATGGTTTGTCTTAAACAAGCATTTTAAAACACCACATAGACATATAAACAACATTAAAAGCTTGATTTTCACCAAGGGGAGTTTGAGTTTTCATGATTAAAATATCTAGATCAGTCATTAATCTTTAGATGGCACAGGCTGATAGGTCCTTTACATGCACTCTGCAAGCAATCACACCATTACCACATTACAACTGGCCTCTGCTGATTCTGCAGCCAATGAAATTTCTTGCTCAATAATCTTCAGTGTTTGCTGTAGTCACTGTGGAGTCAGAGTACCTCTAAAATCCGCCAGCTCCCCCAAATCCACCTGCCTAGATCTGCTACGGGATTTATGCATGACTATTTATGCAGCAGCAGCATATCTTATATGCTCACAGCAAACATTTATGTAAATCTATTGGTGGTAGCAAGTCCATAGCAGCAGCAGAATACGTAGCAGGTCTAGTCTGCCAAGACCAAATACATTAACATTGCCATATTCATTGACATGCCAAAACTTCTCAGAAAGTTGTCATGATTGAAATATATATATAGACTCACTGTTTTCATTTCTTACTGAAAGCAGAACAGTAATAATTTAAAATAATTATACATTTTACTTTGAAAAATAATGTAAACCAGCACACCCAAATCCCACTGTGAAAAGCGTTTTTTTGTGTTGCCTCATCATTCAGCTCTCACATTCATCTGTGAAATTCTAATGGTTTCTGTGATCCTGTGATCTGTGTGCAGGTGTATTTGGCTGCAGGTGCTGTGTACAGCCTAGAGGGGGCGCTGAGTGACTTAGAAGCCTGTGCACGCAACATCAGCAGCTCCACCACAGAGACTGAACTGGCCTTTCTGGAAGACCAGGTGGCCACCGCTGCCGCCCAGGTGCAGCAGTCCGAGCTCCAGGTGAGTGCTTGCTATGTACCATCTATAGTACTCAGACTCTTCGAGTGTAAATTTAGAAGTTTATCTGTTATCTGCAGATCTCAGATATTGAGGCAAGAATATCAGCCCTCAAAACTGCAGGTCTGAATGTATCTGCATGCACACGGTTTTCCAAGAACAAATCTAAACCCATGGTGAGTTTCCTATGCACCTTAAAGGGTTAGTTCACCCAAAAATGAAAATTCTGTCAGTAATTACTCACCCTCATGTTGTTCCAACCATGTAAGTCTTTCGTTCATCTTCGGAACACAAATTAAGATATTTTTGATGAAATCTGACAGAATTCTGACTCTTCCATAGGCTTCCAGAGTGACCGAAACTCGCCGACCCAGAATAGTTATTAAAAACATCGTTAAAATAGTCCAAGTGACTCCAGTGGCTCAATCTTAAGTATATCAAGCGACGAGAATACTTTTTGTGCGCAAAAACAAACAAAAATACCGACTTTATTCCACTATTCAATTCCTTCTCTCTGGGCCTCGTAGTGTTTTTGCGTAGCGCGTCTGTGTTGCACGTCACCACGTAGGCACACAATTGGCCGAAGCAGGTCATGTGTGTGATGCGTGATGACGTGCAACACAGACGCGCTACGCAAAAACACTACGAGGCCCAGAGAGAAGGAATTGAATAGTGGAATAAAGTCGGTATTTTTGTTTGTTTTTGCGCACAAAAAGTATTCTCGTCGCTTGATATACTTAAGATTGAGCCACTGGAGTCACTTGGACTATTTTAACGATGTTTTTAATAACTATTCTGGGTCGGCGAGTTTCGGTCACTCTGGAAGCCTATGGAAGAGTCAGAATTCTGTCAGATTTCATCAAAAATATCTTAATTTGTGTTCCGAAGATGAACGAAAGACTTACATGGTTGGAACAACATGAGGGTGAGTAATTACTGACAGAATTTTCATTTTTGGGTGAACTAACCCTTTAATATTACACTTAAGATTAAACTTTAAAAACAAGTAGGATGCATGTACAATTTAAATGGTTTTGCTTCATGATTTTAGACTTATTAGTGATGCAATGTTTTTCCTACATCAGTCCCAGACACTGGACTCTTCTCGTCATCAGAGGAGAAAGCTTCCTGCTCCTCCTCTCAGAAGTTTGTCATCAGGTATGAATACACATATACTACACTTTGAAAGGGTTTATTGACTCAAAAGGGATCTCACCCTCATGTTTTAAGTCATTTTAAATCTGTAAGACTTACTATCTTCCTTGGAGCACAACTAAAAACATAGTGCAGAATGTCCAGAGGGCTAATTTTAATAACGGGGACTCCAAATAGGGGGAAAAAGCACCATAAACTACTTATGCACTAGAATTCATGCCGGATGGATTTGTGTAAGAACCAGACCACTAAAAACTTCCCCTGCCTTCTGTAAAAAAAGACACAAAACATGTCGTGCCAGGTTTCTCGTTCAATATGGGATCCTTCAGTGATTCTCACATGTCTCGTCCAGACGCAACACATCTTGACTTGCCATGTTTGAATTGACTGACATTTCAGCTAATGGAAGAAGGGACACCATTTCTTTAACCTTCATTTATCTCTTTCTATTTATGACTTTTTTCCCATTTCCTCATGACTTTGAAGGAAATTCTATGGAACATTCTTGACAAATGTGTTTACTGGAATCATAATCAAATTTGCCTGAATATTTATAAAAACATGGTTCCACTGTAGGGAGGACAACCAGTTGGAGTGGAAAAGAGAAATGACATGCTGTACAAAAAGTTGATGCAAAATCCAAAAATTGTGTTTTATTGGAAGGTGCTAAAATATTTACAGTGCATGAGAAAACAAAAATAAATAAAAACTGTACAAAAAGAAAACAAAACAGCAACAATGTGCTAATTTTGGCTAAACCAAATGGCCCAAGTTTGCAACACTGCTCAGGATAAGGTTTCTCTGAGTCCACAATCAGAACTGAAATCCTTTCAGCCAGCAAGCCTTTATAGGCTGAAGCCCCACCTATAGGGCATACCAACCACAGGTACAAACTAAAACGTTTGTAACAATCAAATTAAATAATATAAACACCCAACACAACACTTAAACCCTCCAAACAGCTAAAACAACAACCATTAACAGAGAAAGAGTTTAACAACAAAATCATTGGCAAAAACAACTTTTTCTAAATCTTTTATTTTGTCACTTAGGTACGCGAAACAATGCTTTATCTGTAGAGTGGTAAAGGGATCCTCCATAGGGAGAGATTAGTTGGCACTTCAGCACTGCGTTGTCATCGGGTCCAGGCGAAGGTCCTTCGTCAGATCTGGATACAGCCTGGATCCGGCAGGCTGCGGGAAAACCTCGGGATAAATAAAGACACTAAAAATAGCGTATGCCATTCTTCTTATGATGTAACGAGTACATCAGGATTTATGGAAAGTGTTCCCGGTTCCGGCTGACCTAATCTATGCAGCCTAACATTGAATTATAGAAGTCTATAATGTATTATGTGAATGCTAGGTCAAAGAGATGTGTCTTTAATCTAGCTTTGAACTGACAGAGTGTGTCTGCTTCCTGGACAATGTTAAGAAGACTGTTCCAAAGTTTTGGTGCTAAATAGGAGAAGGATCTACCGCCAGCAGTCGATTTTGATATTCTAGGTATTATCAACTGGCCGGAATCTTGAGATCGCAATAGACGTGAAGGACTATAATGCGTTAAGAGCTCGCTCAAGTACTGCAGAGCTAAACCATTTAGTGCTTTGTAAGTAATCAGCAATATTTTAAAATTTATGTGGTTTAATAGGCAGCCAATGCAGTGGATTCACAGGGAAGGTGCTTTCTGCTGATGTAGGCAATCGGTTGGAGCTGCCCTTGACCTTCCTGAAGCAGTACAGCCCCAATGCCATGCTCAGAAGTATCGGTCTGTACAGTGAAAGTCTTTTCAAATTCGGGACTCTGTAAAACAGGCTCTGTGCATAAGGAGTCCTTTAGGTCCTGGAAAGCCCTCTCACAGTCCTGAGTCCAGTTAACTTCATTTGGCTTGTCTTTTTTAGTTAAATCAGTTGAGGTAAAGGCTTGTTCAGAGAAGTTGGGGATAAAACACCCGTATCACCCCACAAGTCCAAGGAAAGAACGGACCTGTTTCTTGGTCACTGGCCGTTCTGCATTCTTGATGGCCTCAACTTTCCCCACCTGTGGACGTATTACTCCATGACCCAGCACATACCCTAGGTATTGTGTCTCAGTCCTGGCTAGGGTGCATTTGTCTCGGAGCGGATGGTTAGACCACCATTCTTAATTCTCAGTAGCACGTCCCTCAGATGACCCATATGCTCCTGCCAAGTTTGACTATAGATGATTATATCATCTAAATATGCAGCTGCAAACTTCTCAGTCTCCCGGAGGACCTGGTCCATCATCCTTTGGAAAGTAGCTGGAGCTCCGTGAAGCCCAAAAGGAAGGACACAGAACTGAAAATGTCCAAGGGGTGTTTTAAATGCGGTCACCTCCTTGCTCTCCGAACTTACTGGAACCTGCCAATATCCCTTGCAGAGGTCAAGTGTGGTGAGATACTTTGCTCTTCCAAGACTCTCTACTACCTCATCCACTCTTGGCATGGGATACAGGTCAAATTTGCTCACATTATTGAGCTTGCGGAAATCCAGACAGAATCTGAGACTGCCATCCTTCTTAGGCACTAGGACAATGGGATTGCTCCATTCACTGGTTGGAGGTTCAATCACACCAAGGCTCTGCATGGTCTCCAACTCCTCCTTCATAACTGGCAGAAGTCTTTCTGGGACCCAGTATACAGGCTGATGAATGGGTTTGGGATCTTTGAGAGTTATGTGATGGTGGATAACGCTTGTTCTGCCAGGTCTCTCCATAAAGAGTTGGGCTGGGATGCATTGTAGAACGTCCTGCCTTTGACCATCTTCCAGGTGCTCAAAGTTCAGCTGACTGTGGAGGTTCAATCACAGGAGGTTCAATCACACCAAGGCTCTGCATGGTCTCCAACTCCTCCTTCATAACTGGCAGAAGTCTTTCTGGGACCCAGTATACAGGCTGATGAATGGGTTTGGGATCTTTGAGAGTTATGTGATGGTGGATAACGCTTGTTCTGCCAGGTCTCTCCATAAAGAGTTGGGCTGGGATGCATTGTAGAACGTCCTGCCTTTGACCATCTTCCAGGTGCTCAAAGTTCAGCTGACTGTTCCCCTGATGACCAGGCAGGTATTGTTCCTCTATTTCCTCCTCAGGAAATATGGTTCCCGCTACTTCCTCAGACGTATTTGCATGGGCTGGGTCCTGGATGGGATCTCTATCTCATACAGTTTGTCACAGGACCCACTTTCCACTTTATTTGGTAGGGGCCCTGCCACTTAGCCAGCAGTTTATGCTCACTCATTGGTAACAACAACAAGACCTTTTCACCTGGCTCAAATGTACGGGATCTGGCTGTTCGGTCGTACCATTCTTTTTGTCGTTTTTGAGACTGCAGGAGATTTTCTCGTGCAAGGGCTGTTGTCTTCTGCAGATGGTCTCTCATCTTTAACACGTAGGAAAGAATGTTTGTCTGGTTTATCAGTGGCCTCCCAATTCTCATCCAGAACGAGAACCCTGTAGATGCATGAGGCACCTCCCTATAGGCAAAAAGGAGGAATGGAAGCCACTTGTCCCAGTCCTTGCCCTTGTCAGAAACATACTTCCTCAGCATAGTTTTCACGGTCTGGTTGAAACGTTCAACAAGACCATCAGTCTGAGGATGGTAAGGGGTGGTTCGTACTCTCTTTATGCCCAGCAATTGATATACTTTTTGTAGGGTGTGGCTCATGAAGTTTGGGCCCTGATCTGTGAGCACTTCCCGAGGTATGCCAACCTGCGAGAAAAATCGTAGGAGTACAGTAGCTATTTGCTTAGTTGTGACCTCACTTAATGGGTATGCCTTAGGGTACCTGGTTGCATAATCGCAAATAACTAAGATAAATCGGTTACCTCTCTGACTCTTCTCCTCAGGCCCAACTTCGTCAACTCCTATTTGCTTAAAAGGAGTGTCAGGGGTGCGTCGGCAGGAGTACGGCCAGTAGTGAACTGGCATTCTGGACAAGATTTACAGAACTCCTTAACCTCACTGTACATCTTTGGCCAGTAAAATATTTTTGCAATTCGCATTAATGTCTTTATAAAAGCCAAGTGACCTGCCCAGGGAATAGCCCAAGTTCTAATATCTCCTTCCTGTATGCCTTAGGTACTACCGGCTGCAGTCCGTCTTCCTTACTCTGTCTGTACAAAAGACTATTTTGTATGGATTATGAATTTATGTTATTTTGTCTGAGGTCAAAGCGTTAGTCTCAAACTCTGATTGAGGAATCATGGTCTTAAAAAATCAAAATGAATCTTCTCACAGTCTTTTTTTTTTTTTTTTTTTTCATGTGAAATATCGTTGAAGTATATCTACAGAAGCTGTAATACCCTCCATGGATTCAGTACAATTTTCAGAAACACAATGATGCTTAAATCCTACATGTCTTATAGATGCAGTACTCTGTGTACTGTAAGAGTGATCACATCATGAACCTGCTAAAATCCCACAGGCAACAATTTCATGTGGTTCAGAAAAAAGAGCAGCTTTTTCTTCCACTGACGTTGAGGAAGGGGGAAAAAAAATCTATATTCACACCTAGTGACATTACACATTTTGATTTGAAAAGAAAGGTGGAATGAGCAACCAGTGAAAAGGTGCAAAACTTAATGCACCATGTAGAGACACTGGGAGAAGAAAAGAGGGTCCATTAGAGAAGAAACAGAGAGTCGGCCAGCAGTATTATCTTTTTTCCTCTCTTGTCTTTTTCTGCTTAATCTTCCTACTAATCAGGGTTTCTGTTTAGCGCTGCCCATTGATATGACCATGATTCATCTTGATTTCTTTATTTCACATTAGCTGCAGCTTCAAAGGACAAGCTTACTTTTCCAGTTCAGCTGTTAGTCACACAAATCTACCAATAGGAGACGGTAACAGCTTGTACAAAGCCTGAAGTGGTTCTTTAGTCAATGTTGCATGTTGTAATACTGCAGAATCCATGTCAATACATCAGAAAGCTGAACAGTGTGTTGTATGTTGACATTAAAGTAAAAAAAAAAAAAAAAGAACATTATGTTGTTGTTAACTTATACACGTCATTTAAAACCATTATGACTTTCTTGTGTGGAACACAAAAGAAGATGTTTTGCAGAACGTTCATGCTGCCCTTTAATTTTTTAAATTATTAATTAATAAAGGAGTCACCGCACCAAGTTACATTTTACAACCTGTACTCACCTTGCCTTGTCATAAAAAGGTTAAATTATCTGATATTTTACAAGAATTATTGACCTTGACACAGTCATGAGAATCTGCAGAGGTCCTCACTATGATATAATTTGCTGCATGCTGGTAGGGTTTGGTACTGTAACCGGGCACCGATATGGTACCGGTACCTAAGTAACCAGTATGTACCTGGACTGAATCAAAATGCAAATTTCGGTGCCTCATTTCGGTGCCACTTAAATGCCTCATCTGTCGGTTGAAATATATACGTAAGAAGCATGTGAACGCTAGTTAACCCTTTGACGCGTACGATCGTTCACACCGGTGTGATTAGACTGTTCAGATCGCATGATCATCAACTTCTAAATTCAAATCTGCATTCGCGCGTTGGCTGGCACTGAGCCAGAGACAAACGCTCAGCGTTATCATATATCACAACTATTCAGTCTTTTCAACCAGATAAGGTTTATTTTAAAATACACACAGATGTCTATGGAAGCGGCAATAACAATCCTTTCAATTATAAATGGATGACGTGTTTAGATACACATTGTGTAGGTAACTATAAAATTTACTCTATTCTTTTCACACTTCACCAGCCACTTACTTTAATGTATTCCGGGAGAAGTGGATGAATTGGTGTGTTGTAGGCCTAAATCTGACAGATTCAATTCTCTGAACTGCGGTGCATAGGCTACTACCCAGCAAACACATATACGTTGTGGCAATTTTCTGCTATGGCAACGTCGCTGTCTACGTGCTCGCAACATTGTAACAATGTAGAATTATAAGACACGACAGGGCTGTAGCAACGTTTTTGCGCAACATTCAGCAACTGAGAGACAACGTTCTGACAAAAAAATGATGCTAGATCGAAATCCCCCATTTAGCATTTTATGTTATGTTAATTCTTAATTAGTCAGATGTTAGATAATTATATACTTTTTAAATATTGTTTATCCTTATTATTTAATGGGGCTATCAGTAAATTAGCCTAATTATAATCAACACCCACTTTGATGAGTAAAAATTAAAGAGCTTACGTTAATTCAACTTTATTATATGGTAATCAAATTGCACTTCCAAAAGTCATACATTTGTGAATAAAGAAAAAAACTAAAACACATAAACAAACTTATTTTAAGTATAATAAATAAAACATAAAAAGCAAAGACATTTAATGAACAGAACTGGGTTCTGTACCCATTGTGCGTTATAGATCAACTAACATGAATCATAATCATTATTAAGGTTTTTTAAATGACAAAACACATTTACTTACATGTATATAAGAATAAAAATATCAGCCAAGGACTTACTGACATGTTACGCAACCAATTTTTTTCCGCGTCATGTTTAGTGTGGAAATGTAAAGTCGATGTCCCTACAATAGGCTAATCGGCGTAGGCTACATCTCATAAATTATTCATTCAAGAATGTGGCTTAGGTTTTATTGTGAATTTGTTATGTACATTTTTTGTGTTTTGTATTTAGACTACTGTATTTAAATATTTACTTTAAAATTTTAATATATTAAATTTTAAGATTTTTATTTTTTTCAATAAAAAAGCCGTTCTTTAATGTCATTCACCATCTTTTTGAGGCTCTCTTTTTTTTTTTTTTTTTTTTCAAGTATAGGTTCAAGCACCGTTTAGGCACCGGTACCATTTTAAAAGTATCGATTTGGCACCGGTATTGAAAAAAAACCAAAAGATACCCAACCCTACATGCAAATTTTTTATATATATATATATATATTAGTAAGCAGTGAAGTAGTTTTGTTAAAAATTAGATTATGTTAAACTAAGGTCTTTACAATAATTACATTTTGTAATAAGTCTTTTTTCTTAATTATGGCCCATAAAAAAATATCTGAATAAATGAATTTATATTTCATTTATTCATATAAAAGGTCTACTTAAGGTGTTGGTTCTATGAATTCCATTTTAATAGATATGCATATTTTATATATGAATAATATATTATGCATATTTTTCATGTTAATTCGTTAATTTTAAAATGTACATTTTTAATGTTAAAATGTATTTGTAGTTTTACCATGCAAAGGTTTGGGGTAAGAATCTTTTTTAAAATGTTTGAAAGAAGTCTCTTGCTCCCCAAGTCTGCGTTTATTTGATCAAAAAACAGTAAAACAGTAATATTGCGAAATATTATTACAATTTAAATATATTTTCAAATTTAATTTATTCCTGTGATGGCTAAACAGAATTTTCAGCAGCAATTACTCCAATCTTCAATCAGTATCACATGATCATTTTAAATGGTAGTGTGTATGTAGAAATGAACATTACCAAGTATTATTAGTATTTTATGCTTGTGTTACCTATTACATAGTTGCACATTACTGGAAAGCAGGGGTCTCAAACTCTGCTCCTGGAGAGCTTCTGTCCTGTAGAGTTCAGTTCCAACCCCAGTCAAACACACCTGAACCAGCTAACCAAGTCAGCTAACCAAGGGGTTACTTGAAAATTGCTGGCAGGTGTGGTGGAACATTGTTGGAAGGCCCTGTAAGGTGGCCCAGTAGTGCACAACACAACAAAATTTAACAACACAATGGAAAAAAGCCACAACACAATGGAAATGGTCATATGCTCGCACACAAACGGGGCCTATATATATAAATATATATACATAAATGCGGCGCTTTGTCTTTTTTAAATAAGCGCTGCTAGAATTGAATGAGCCGAGGGATTTAATGCAGGTTGTAATGATCTAATGAAATCCAAAATTTGATATCCAATATATTTTTATATATGAACCCTTGCAATTTCTTTTTTTTGGAGCAATACATTATCATTGTTTTGCACATTCAGCCCATTTCATGGTGCCTTTTCTATTTTTTTCTATATTTACATCCAAATTTTTAACAGTTTCTAACCCTGGAACTTGGCACATATTACTGTTGAATTCATTTCACAATGCTGTTTGGGGTTCATACTAAATTTGGGGTTCATAATAGAGGTAATGGTCTAATTTTAAACAGTTTTTACTGTACCAGGCTTTTTTAAATGACACTTTAAATTCGCATAGCTATATAAATGACTTGGATAATGGTTTTAAAAAAAAAAAAAGGGTACTACAGTAAAATGTCCAAAATTTGGATTTCGTTAGACCATTACCTCTGGTATACCCCTCTATAGTGGCCTAGAAAGGGAGAGGGAGCATTTCTGTTGTGTTGTGGCTTGTTTCCGTTGTTGTGGCTTGTTTCCGTTGTATTGTGGCTTGTTTCTTTTGTGTTGTGGCTTGTTTCCGTTGTGTTGTGGCATGTTTCCGTTGTATTGTGGCTTGTTTCCGTTGTATTGTTTCTTGTTTCCGTTGTATTGTGGCTTGTTTCCATTGTATTGTGGCTTGTTTCTGTTGTGTTGTGGCTTGTTTCCATTGTATTGTGGCTTGTTTCTGTTGTGTTGTGGCTTGTTTCTGTTGTGTTGTTGCTTGTTTCCGTTGTGTTGTGGCATATTTCCGTTGTATTGTGGCTTGTTTCCGTTATGTTGTGTCTTGTTTCTGTTGTGTTGTGACTTGTTTCAGTTGTGTTGTGGCTTGTTTCAGTTGTGTTGTGGCTTGTTTCTGTTGTGTTGTGGCTTTTTTCTGTTGTATTGTGGCTTGTTTCCATTGTGTTGTGGCTTGTTTCCATTGTATTGTGGCTTGTTTCCATTGTGTTGTGGCTTGTTTCCATGTGTTGTTGCTTGTTTCTGTTGTGTTGTGGCTTGTTTCTGTTGTGTTGTGGCTTGTTTCTGTTCTGTTGTGGCTTGTTTCCGTTGTGTTGTGGCTTGTTTCTGTTGTGTTGAGATGATTTCGTTGTGATGTGGCTTGTTTCTGTTGTGTTCTTTAAATTTCGTTGTGTTATGCACTACTGGGCCACTGTACGAGACAGATTGTCCTGTTTATCAATTTCAGAAGGGTGCTTCCAAGTAGGGCAGACCGATAATGGTTAAAATGGTAATCACCATTATTTTGCTAAAATATATATTTACCCTTAATTGCATAATTATCAAAAGGGATAATGCAGTAACAGCCATTTCACATGTCACTTAGGTCAAGAATCATGTTCGGATTTATTATAGTTCGTCACAGAGAAGGTTCTTAGTAGAATCAAATTGCTCATGAAAGAACAGAAACTTTAATTCGAGCAAAACTTCACAACGAACATCGCTAAACTCTAACATATATGTTTGTCAGTGTTGTCAGATCATCAGCACTTTTTTGTAGCGCAGAGAGAGAGTGCGTGCACATGGTTGCCAGACTGAGAAGATCCTAGGCAAAAATTATAGGAAAACACTAGGCAGCAAAAATGTATGCGCTCTGAAACAAACTCTGCGGCAGACTTCTACCCGACTGTCTAAGCGAAAGTGTGGGACTCGTAGAAAGACCGTAAGTGTTTAGGGTGCCTTTTGGGACAGGGCCGAACTGAAGTCTGCAGGAAGGTAGATCTCCAGGAGCAAGGTTGAAGAACCCAGCTGTAAAGTGTTACCGATGATGTAAGGATTTAATTTTTTGCGTGAACTATCCCTTTAAATTTCCTTCTATTGGCTGTAACAATCACAGGAACAGCTTATTCAAGATTCATGTAATTAGATTATCCAAAAGTACATTTTCGTTCAGGGCTAAGAGTGCTAAGTGTTAAACACATCTGCACATTAAGCTAATATATCATTATGAAAATGGATTTCCATGAAGAAAATTGTTTTCTAAGAGTGTGTTTTGAATTTGTTCTACACAGAAACGGAAGTCAAATCTGAGCCGCAGGTGAGATCTATGAGGCCATGAGAAGAGGACGTGACCTCTGTGATCCTCAGATAAGCTACATTGCTCAATATCACACCACTTGTGACTGCTAGGACCATCAGGCTGTTCCACACCAGTGCCTTGATCTAACTTCTGGTCCTTCAACCTATGTATGGTTGATATAAATTCTGACCCCAAGAACTCTACCAAACCCTGGAGCTCAACACCTCCGGTTACCAGGGGACCTGACTCTCTCTCTCTCTCTCTCTCTCTCTCTCTCTCTCTCTCTCTCTCTCTCTCTCTCTCTCTCTCTCTCTTCTCTCTCTCTCTCTCTGCCTTAATGGAGACCAAACTCCTACAATGAACCATCACAGAGGGTTGTAATTGTAGATTTAAACTCATGTAATCACTGTATGTGTAACAATGAACAATTGTAAATGTTAAAAATCTTGGATGTCACCTCTTTTTCTAACGTTTGCTGAGTGTTGTACATGTTTGAAATCTGTATGTCGGCAATGTGACTAGAAAAAGACCTCTCGGGATGACCAATGTGACCTTTATTTTATTATGATTTTGTTTTGCAAAGAAGCTGGAGCACATTTGGTGAAAGTTTTAAATGTGTGAAATGTCTATGTGAAAGTAAACACAAAATATCTGCAGGACCTGTTTGATTTTCATTGTCATGTTTCTGTTCTGCTCGTATCTGGTGCAAATATCTCAGGTTTCTTTTTCCGATGGTCACTTTTGGAGTTGTTCCTTTGAGGTGCTGTATAAAAACTGCATTCAGCATCTAAAACAACTGTGAAATGTATAATTTAGCCTGAATTTTATTTTCCTAAAAATAAGGGTCAATTACTATTTGAAAGCACTCGACCACCTTGCCATATAATGAGTTTTTGAGCGTGTTTGCATGAATCATAAACCCCCTGTGTATTCATACTTATGTTTGAATCAACCTCAGATATCTATTGATCTCTTGAGTATGAACATCAAATCACTGCTATCTCCATGAGAAGCACTCCGGTAATACGTCCACAAGGGTTATGGCCTTGTTGACTTATTCATTTATTAATCTGAAAACCCCAGTTGTTATTCTTAGAGCACTGCTCACCTAGAAAATCATGTACATACTTAAAATGTCATTTTGGACTTTCTAAAACATTCTGCAATGTTTCTGTGGTGCGGATTGGTTTGCAATTGATAATCCATAGCAATAGTAAATATAACATTTAGCAAAATGCTGCAATAGCACAGTGTTACAACTTCACGCTTATGATAAGCCAAACCACCAGTGTGTTTGATCACAACATTATGTTCTCACAGAGATAATCTTTATGTCTTTTTTTTTTTCTTCTTTGAGCCAATGGAGAATAAACTAGCATGCAATATACAATTTGCACCATCATCCCAAACTTTGTCTTCTCCATTCCATTCTCTCTACAGAGGAGCTACTGTATTCAGCATTCATGCTCTTAAACGGGTCCTGCTCCTTGTTGTTGTCTATGGCAATGTTAGTGTATAAAAGCATGTATCACCTTTCTAATAGATGTAAAATATCCCATGAAAAGCACAGTCAAGAAATTGAAAATGTCCTACAGTGTCATGTATTTTTCTATTTGAAAAATCGAATGCATATTTACATTTGAATGAGGTATAAAAAGACAAGAAATGAAATATCGTAGGCTTTTCAAGTGTATTTTGGGTTTGTCATGAATGAAAAGGCATTAGCCTGCCTCTTATCAGAATGTCCTCTGTGTAATTTTACCACAAAGTTTTAATGGGGAGTGTGGAGAAAATATTCTGTAGCGAAAAGAAAAAAGCCAATGAATTCTCATGTGCCAAATTTGTTCTGACACAAGCAGTGTTCAAATAAATATGAATAAAGTTTGCATTCCTGAAGAGATTCGCAGATGTTTGCTTTTCTTTGGTAGATTATATTTTAATTTAATTGTGGAGCAGTAGTTTGTATAATCTATTACAGTAAACTACTAATAAGAGGAAAACATATACATACATTTGTACATTTATTTATTAATATAGATTGCATATGTAATATGTACAGATATTTTCACCTGCCAGTCAGATTATTTGAAATGAATTTTGAGAGGCACACAGCCATGGAGAGAATGATAAAACTGTGATTAGTTATACACACTAAAACACATTGGAATATTACAGGCAACAGGTTGCTTTAGGTAGTAGATCTCACGGTAACCAGTCTGACTCCTCTTGTGCCAGCGCGTTCCGCAAGCTCTCTTTATTCCTGAGAGTGTTCAACAGGAGCTCCAGAGATTTGACCACCGGCTCCAGATCACCTCCGCTCTGTCTCTTTCCAAACCGCCCGATGGGTCTCACACCGCGACCCACATACCAGAACGGGTCGATCTCTGGACCTGATTGGGGCAGGTTAAGACAAATGTCACTATTAAAGTGCATATTTAGCATATGCATGCATATAACAAATCGTGTTTGTCTATTTGTTGTCAAAAATTAATCTAATTCCAGTTTCACTGTTATATATAACAACCAGAAATATCGTAGTAATACATTATTTAAACACATTCAATGTCTTATGATCAGTTTTATGTTCTGGTAATGCACAGTTATAAAATGCATTAAAACAAATAAGCAACACCAAATTTCACATTTTAGAATGCATAGAATCCTCTAAGTACATTGATTTTTTTTTTTTTTTCTTCTTCCTTTGGCAACCTAAACAATGTGTCTTGGTCAAATCTATAAATTAACTGGTTTTATTCAAGTCAAAACCATCATTTAATATGACTAATATGACCAATGAAAATAATTTTTATGAGTTAAATCAAGTTCAAATTGTTTCTTAAAATAGCAACAGCACTGTGATTTGACTAAAACAGGGTAAAAATGCTACAATAAAAATTGTTATTTGGCAATTTATCTGCCATATACAGTGAAAATTTATATTAGATTTAAGAGAACTATACTTGTAATTTGACTGTAAAACACTGCACATATAGGCTATAAACTGATTATAAACTGTATTTATTTCCACATAGTTTACAGCCAAAGTGTAGCCTATATTTTAAAGTAAAATATTTTGTAATCAAAAATAAGTCTCCTGATTATGTTTGGTAGCTATGCTTCATTGAAGGACATTTTTGAGGAAGCGCTGGCCATCTATTTTACCATCTGCATTATTAATCATTATTTTGTATTTTAAAGTCACAAAGCAGATTTAAGCAATTCAAGCAGGTTGGCATATTAACATTATACCAGTTAATGAAATATAATGTCATGAACTATAACATATACAGGCGCAAAAATGCTGTTAGTGTCACTGATCTTTTTTCATCCATTTTATTTAATGGAAACCTTAAGATGTTCTTTTACGTTGTATGTTAATATTATGACAGTGATTACAATTATTTATGAAAAGATAATTGCTGATAAAAACTGATTACACAGTGCATTTTAATGCATTACGAATTTATATTATGTAGCCTATTATGAATATTTTTTTTAAATCCATGAACGTCTGAAAGCTGCTTCACTGACTGACATTGCATATCTATCTGCCATCTAATGTTAATTCAAGTCTCTTGAAGCTGTTATGTGAATACAATGAATAATTTGAAAAAAACTGATCGAGAAGAAAAAAACTTACTTCTGTTATCAACGTTGTGGACGATGTGGAGGTCGTGCTCGACTGTGGTGCCGTGTGCAGAGGATTCAGTGGAGGACAGAACGAGCAGAAGCAGGAACGCGACGGTCCCCAAGCGCGAGCCAATCAGGCACTTCGTCACGGGCCGAGTGAAGGCGGCGGGCAGCATGCTGAGTCTGAGACAGGGCACTGCACGACACAAAGAGCTATGGCAGTAAGTACAAAACTTGTATTTTATTAAATGACCTGCATAGTATGTATACTACAATTAATTCAAGTAAGAAAATATTTTGTGACTGATCAACTATCACAACATTGAAAGTAATTCAGATCAGGTAGAAACTGCACGTTTTGTGCACTAGTAACTGTAATCAAATTTCTGTTGAGAAATTAACTTTGGAAATCACCATACACATTTTTACTTAATAGCTACCTCTATTGATTCAATCAGAAAGAGTTGTTGAACTTACATGTGTCTTTGGACGTTTGCTCTTCAGTAACACCTGTGTTCTGGGGTCAGAGTCCAAGTAATTCAGGAATGTGAAGATGTGAAGATGTCGTGCTTATATATCGCAAGGAGTCTGTCACAAAATGGATTAGCTCACGTCAATCTTGCAGGACATCCCTCCTCACACGCGCACACCTCCCACTTCCCCCCTTTTTCCTCTCCTCCTCCTCCTCTTCTAATCCCCCATCAGCATCTCCACTGCTTTGATCCCTTGACTTGGACCCACCGCAGTGAAAGAGCGATGAGCGAACTCGTCCATTTGTGAATCAGACACGTTCTGACGCACTTCATCAGCAGATCTCTGACACACACATTAACTAAAAAAAAAAAAAAAACATCAAATGGCACTTGTTGACTGAGATTTCAAATTTGAAAGCTACAACAGAAGCCAATGATTTTTATTTTATGAGCGAATTATTCCTTTAAATAGTTAAAGTTCGATTCAAACTACTCAGCAGTAGTGAGAATTTACCAACAGTGGTCCGAGAACCACAAACTGGCCATTTTTTCCTGGGTGAGTGAAGGCACCAGGATGCACTGTGGGTCAACATCAAGCCAGGTAGAGGGAGTTTGATGTTCTGGGCAATGTTCTGCTGGGAAACCCTGAGTCTGGCCATTCATGAGGGACATGAACTTGACAAGTGCCACATAAACATTGTTTCAGCCTAGGTATACCCTTTCATGGCAATGGTGTTCCTTGGTGGAAGTGGCATCTTTCAGCAAAATAATGCATCCTGTCACACAACACACATTGTTCAAAAATGGTTCGAGGAACATGATGAATTTATTTATTACATTTATTACATCCAATTTGGATGGAATCCACTGGAATCCATACAGTCCCATTGAGTAACAAACAGTATATTGCCAAATGTTTTGGGATGTCTGCCTTTACTTGCACATGAACTTTAATGACATCCCATTCTTAATTCGTAGGGTTTAATATGGAGTTGGCCCACCCTTTGCAGCTATAACAGCTTCAACTCATCTGGGAAGGCTTTCCACAAGGTTTAGGAGTGTGTTTATGGGGATTTTTGACCATTCTTCTAGAAGCGCATTTGTGAGGTCAGGCACTGATGTTGGACGAGAAGGCCTGGCTCGCAGTCTCCGCTCTAATTCATCCCAAAGGTGTTCTATCGGGTTAAGGTCAGGACCATGTGCAGGCCAGTCAAGTTCCTCCACACCAAATTTGCTCATCCATATATTTATGGACTTTACTTTGTGCACTGGTGCACAGTCATGTTGGAACAGGAAGGGGCAATCCCCAAACTGTTCCCACAAAGTTGGGAGCATGAAATTGTCCAAAATGTCTTGGTATGCTTAAGGATTAAGAGTTCCTTTCACTGGAACTAAGGGGCCAAGCCCAACCCCTGGAAAACAACCCCACACCATAATCACTCCTCCACCAAACTTTACACTTGGCACATTGCAGTCAGGCAAGTACCGTTCTCCTGGCAACCTTTAAACCCAGACTCGTCCATTGGATTGCCAGATAGAGAAGCGTGATTCATCACTCCAGAGAACACATCTCCACTGCTCTAGAGTCCAGTGGTGGCGTGCTTTACACCACTGCATCCGACGCTTTGCATTGCTCTTGGTGATGTAAGGCTTGGATGCAGCTGCTTGGCCATGGAAACCCATTCCATGAAGCTCTCTACGCACTGTTCTTGAGCTAATCTGAAGGCCACACAAGGTTTGGAGGTCTGTAGCTATTGATTCTGCAGAAATTTGGAGACTTCTGCACACTGTGTGCCTCAGCATGCGCTGACTCCTCTCTGTGATTTTATGTGGCCTACCACTTTGTGGCTGAGTTGCTATTGTTCCCAATTGCTTCCACTTTGTTATAATACCACTAATAGTTTATTGTGGAATATGTAGTAGTGAGGAAATTGCACAAATGGACTTATTGCACAGGTGGCAACCTATCACGGTACCATGCTCAAATTCACTGAGCTGCTGAGAGCAACCTATTCTTTCACAAATGTTTATAGAAGCAGTTGATTTTATACAACTGTGGCCATGGAAGTGATTGGAAAACCTGAATTCAGTGATTTGGAAGGGTGTCCCAATACTTTTGGCAATATAGTTATATGGTAACTTGATGTTTTTAATTACATTTGGATACATCTTTATTTGTTCATTTATTTATTTTGTTTGTTTAAATGCTATATATAATACATGCTATGAAAATATATTGCTCATTACTAGTTCATGTTAGATAATGCATATTAGATAATGCTTTACTAATGTTAACATCCGAGAGAGCTTATTGTAAAGTGTAACTGGAATCATCTATCAGTTTTATCATTTCAAGCTTGTATATGAATATATCTAGTTTTCAATGTAACAATCACAAGTTGATTTGTTTTCATACAATTAAAATTTTTAGTCATTGAAACATGCCAATCTCTGAACAAACCCTCTCTATTAGTTCATCTAAACCTAATCTTATTACTAAACTAAGCTTATGTCGAATGGACTTTTTCTAGCTGTGTGGCTTTCATTGAGACTGTGTGTTTGACAGATTTATTAAGATGTTTCACCCCAAAGAGACAGCAACTTCAATCATTCCCATTCACCCTGTGCTGTTTTGGGGACATTTGGGGTGTAAATCTTAGCCTACACAGAGAGTGGGTTGATACAAGCATTGATCAACTGTAGTTTTCTCTGCGATAAAGTCCAGACTAGCAGCCATCCTCACAAACTGTTCAATGAGCAATCACGTGTGTCTAACCAGTGTGGGTGTGTATGTGTGTGTGAGCAGGCATGACTTGCAGAGACAATTATTGCGAAGGCCAGAATCAGTATGCAGTTCAGTGGTGCATTTTAAACACACCTGATTATATTTTTGATAACTTTTATAACTTATACACAATCTTTGAGAATGCAGCTATTTTTATTCTGACTCATTCTTCTGTCTTGATTAATGTGTACACAGCATAATGATTGGTGCAATATTATTAGTCACTGCACAGGTAAATGTCCAGCATATTAAGTAACTTGAATGCTGATTGCTTAAATGCATAGTTTCTAGGCTCGTAACATCAGGACAAGCATTCTTTTCAAATTAATTGATATTAATAATTGACTTGCATTTTGCAGAAATTGTTAGACCTTGTAATGCTTAACCCTGGAAATCAAAATCATCTTAGTTAAAATAACAAAGGCCATGCTGCTGCAAGAATACATTAAAAACCCCATTGCAGACCTCTACAGGTGGTGCTGGGGAAGAGTTTTTTTTATTTGCAAAACAATATAGAGTCAAAGTATTTCACATTATTTAAAGGGGTCATGAACTGGATTATTTTATAATGTTTCTGATTTTTACATCAAAAATGCTTATAATTTAGAAATAAAAGGCATTTTTCCTAGCCCGATTTTAGCCCTCTAATTTGAACGCTCTGTTAGAAGGGGTGTGTCTGCTGTGAGACTTCAGTGTAAACTGATTGTGTGTAAACTGATTGTGTATACTGCTGTGATTGGCTGACATGTTTGCATATGAAATAGCTAGTATTACATGTTGAACTCTCTCGAAAACTTTTACTATGTTTTTACTATTACAGCTATCGAGATTAACGAATCGTGAAAAGTATTGATTATAGCATTATATTTAGATCTATTCCCATCCCATGAGATGTTGCAGTGATGAGCATTGAACAGATGACAGACAGTCTGTTGATCACTTGAATGAAGTGATCGCATCACTGCAACGCAATTTCTGCACTCTCACGAATGCTTTCACCAAATAACAATGTAAACACAATGTAAATACAGATAAGGAAAGGGAGAATTCTTTGATCGCTTTCTGTATATAATTTAATCACAGTTTAAATAAGATTATTTTCATCCTACTAAGAGAAACGATGTGAAGTTGATCGTTTAGTCACTGGCTTGATTTACTGATGCATAAACAGTATTAAACGATTTTGAGAGAAAGATAATCTGTCTGAACACAGATCAGGCATTAGAATAAACATGGTTACTTACAGATCCAGATCCATATCGTAAAAGTCTGTTTGCAAAGCCTGCGTCGAAATTGTGACTGATTTACCAAATAATCCACAGTGAAATGCACTGAATAGAAAAAAATGCACTGCTGAGACATTCACATGGTTGAAAAAAAACCCTAGCATTAAGGATCCTTTGGAAGGTAATGATCTTGTGTCGATCGTTTCTCATTCTCATGTCACTATTCACTAATGCGCCAGTGGGCGGCGCCAAAGACACGCTGATGTACAGTAGACATAGGCGTTGATATTCTTCTGCAAAGGCGGTCTTTTGCTGCACTATGACATCATAAGTCCCCATTTTTCAGATCCTGTCGTTTTCTGGCCTTGGTTTCAATAACAAGGAACTTTTGAGGTTTGAAACTTACAAGTCAAGTCAAGTCACCTTCATTTATATAGCGCTTTTAACAATATAGATTGTTTCAAAGCAGCTTTACAGTGACAATGGAAAAATTAAAGTAACAGAGATTGTTTTGGCTTTACAGCAGCTCTAGAATAAAGTTATTGTCCAGCTAAAGTTAGTTTTGATTGATTCACTTCCGTTGCAAAGATCATTAGTTATTAACTTAGAGGCTGCTTGCTGCTTACAAGACACCGTTCTAACAGAAAACCCTTTATGCGCTCTGGCCTGCTCATTTGCACAACAACAAGCCGGACTTTTGAGATCGCAATAGACGTGAAGGACTATAATGCGTAAGGAGCTCGCTCAAGTACTGGGAAGCTAAACCATTTAGTGCCTTGTAAGCAGTGGTGGAGGAAGTACTGAATCTCAGTACTTAAGTAAAAGTACAAATAATCAGAGACATATTTACTTTAGTAAAAGTAAAAGTACCACAATGAAAACCCTACTTAAGTAAAAAGTAAAAAGTACCTGATTTTAAATGTACTTTAAGTATTAAAAGTAAAAGTACTTTCATAACAATTTATTCTCTTAATGTCTATATTCTAATAATTAGGGCTGTAACAATATGCAATATGAAACCGAAATCGCGACACTCGGATCCACGAACCTTAATGAAGTTAACATTATACAATACGTAGACCTGGATAAATTCTTTAAAATTGGGCAATCCCAGCGTTATGGATGTGACAATTGCAGTAAAAACTTGAAATGTAAAACTTGACATGTAAAATCTCAAATACCAATTGAAACTGTTTATATATCCATACGCCCTTAATAAAGAAGTCCAGACATTAGAAAAATACTAGTCTACAGACACATGGGTTTTATATTTAATATGAGGGAAATATAAATCCGTAACGGATGTGACACAAAAAAAAATCTTTAACTTTTAGGTGGCAAAATATTTTTTTAGTAATTCTGTGAATTTCACAGCGCAAACCTAAAGTTATATACCCACCGGATGAAGAAGGGTTGGCTCTCCACACATAAACATAAAATATTCATTATATTTTTTGTGTTCACATTTATGAGGAAAAAACAATGTTACGGACGTGAGCGCTCTGAAAGCGGCACTAAAATACTGCTTTAAAACGTTCACAGAGACCTCAAAGCCCTTCTTTAAAGTGAATTTCGTTTTGTATTAATTGTATCTTAATTTTAATGAATGTTTCATCAACCAATTGCCTGGATTTAACCCTTGTGTGGTGTTCATATTTTTGTTACTCAGCCAGTGTTCGTGGGTCTGGTGGACCCGCTGCATTTTTGGGTTTTTAATTCAACACGATCAAAAATGTTATGCTAAAATACTCAACAGATGTTTACTTCATCCCAATTACAAGCAATATAAACAGCATATATGGTTAATATTTTCTCTTTACCTTTGTTAGATCACATTTAAGAATTGCAACCTCGTGTGGGAATGGCAGGAGTAGAAACACAAAACTCACTCTTGCACTCTTTCACACTTACACACAATCTCTCTCTCACACCCACGCACACACACACTCATGCACACACATACACACACCCACAACACACACGCCCACAATACACACACAGACACACACAAAACACACACCCACACACACACACATACACATGCACACACACACACACACTCACTTGGATATGTGGTGTACGGTCACTCTCCATAGGCATAATGGTTTTTCTAATGTACAAACTGTATAATATATCCCCCTACACTAACCCTACCCCTAAACCTACCAATCACAGAAAACTTTTGGAATTTTTTGAATTTCAAAAAACACCATTTAGAATGTTTTAGTATGAGGACACAGATGTCGTCATAAACCATGTTTACGTTGTAATACCCATGTCGTGATACACATTTGTGTCCTCATAAACTATATACAAGAACACACACACACTAACAGCAGGCCCTGACAGGAGGAGGACAGAGTAAAGGTACACAGGACCTACAATTTCCACACTTTTATTAGCCCCGGGTCCAGTGGACCCGAACATCCTGTGTGTAATATAAATGTGTAGGGGGGGTGTACAGTGTGTTTTCATTGAAAATGTGTTCTGATATATATTCCTCACAGAAAATGAGCCAAGGCCAATGAGTCTCAGTTTGAAAAAATAATTAATTGTATAATTTTTCTTTTGATAAAAAATGAAAACAGGTCGAACAGACCCGAACACCATACAAGGGTTAATAAATAAGTAAATATAGCAGAAAATAGATCAGGACACGGAGGCGCGGGCGCGTGAACTGGTGAAACTCATGAACCGAAACTCAGGTCTGTACTTGCCTCACAGACCTGAGACATATATATATATAAAGCTTGAAATGTGTATACTTTTAAACAGAACAATTCAAAATGAAAGAAAACAGACTGTTCTCTGCATGTAATCCGTTTGAAATGTGCATTTCTCTCTGGCGCGTTCACTGCAAAGATCGCGTGTCAGCATCAATTAAAATGTCTCCTTGTTATATTTTACATAATCATTACTTTTGCCGGTTCTTTGTGACAGCTTTTAGGTGCTTTATTGGCAGCGCCACAGTTACATGTTACATGAACGCGTCAGCACCGAAAACATGGAGATTTTTTTCAATCCCTGTTTTGGCAAGGGGAAAAACTGATCAGAAAATGTAACGAAAATGTAACGAAACGTTGTAGAAATGTAGTGGAGTAGAAAGTATAATAATTGCTGCAAAAAGTAACGAAGTAAAATGAAGTATGCACTATTGATTCTACTTAAGTAAAGTACAGATACGTGAAAAATGTACTTAAGTAAACATTCCACCACTGCTTGTAAGTAATCAGTAAGATTTTACAATTTATACGATGTTTAATAGGGAGCCAATGCAGTGTTGACAGAATGGGGCTGATATGGTCATACTTCCTGGTTCTGGTAAGAACTCGAGCTGCTGCGTTTTGGACCAGCTGTAGTTTGTTTATTATGCGTGCAGGGCAACCACCCATAAGAGCATTACAATAATTTAGCCTTGATGTCATGAACGCATGAACTAACTGTTCCGCATTTTTCACTGAAAGCATATGTCGTAATTTAGATATATTTTTAAGATGGAAGAATGCGGTTTTACAGATACTAGAAACGTGACTTTCAAATGAAATATTGCACACCCAGGTTCCTAACCAATGACGAAGACTTGATAAAACATCCATCAAGTGTTAGACATTATTCTAGGTTATACGTGAGGACATTTTTTGTCAGACCTAAGTCGTAGGAAATTGCTATTGCCCATTGCAATTCATTCCATTAATTTTGTGAATTGGTAAGTTTCGTCAGGGCGTGAAGAAATATGGAGTTGAGTATCAGGATATTTTTATAGTATAACAACCTCTTAACTGTCAAAAGATCAAGGAAAATTTTCAGTTCATGACCCCTTTAATAAACTGTATATGTGGACTTTATAACTTGTTATAAAAATGATACTTTTTATATGGAGTTTCTTGACTACTACTTGACTGAAAAGTCAAGGGACAGGTTTGTCACCATATTTTAATAATGACCCCAAAAAGTCACACTGTAATGTGCTTTTGATTTAATGCTGTTGACAAGCCTTCCACAAGAGACATATTTTGCATAATAGTCATAATGTAAAAGCCTCTCTTAAACCAACGGTAAAGAATTAGTGCCTGTGTTCTTTTCCTCAGCAACAGCCATGTTTATCATCTTTGCTGCTGTTGATACAGACTATTCTTGTTTTGTAACGAGTCAGACATTTTCCATTGAATGTTATATTATAGTTTTTCTGAATTGCTAAAACACATTTCTCGAAACCATCCCCCACTTTCTCAAAACCTTAAACACATTATTATGGCAAAAATCTAACAATTCTCTCAAAATCATTTTATCTGTGATCAAAATCAAATAATGCTTTCAGATCTTACACACAGCCAGTCAAAATATAAACACTACAGATCATTCATTAGACACTACATCAACAAAATGGAGAACACAGCATCCAAAGCATGCAGTTACAGAAAAAAAAGCATATTGTAACACAGTAATTATGTTAAAAAAGTAATCGCAACTTACAGTAAGGTGAGTATATTGTATACTCTATGCACTGCAAGTATAGTATTGTACTGAATACTACAGTTTTTATCATTATTATTATTACTTTTTTTAAGTTCCAATTGCTAACACACAATTTTGCAAACTAGGCTGGTTTTATCAAAATACTTACCACAATTCACAAAACCACACACCCAAACTGCAAAATACCAAATATATCCTGCATAATGAAGTACTGCAACTAAAACTACATATAGCATTATCAAAATCAAACTTTTGCACGAAATAGCACACACTTCATTCATATTACCAGATTTTTGTCTAACCAACTACACACTGTTGGGAATAATGAAAAGCACTCTCATCTTTAGTATGCTTTGCCATAATACAAAAATAGTTCAAATTGTAGAAAATTCTTCAGATTGTTCACATGCACAGAAATATTTGCAGATACACACACATGCTGTTGAAACATTTATTTTTTTATTTTTCACCCAACAAGTCAATGCACAGCAGATATATTTACATTGGACTGAACAAAAATATGCTCACAAACAACAGTAAACTGAAAAAAAATGTGTTAACAATTAACCATTGAGGTGTTTGGCCAGGTGGCACATGTATTGGCCAATTAGTTCATGTAGAGTCATTTTGAATGGCAGTGTTTTGAAATGGCAAACGTGACTTTATGCAGAGAACCGTGTTCAGTTTGAATTGCAAAATGTGTGTAAAGCAGAAAATGTGTTGAGAAGAGGTTTTGCTCTTTGTGTGTCAGTTTAAATAATTGTGCTGTGCATGTCATTTTAGTGTGTTAGCAATTGGAAAAAACTGTAGTGAATGTCTGTATATTGAGCACTTGCATACTTTTGCCTCAGCATCATGTCTTCATGTTCGGTCCGGCCTGAGGACTTTGTCCACATCACAGGCAATGTTGTCTCTTGCCAGGCAAAGGGAAAAACCCTGTAGTGTGCCGGATCCAGCCTTGACAACACTGTCCACACCTTGCTCTTTCTCATCCTCATCCTCTTCCACCTCTCCTTTTCAGATTGTTTCCATCTATTGTTCATATCAACATTCAGTGCACCTGTGCCACCTGTGCACTCTGAACTGACTTATTTTGTACAGTTGGTTTGATCGCATCATTAGAAATGTGTGAACAATTTTGAGTTGTTGTGTGTAAACGATAAGAACTGTGTTTTAGTTGTGTTTAACTTCTGCCTGCCTGGGGTTTAGCATTTTGCAAGACAAGTGCATCACAGTGCGATATGTTTTTTAGTGAGTGAGAATGTGTTTGGAGTGCATGAGATTTGCAAATGGTTTTTAACTGCCTGGTTCAGAGAATGGGGTTTAGTGTTTTAGCAATTCAGAAACACAAATATCCAAAAACCAATATTAGACATCTCTGACCTCACAGTCTTTTTTATTACAGTTTTGCTCGACTGCTTAAACACATTTCTTGAAACTATGCCTCGTATTCTCAAAACAGTAAACACAAATCCACAATGTCTCACCCAGTTCCCCATTCTATTTTCAGATCAAAATGAAGCTCTACTCTCAAAATCATTCATTCTTGCTGAAGAACCAAACTTTGCCCTCAGACATCACACACAAGCCCTCACAAACACACACACTACAACATAGTCTTACACACTGGTGCAATACAGTTTTTCTCGATTGTTTACACACATTTTCTGAAAGCATGCCTCATATTCTCAGAACTCTACACACAAATCAAAAAACACACACTCAATGGGCAAAACCCCTCAGTTCTCCTGCAAAATTAACTTTACATTCAAAACAATGTTATTTCTTCTCAAAATGGTATTTTGTTTTCAAATGACACACACAAACCATCATATGAATGGACATTTATAAGAACCAGTTGAACACAGATGTGCTCAATGTAAAACACTATGATGAATGGAAAACACTTCTTCTCCATTCATCATAATGACTTAGGCCTTTTTTTTTGGTTCAGTGTTACACTTACTACAGACAGTACATACATAAGTGTGTTGTAAAATATTTGAGAATATTGTTTTTATACTCAGAACACACAAATACACGGTAACAAATATATTTTATTTTTCCCACAAAAACAATGTACACAGTGTACATCCCAACCAACACAAAGTTGTACACACAGTGGTCTACATACAAAACAACAGAAGAATTAACTGTATACAGTTACAGTAAAAAAAAAAAAAATCCAATGTTGGCATCCATTGCTCCACTGAAGAGCTCACCTGTTGCCCTTTTATGCTAAAGCTCTGATTGCTAATTGTAAAACTGTGTGACGGGTGTTTGCCCATGTGATGAGTCAGTGTGTATATTTGAATGGCAGTGTGTTCCTTGTGAAAACAAGAGATTTTCTGCATGAAAATTGTGCCAAAAGCAGATAATTGTGTGTAGTGTTTTGAAAAAGGTGTGTTTTAGAACTGCAATTTGAGTGTAAAGCAGGAATTGTGCTTGTAGTTTAGCAGAATTGGTTCAGGGGGTTGGTGAATGAGTTACATGTTGTGGTCATTGTGTCTCAAGTACCAGTATTTGTGTGTAAACAATTGAGAAAAACTGTAAATTCAAAACAACATTTCCAAAACTGGTAAGTTATGTTGCTTGTGGTCCTCAAGTTTGGCTGTACTCATTGCACAGCCTCCCTCATAGTCATACCATGGACAAAGACATGGGCAACTAGAGTGGCAATGCTTGTCACATTGGCCTTGACCTTCCCCTTCCTAATCCTCTTCCTTCACCTCTTCCTCCACTCCCTACTGCTCTTCCTCCTCCTCCTCCACCTCCTACTTTTCCTCTTCCTTCACCTCTTCCTCCACTCCCATTTACTCTTCCTCCTCCTCCTCCTCCTCCACTCCAGTGTCCTCAACCTCTTCCTTCATGTCTTTCTGGATCCATTGTCCCACACCTCAATGAACTGACTCTGACTCTTTATCTATTGAAGGTTCTGATAGGTGTGTGATCAATTTTGACTCTTAGTGTTTCCACTTGGGTAATTGTGTGCTAACTGAGCTGAAGCTGTGCTGACATGAGTGAACAATATTGAATGCTAGTGCTTTCTAAATGACAACATGGTGTAGGCAATGAGAAATGAAGGGATTTGTGTGTAGAGTTTTGCAGTGACAGTTCAACAAATCTGACTCATGTGTCAAAACAGGAGAATAGTGTTTATAGTTTAGGGAAATGGGTGTGCTTTTTGATAAATTTTATTTCAAAAGCCTGGTTATAGTGTTTAAGCAATCAAGAAAAACTGTAATATCAATTCCCAAATTTGCTGCAGGTTATAGGTTAGCTTTTTTATATGTATATTTAGATGTTTATTTTGATGGTCCACTTAAGACAACTACTATAAGTACCTTTGCAACTACGTCAACTAACTCTCATTAGAGTATTAATAGACTGTTAAGTATTAGGGGTCGGGTTAGCAGAATAAGCTGAAATGTGGTTGCAAAGTTACTAATAGTTAGTAGAATGTCTAAAATGGGCCATCGAAATAAAGTGTTACCTAATTAGTTTATGTCACTATGCCCCTTAATTTACAGATCTTTAATAAACCAACAGTGAAATGACCTGCAACAACCAATCAAGAGCATGAAGCAGGTAATATTCCTAACCTTCCTCAATAGAAAATATAAAAGTCAATAGGAGTGCCAGTTATTGACGTCTAGTTTTATCATGTCAGGTATGAGGGCCTCTATAGAAGAACATAACTGTTGCTTTTTGGCATTTATATAAATATTAATTTAGCAAACACTGTTAATAAAGTGACTAACAAATGAGAATAATAACAAGCAGTTCTAAAACATTTTGTTGGAAACTTTACAATTTCATTCTATAATGTATCTAATATAAAAATCTAGAACTTGGAAAGTTAAATTTGTAGTTATCAAATAATCTGTGAGGTCCAGAGAAAATTGAAAATGTCAAATTATCTGATGTAAGTTTACATTGTTCCGTTTCTCTGGCAAGGGATTTGATTAAAAGCAGATCTTTATCATTGCATTATTTAATCATATTTAATTCACACATTAACTTTCAGAATGTATTATATAGCAGAATGCAGTCTATACCATTTCATCGTGTGAACTAAACCTCTGTTTTACACAAAGAAAAGTAGAGAAGGAAAACATCTGTCTCTGGCAGCCTTGAGACATTTGAGGCAATTAGGGGACACATAAATGTGACACATTCTGCTTAATGGCTTTAAATTGTGAGAGGATAAGTACATAATTTCTACCTGACAGCAATGTACCATTCTCTCATGGCTTAAGTGTGGAAATTCTTTTCTAGTACCAAGCTCCTTTGCATTTATACATTTACTCTGAAACCTTGCATGGTCAATTAAATTGGGAGCTTAATTTAATCTCTGTCTGAGATATTTGTTTATAACATAACTAATTATATTTACAAGTCATAATCGTGATCATTAAGCTATTCGGATCAATGACTAGTACACAATATATATATATATATATATATATATATATATATATATATATATATATATATATTATATATATATATATATATAGAGAGAGAGAGAGAGAGAGAGAGAGAGAGAGTATTCAAGTAATTTCGTACATGAAACATGAGACAAAAGAATAAGCATCATGTCACTGACTCATTTATTAGAAATAAGCAGAAAATCATGTGGAATATATTTACAATAGACAGACTAGTCTACGATACAACAATCCTCTGGTTACCAATCTAACACCCTTTGTTTCCTGCTTTCCTCAAACTACTATAAAACTCTTCTGAATGGTTGTGGGATTTTCTATCAGGAGGATGGAATATAGGCTGTGACATCATCTAGTCCAGAGCTCTCATTATCCAGATACTCCAGAATGACGTTGCCTCCGTTGTGCAGGGGACAGTCTGTGTGGGAAAGCAGCGACTGGAGGCTGGCGTCCATCTTAAAGGCTTCACCCGTCTCGGGGTGACATAAACGCAGTTTCTGTGCAGAGCATATAGATATGTTAATGCAAATTGTATTCAACAAACAATAAATGAATAGGCAAAATCTATGTAACAGTTCTAATCCTACAGAACAAAGTTTAATGTAGTTCTGTGTGGCTGACCTTAGCCGTGAGCACATTGTTGTTGTTCTTCAGACTGGCCTGAGATGCAGCAAAGTCCACTACTTTGCCGACACTCCATTTAGAGCAGAAGAACATGGGCAAACTAGAGTCTTTAGCCTCTTTGGGCAGAAACACCTGGAAATATGTCCGTTCTGTCTTCAGAGGACATCAGAAGAGGAATTTCTGATGAGATATTTGCTCATAAAAAATTAAATGGAAGTTACATTTATAATATCCGTTTTGCTCTAATACCTGTGGCAGGCCTTTATCTCCTGATGCATGCATTTTTAGCTTCATCAGGGCAACTTTTGCAGCAGTTGCAGCGTTTTTCGCTCCTTTTCTACCTTTACTTGGTAGTGCATTCTTTTTTGACTCTGTTGGAAGTAAAGATGAGATTATTTTTTGGCTTTCTAAGAATTCTTTGGCATCACAAGCTCTTCAAAATGAGACTCTACTGCCCTCATGTGGACAAAAAGAGTTATACCATATTATACCAAGATATACCATATGCAATCTAAATTACTTAAAGCCAATATGAAACAGTGGCAAACCTAAATGTAAGTTTGCAGTCTACTGCTAAAAAAACTGACCCACTATCTTCTGCACTAGCTCCTGTGTTGCAGCCATGCGAGGCTTCGGGGTCTCCAGCTTCTCACACTTATGGTCATCCTGATGCCGATGTCTGAGACCAGAGGAAACAGTCAGGTATGTAGAAGAGCATTGCATAATTAGATTAGGACACACCACCTAGAACTACAGCTGCTGTGATTATATACACAAAATAATAATATTTATTGTTTTTCCACTATAGTAATTTGTCCATTAGGGTGAGACTTTCAGCAAGTCAGTTTAAAGTTAAAAATGTAGGGTTATTAAAATGATGTTTGTAAGAGGTTTTGTACATGAGGCAGAAGTGTTTTTCACAGTGTGGACAGATGACAGGCAGCAACTCTTTCCCTTTGCAGTCCTCAAAGCTGCACGGATATGATGAGATTCCCTCAGACACAGAGATCTCTCTCTTCACTGTGACCTAAAAAATCATCCATAATCATCAAAACAGTCACTCAGTGATATATATATATATATCATATATATATACGGTCTTTAGTAAAACTGTCAGTAATCACCACCTGATATTTCTCACTCACCTCTGGACAAGAATGGGAGTCCCGGCTTCTGTGTTCCAAACTTTAACCAGTAGAGGAGATAAAATGTTATTGCAATGAATAGAATGAAGTGTCTCAAATGCAATGGTAGCAACCAGCAAATGATTACCCTATTCGTGTATCATGGTATTATTTACATTTTTGGTATATATTCAAAAAAAAAAAAAAAAAAAAAAAAAAAGGGCCATGGTGCACGATGAAAAAAAAAACATGGTAGGACCAAATTACATTTTTCTGTTCAGGCATTTCCTTGTCGTAATTATTAATCTTAATGTTACCTTGTATTGTAATTGTGAGAGTTTTCAAAACCAACGCCACAAAGTCTTACCAAAACACCCCAGAACAGCTGCTACAAACGAATGGTAGAAAATCTGCATTAAAACATAAAAAAATGGTTAAAATAAGTCGTATGTTTATGTTATACCGGTACACAAATTATGAGAGCAGATGGCTGCTGCTGCTGCTGACTCACATCCCAGTGAAGTTAACACTATGTTTACAATGGCTATTTTTATAAATAAAGACCGTGGAAACCGAATTATTGATGTACTGGAATGTTTCAGCTGTTTGGATGACATTAATATAGAGCATACCTTTTTGTTTGCAAGATTTAATTTCACAATGTTTTCCAACGTCTAGTTCAGCCATGTTTAAATGACGTCACAAAAATAATTTCAACATAAAAGTCTCTTTGAAAAAGTCTCAAATTATTTGATTTAATTCCATGTGTCGCGCTGTGTGCATGTGGTTACTATTTTGTAAATACTATTTAATTGATTGTTCATCTAAATTTTAAAAAGTTCATACAGGTAAAATTCTTTCATCATTTACTCACCCTCATGGCACCTGTATGACTTTTTTCTTCTGTAGAACACGACAGGAGAAATTCTGAAGAATGTACAGGTAGCTATTCATGGAAGCTTGTTTCCGCCATGGAATAAAAAATGTTAAAAGATAATTGCGACTTTTTATCTCACAATTGTGAGTTTACATCTCACAATTCTGAGAAATAATTGCTAGTTATAAAGTCCAATTCTGATGAATTTTATATCTTACAATTTTGACTTTACAACACTTAATTGCGACTTTTTATCTCCCAGTTGTGTGTCATAAAGTCAGAATTGTGAGATGTAAATTCACAATTGTGAGGGAAAAAAGTCATAATTGTGAGATAAAAAGTCGCAATAAGATTTTTTAATTTTTATTCTGTGGCAGAAACAAGCTTACATATCTATTTCAGTATATCCCTGATGTAGGGAATGAGATAGTAGTCAATGCATAAACACATAAATAACTTTAATAACAATTTAATAACTAAACCTAAACTAAAACGCTTCCTTGTTGCTTTGCTTCTCCCTCATCCAGTCACATGGAAACCGATCAAATTCCACCATTATGAATAAGTTATTAATTCTCTAAATGCACTGCAAGGAGGTGAGAAAGGAGGACAGAGGAAGCTTTTAGAGGACGCTTGAGTGAGAAAGGGACACATGCATATCTATCTACAAGTCTTTTTCACTCCTGATGCACATTAGCTGTCCAAAATTGCCCCTTAGTCCCTATATAGTGGATATCATATAGTCCACTACATGAGAAAGGTGGCCACAAACAGGAGTAGCAATTTCATTGTATATGCATGTTCATTTAACAAGGCCCTAACAGTATATTAGTGCACTATTGATCTCCATGTGGTTTCCAACACTACTGCCAAATATCTTACTCAAAAATAGTGCACTATATCAGAGGTAACACTGCTGAAAAATACCCTTCTGAAAAATACAGCATGAATTTCATTTTAGTCCAGGCTGGTTTATGCTGGTTAACTTATATAGTGCTGGTCTAGCCATAGGCACGCTGTTCTTAAGCAAAACTGAGCTGGTGTAGCTGGTCCACCAGCACTCCCGTTTCCCATGCTGGTCCCAGTGTAACCAGTCCTACTCGACCCTATCCGAGTGGGATTCAAACCGGGGTCTCCAGCGTGGGATGCGGGCTAACAAGGACACTAAAGACCACAGCTGCTGATGCGCCTCTTGAGGCCGGGGGAGTGAAGTTTACACGTAGACCTACGTTCATTTCACTCACCACCCTAAACCTCACTCCCATCCGGGTCAAAGGCACCAAATGTAACCAGTCCTACTCAACCCGTCCTGAGCGGGATTCAAAGTGGGGTCTCCGGCATGGGAGGTGGGTGCGCAAACAGGGACGCCAAAGACCGACAAGGGACTGACACTGGCGTCAGTTGCTAATGCACCTCTTGAGGTCAGGGGAGTGAGGTTTACATTACACCAACCAGAAAAATTATGCTTGTGACCAGCAATGCTGGATTTTTCAGCAGGATACAATAACAACATATTGTATTTATGCTTATGTTTCTATTAATTTGAATGATGACAGTTTTTTTTATTTTATATTATATTATATTATATAATAATAGTTCTAATCCTACAAAACAAAGTTTAATGTATGATAATGTGGCTGACCTTAGCTGTAAGCACATTCTTCAGACTGACCTGAGATACATCTTAAACACTGAAAACGTACTCGGTTACCTAACGTAACCTGGGTTCTCTCTAGAAGAAGGAATGAGTATTGCGTAAGTTGCTTACGCTACGGGTAAAGTCATCTTTTCTCGAGATCTGAAGCCAAAAAATTATCCTTAATTTTGTATTTATTGTCAACGCAGTGCGGCAGCAGGCAGACCATAGCAGGCTGTATAAGCGTACTCATTGGCTGTTCTGCGGCAACTGCAGCAGCCTACCGTGGAGCCCTGCGTAACGTCGCGCCCTCCACGCGTCACAGGGCTCCGCCGGTCTATGTATAGAGAATATCACCCCTTCGTGCAGCTCAACCAGAAGAGCTAGTAGTCACGTGAGAGTAGCCTGCACATGAACAACTGGGGAGAACATACACATCACCTAGACTGATAAAAGTTTAGCCTGCAAGGCGGGAACTTCCAGGTTATAAAACCTAACGAATGTAGAGGGGGAGGCCCAGCCTGCCGCCATACAAATGTCGTGAATAGAAATCCCGCTGGACCAAGCCCACGACGAAGCCATGCCTCTAGTGGAAAGGGCCCTGACGCCCACAGGGCACTGAAGGTGTTTGGGCGCATAAGCTGCTGCGATAGCGTTCACTATCCATCTGGACAGGCTATGTTTCGAGGCGGCGAGACCCTTGGTGTGCCCACCGAACGAAACAAAGAGCTGCTCAGAACGCCTGAAGGCGGCAGAGCGCGTGATGTAAACTCTCAGCGCCCTGACGGGGCATAGGAGGTTATCACTGCCCTCGCTATCGGATGCTGGCAGAGCCGATAGGGAGATGATCTGCGCTCTAAAGGGAGTGCCAATCGCCTTGGGGACGTAAACATGTCTCGGTTTGAGGATAACTTTCGAGTCATTTGGTCCAAACTTGAGACATGCGGGGCTAACAGATAGCGCGTGTAGATCCCCCACACGTTTTACTGATGACAGAGCTATCAGAAAAACGGTTTTGAGCAGGAGGTACTTTAGGTCCACGGATTCTAACGGTTCAAAGGGATACACTTTCAGGGCCTCTAGGACCAAAGAAAGATCCCAAATCGGAACCGAAGGGGGCCGCAGGGGATTCATCCTCCTGGCTCCTCTAAGGAAGTGGATGATGAGCTCGTTCCTTCCTATTGCACGGCTGCGCGTCAACTCCGTGAAAGCTGCAATAGCCGCCACATACACTTTGAGCGTGGAAGGGGAAACCCCACACATGCGTGGGTCCAGGCTCTTTTTAGCGCACCAGCTCTAGACTGTGTGATCGTGTTCACGACCCCTTCTGGCAAGGCAACGGGTATCCGTTGATTATCCACGCATGCAGAGACCAGCACTCTGGATGGGGATGCCAAATCGATCCACTGGCTTGAGAGAGAAGATCTTTCCTCACCGGGATCGGCCATGGGGCTACGTGCGACAGCCTCACCAGCTCTAGGAACCAGGTTTGGTTCTCCCATCGCGGGGCTATGAGGAGCACTGAGTGGCGCGTTTCCCTGATCCTCTTGATTACCTGTGGTAACAGCGAGATCGGAGGGAAAGCGTACAGCGGGCAGCTGGGCCAGGTTTGGGCCAGCGCGTCCTCGCTCTTCGAGAGGAACCTCGGGCAATGAGCATTGTCTTTTGACGCAAAAAGGTCGACTTCCGCTTTGCCGAAAAGGCGCCACAGCGACTGGACTGTCTGAGGGTGCAGGGACCATTCTCCCGGGGGGAAGTTGTTCCTGGACAGTCTGTCTGGGCCGACATTCTCGTGGCCCGGTACATGCGCGGCTCTCAGCGAGCGCAACGAGTGATGAGCCCACTCAAGAAGGCGTTCTGTCAGTTTGCAGAGATTCCTGGATCTGACACCGCCCTGGTGGTTCACGTAGGACACCACGGACATGTTGTCCGTGCGGACTAGAACATGGTGGGGCGCATGTGTGGGAGGAAACGCTTCAGCGCGTTCTCGACCGCTATAATCTCCAGACAGTTTATATGAAGGCATTTCTCCTGGTCTGACCACAGGCCAAAGACCGGTCTGCCCTCGAAAGAGCGCCCCAACCTAAGTTGGAGGCGTCTGTCGAGATAACTTTTCGGTGCGAGACGGCTCCCATTGTCACTCCCCGCTGGTACCAGTTGGCCGCTGACCAGGGTTTCAGTGCTGAAACGCAGCTCTGAGTCACTCTGATTTTCTGGAAAGACGTGGCCAGGCGTTGAACACGGCGCGCGCACGCGCTGTGTCGACAGCCGGGCCGTCATTGCCACAGAGTCCAGTTCTATAACAGAAAAGAGACTGACTGACTGGGCAGTAATGAGCTCTTGGTCCAGTTGACCATGAGACCCAGGCTTTCCAGGTGGCTGAGAAGCACTGTTCTGTGAGAAATAAGTTCTTTCTCTGACTGTGCTAGAATCAGCCAATCGTCCAAATAGTTCAATAGCCGGCTTTTGCCAGCTTTATGAGAGTGGGCTCCGTGAAAGGCACGGGGGGTATAGTGCTTGTGTAGGGGTGAACACTGAAACGTGGGAAACGTTTCTACACTTAAAATGCTAGCGGCGTGAGCCGGATAACCAGACATTACACTCTTTTGAGATTTCTCTGGGTTGCCGTGAAAACCGCGGTTGCGTTCAGGCGAGTGGGTTGTATTACCGGCTCATTGGCTGCAAAATACACTTCTGCAGTAGCCTTTCCAAGGGGACTGACAGAGTAATGCTTTGAAGGCTCATATGTTTAGATGCTCATAAATACACGCGGGAGGGTGCGAGAGGCGAGTTCGCTTTCCGTATGTAAGAAAGCTGGCCGCCAACAGCATAATTTTTATCTGCCGCCAGAGCCAAGATTCGAACATGGGTCTCTGGCGCGAAAGCCTAAGGTTTTGCCACTGAGCCACAGGGGGAAACACACATAAGCTTTCAGTCAGCGTGAGCATATAAGAGAGCGCCATCATGTTCTGTGTCTGTGTTTGTTTGCAGGCGTACATGTATTATAACAGGCTCATATACTGCAATATTAATATTTCAAGCCGCCTGAACTTAAGAGGGGACTGAGAAATGTGTGAGAATTGGAGGTTGGTCCGGCCTCGGCGGGACTAACACTCTCTCTCCTCCTTTCGCCGGTGAGTGAGGCACGCGGGGTGCTGAACATTGCTCGTGACCGTCCGCTCTGACTTCCCTTGTGAACGGCGCAGTTTGCGCGGCTCAAACAAAGGGAGGGAGAGCAGGAAGAGGGGTCGTAATAGGCGAATAGCCAGAGAGCGTCAACATGTCTTGTGGCGGCGTTTGTTTGCAGGTGTGCATGTATTATAACAGGCTCGTTTACTGCAATATTGATGTTTCCAGCCGCCTGAACTTTAAGAGGGGACTGAGAAATGTGTGAGAATTGGAGGTTTGTCCGTCCTCGACGGGACTAAAACACTCTCTTTCCTCCTTTCGCCGGTGAGTGACGCACGCGCGCGGGCGGGGTAGCTTCCTTGCAACGTAAAGAAAGTTAGCCCCGTGACCGTCCGCCTCTGACATCCCTTGTGAACGGCGCAGTTTGCGCGGCACAACAAAGAGAGAGAGAGCGGGAAGAGGTGTCGTAATCGGCGAGTAGCCAGAGAGCGTCATCATGTTTTGCGTCGGCGTTCGTTTGCAGGCGTGCATGTATTATAACAGGCTCGTTTACTGCAATATTGATATTTCCAGCCGCCTGAACTTGAGAGGGGACTGAGAAACGTGTGAGAAATGGAGGTTAGTTCGGCCTCGGCGGGACTAAAACACTCTCTTTCCTTCTTTCGCCGGTGAGTGACGCACGCGCGTGGGGCGCGGTATAGCTTTCTTGTAACGTAAAGAAAGTTAGCCCCAAGACCGTCCGCCTCTGACATCCCTCGTGAACGGCGCAGTTTGCGCGGCTCGAACAGAGGGAGAGAGAGCGGGAAGTGCAGGGTGGGGAGATCCATCTTGTCACATTCAGGGCAGCCGCCCTAGCGAGTGCAGCTTCTGCACGGTAATGGTCCAGACAGGAAGCGCAGAGGATGTGACGGTCTCCACCGACGAGGTGCGAGGCATTTGAAACAACGCCTCGTAGGAAATTTCTCTTTTAGAAGAGAGTGTGTGTCGAGCGGCGAACACACACAGCAGAAAGGATATGACGCCGGATAGCGTGGCAGGCACGGATGGCTGAAGGTGGCGAGAATCGTCCAGCTTCTTCAGGCGCTGTCCTAGGCTTGCTCTGTCGCTTGTTTCGACGGCAGCGGCTTCTCTCAAAGATCCAGCGATGCAGAGAGCTTCGCTGAAGAGATGAAAATCAGAGTTCAGCCTGTTGAGCCCTTCCTTATATAAGCTAAGCCACATCCATTCTGACGGGCTGTGACGCTGCAGTGGCCGCAGGACAGCCAATGAGCACGCTTATACAGCCTGCTATGGTCTGCTGGCTGCCGCACTGTGTTGACAATAAATACAAAATTAAGGATAATTTTTTGGCTTCAGATCTCGAGAAAAGATGACTTTACCCGTAGCGTAAGCAACTTACGCAATACGAGAGAACCTCTCGTAAGAGAACAGGACAAAGTCCCTCCAGAAACAACTGTTTTACACACGTCTTTACACAGAACTATTTCAACTCATTCTCTTTTGAGGAAATCAGCAATTCAGGGCTGTTGTGATTGTGTGTGTGTGTGTGTCAAGTCAAGTCAAGTCAACTTTATTTATATAGCGCTTTTCACAATACAGATTGTATCAAAGCAGCTTCACAGTATTAAATAAAATAGTACATCAGTGTTTGTTTCTAGTGTAAAACGTCCACGTTTGGTAATGCTGATCAATAGTATTGTTGATTGATTAATTAAATTAAGTATCCCCAACTGAGCAAGCCAAAGGCAACAGTGGCAAGGAACCGAAAAACTCCATCAGGTGACCTAATGGAGAAAAAAAAACCTTGGGAGAACCCAGGCTCAGTCGGGGGCCAGTTCTCCTCTGGCGTTTATGAACTAGAGACCGGATTTAACTGTAAGATTAAAAATATTATATAAATGCCTGGCTGAAGAGATGCGTCTTTAATTTAGTTTTAAACTGGGAGAGCGAGTCTGAGCAACGAACAGTATCAGGAAGGCTATTCCAGAGTTTTGGAGCTAAATGTGAAAATGATCTCCCTCCTTTGGTTGATCTGGATATCCTAGGTATGAACAAAAGCCTTGAATTTAGTGATCTTATGGATTATAGGGCGATAGAAGATCCGTTAAATAAACTGGAACTAAGCCGTTTAGGGCTTTATAAGTCAGTAGCAATACTGTGTAATTAATACGGAACTTTATAGGTAACCAATGTAGTGATGATAAAATTGGTGTTATATGGTCAAATTTTCTTGATCTAGTAAGAACTCTAGCGGCGGCATTTTGGACTAACTGTAGCTTGTTTATTGAGGATGCAGGACAACCAGCTAATAAAGCATTACAGTAATCTAGTCTCGAGGTCATGAACGCATGAACTAACTTTTCTTCATCAGAAACAGATAGCATATTACGTAGCTTAGCAATGTTTCTAAGGTGGAAAAAGGCTGTTTTTGTAACATATGAAATATGATTTTCAAAAGACAGGTTGCAGTCAAGTATAACACCCAGGTCTTTTACTGTAGAGGATAAAGTAACAGGACATCCTACTATGTTAAAGTTGTATTGTGAGAGGTTTTGTGGGCGGTTTTTTGAACCGATAAGTATTACCTCTGTCTTGTCTGGATTTAATAAAAGAAAATTGCGCGTCATCCAATCTTTTATATCTTTAACACACTCTGTCAATTTGGATAATTTAGCGTTTTCATCCGGCCGTGATGAAATATATATTTGAGTGTCATCAGCATAACAATGGAAACTAATTCCATGTTTCCTTATAATATTTCCAAGTGGCAGCATTTATATTGAGAATAATAGAGGGCCTAACACATATCCTTGCAGCACTCCATAGTTTACTGGAGTTATGATCGATTTTTCTCCATTTAAATAGACAAAATGGTATCGGTCAGATAGGTATGATCTGAACCAGCTTAATGCTTGTCCTTGAACACCAGTATAATTTTGTAGTCGATCTAAGAGTATTGTGTGATCTATAGTATCGAACGCAGCACTAAGATCAAGTAAAACTAGTATTGAGATACAGTCTTGGTCAGAAGCTAAGAGTAAATCATTTGTGATTTTAACGAGCGCAGTTTCAGTGCTATGGTGCGGCCTGAAACCAGACTGAAACTTTTCATAGATGTCATTTTCTTGTAAGAAAGAGCCTAGTTGGGCAGACACAACTTTTTCTAGTATTTTAGACATAAAAGGAAGATTTGAAATGGGTCTATAATTTGCTAGGTTATTTGGGTCTAATTGTGGTTTCTTAATGAGTGGTTTTATAACTGCCAGTTTAAATGTTCTTGGAACATGACCTAAAGATAAAGATGAGTTAATAATATTGAGGATGAGGCTCTTCCACTATAGGTAACACTTCTTTCAGTAGTTTAGTTGGTATGGGATCTAATAAACATGTTGTTGTTTTAGAGGAAGTGACAAGTTTATTTAACTCTATTTGTTCTATAGTTGTAAAGCACTGTAATTGTTCTTGCGGGGTGATAATCGAGGCTGAGTTATAAGGCGCGATTGAGGATTGAACGTTTACAATTGTGGTTCTGATGTTTTCTATTTTCTCAGTGAAAAAATTCATGAAATCATTACTACTAAACTGTAACGGAATATTTTGTTCAGGTGACGCTTGTTTATTTGTTAGTCTAGCCACGGTGTTAAATAAAAACCTAGGATTGTTTTGGTTATTTTCTATTAGTTTGCGGAGGTGCTCAGCCCTGGCTACTTTTAGGGCCTTTTTATAACGTGACGTACTGTCTTTCCAAGCGATTCTAAAAACCTCTAAATTAGTTTGTTTCCATTTACGCTCTAAATTACGGGTTTCTCTCTTTAGAACACGCGTAGTATTGTTGTACCATGGTGCTTTAATTTTCTCTCTGACCTTTTTTAGTCTAATAGGTGCAACAATATCCAATTTTCCAGAGAGAATGGTGCTCATAGTGCTGGTTAGTTCCTCTAGTTCATCTGTTTGTTTGGGTTCACTGAGCAGCTGAGACAGATCCGATAAGCAATTTGAAAAATTATCTATGGTGGATGGAAGGATTGTTCTGCCTAATCGATAATGCGGCGCAGCATGATATATTACAGGGGTACGTAATATGCAAGTTACCATGTAATGGTCAGTTACATCATCACTTTGTGGAATGATATCTATATCGGTTGGATCGGTTCCATGTGATATAATTAAATCGAGTGTATGATTAAAACAATGAGTTGGTCCGGTAACGTTTTGCTTAACCCCAAAGGAGTTTAATAAATCTATAAACGCAGCCCCTAACGCATCATTTTGATTATCTACGTGTATGTTAAAATCTCCAACAATTAATGCTTTATTGACATTGACCAATAGGTCTGAGAGAAAATCTGCAAATTCTTTTAGGAAATCAGCGTAAGGCCCTGGCGGTTGTAAGAATTGATAAATTAGGATATTCCGGACAGTCAGTTTCTGGGTTGACCAGACCCTGAGAGGACAAAAGGACCTCTCCGGAGATTACCATTTGAACTGGCCCTCGTGCACTATCGAGACGAAAGTCTCACCTCCGAGTCATCCTAATCTACATCTCTTTACCTCTCCCATCACCCCCTCTCTCCCATGCCAGATGATCACTTGATTTCTCCAAAGAAAATGTATAGTTTAATGTGAATGATTATCACAGAGTATTTTCATGTTTGGTATTGTTTAAAATGTCACAGTGCGACTGGTACAAATGTCTCTTTCTAAATAAGTAAAACAAAAGGTAATAAGGTTTTTAAGAGTTTATGGATAACTGACTTACAAAGGAAGGTGGTCTCTCAAGCAAATGGTCACCCACCCCCATAAAGGTGCGACCACTGCATGCAAATTTCTTTTGTTAGTACATGTTTCCTGGTGAAAGGTTTGGGTATATAAGGAGATGCAGCAGAGAGTTCGGGGCCTTTTCTGTAAATAGATCGGCCCGTGAGGCTGAGAGAAAGAAATCTCTCAGCCTCACGTACTTCTTAAAGTTGGGTTTGCATCTTCTCTCTATTCCAGAGTATTTGATGTTTTGTATCGATTATCTTTGAATTGATTATGAAATTGGCATGATACATTTACCTGACATAATAAATTGTTACATGTGATTATTCCAACTGTTCTTGACATTGTTCATTTAATGGTTAAAAGGAATAGTCATTCGCTCACTATTAGTGAGGCACAGATATTATTAAGACCTTTCATTTATGGAGTCAGATGAAATTACGAGAGAATACATAACTAAATGTATTGTAAATTTAAACAACCAAATGCTTTGCATGGGTAAGGACAGAGCACGTGATAACCTTCCCTGTGTTATTGGTGAACCGGCAATTGGACCAATTCCACGGGCCTTACAAAGTGGTGACCTCCGAGACGTGATCTCTAAACAGATAAAAACAGTTTCACGAGAAAACATCCTTTCCAGCAAGTATTTGGGATTCTGAAATCAGCATGAGGTTTTTGAACATCTTCTCTTTCTTCCGCCGGTATGGTAAGTAAACTTTTTCTGCCCTTTATAGAAGTGTTGAAGAAATGTTTGCATTGTTTACTGGTCGGAATTAAAGCCCTGCTTTGTTTAGAAATGTGATGCGGAAGCCAGATGAAGATTGAAAAACCTTGTGTATTAGATTTTAAAGATCGCTTTGTTTTGCCTAAGCAACAAGAAACGAAACCTAAAGTGAGAATAACATCTCCCAAATAATTAATAACTCGATGAAGAGCTGAAAAAGTAAAGCCTAAAAAGTTTTAAAATCAGAAGCATGTTTTCTGGCCATTGTTGTGTTGGCTTTGTTTAAACACTAGCAACACTTGATGACAATGAGCAAACAACAGAAGTTGTTAACGATCGGAAAACACGTGATTTTATAAATAAAAAGGCAGATCGATGCATTGTTTATGAGAAGAACATTTTGGGAAAAAAGGATGATATGATTTACAGGCTAAAACTCAAATATCAAGGCTATGCTAAATGCTATTGTCCATGCTGTTTTCAAAACGCTCAAGGCTAATGCTAAACTGCTAATGCTAAAGCCATGCTGGATTCCAAACGCTTAACCCTTGTTTTGGGTCATTAATATCCTATACTAAACCATAACTAATGTTGACTATATTGAATTTAAAAGCTTAAACTTTAACACCGATGGAATTAAATTAAGTTATTCAATTTAATTTGGCTTATTTAAGTTCCTCTGAAAAGTAAACCTCTAAAGTGTTTGATATGCTATCTAGTCAAAAATTCGGGAAAATTGGAAAATTGTGCTCAGTTATCACTGTTAGGTGGTTGGGGATATGGCGAGACTGTAAAAACGATGGCAGAGTAATCTCTAAAATATATCCAACACAACTGACAGGAGCTGTTAAATGTGGCGAGTCTGTAAAAACGATGGCAGAATAAACTCTAAAACATTGTAACACGCTGGGGTAATACAAGTATAAAAAGGCGCCGTTATAACTAGCTATGATCGCGCGCATCCTGATTTTGACCGTCAAGCTGTTCAAATATTTGAGGATACTATTCTAGACAATGAATGATTCTGTTTGGATTTTCAAATTTGTAGTTGTGCTTAACACATTGTGCTAGAACACACTTTATAGTTGTTTGTGCTACGAAAATGTGCACATAGGCTAGTTGAGTTTATTCTTTAAAAACACAAGATTTACTGTAAGTGTATTTGAAATACTTAGGCAAAGGTGATATAGATGTTGTATTCTATTGCTTTGCTGTGAGTGTATTTGGAACACTTAGGTAAAAGGGTTGTAGATGTTGTATTCTAGGCCGTGTGTCCTGTGTAAAACTGAATTAAACACGTGTGTCTATGCTAAATTTGGTGGCTACGATGTAAATCATAAGACAAACAAATCTGAAAATCAGAAACAGTGAACGCATCTTATTAATCCTGAAACAAAAACCTTTTCAGATTTAAGGCTTCAGAGAACTAAATATTGTAATGTTTGAATGTATTCTGAATTACTCTGAGATTTGTTTTTTCCAAAATAGATCAACGGATTCGTATATTTCCACAAGTTTGCGTCAGAGGTTAGCGACGGCTAACAGCTGATATCAGGGAGTTTGCTGGCGACTTGGGTGGGTGGATGTGTTCCGATGTCTTCTTTTCTAATTTAATGTTACTTTAGATAAATGTACAGGCTTGATTAATTCAGAGCCAAAACCTACTAAAGTAAAACGATTGAATTAAGATCTTGAAGGGCACCCAAGGGGGCTATGAAAAGGTCTCTTTGATTGTTGTGCGTGTTTCGGCAAAATCCTAGAGAAGTAGCCAACTGCCTCTGCTCCTGATCTTCGGGACTGGCCACTTGTGTCGTGCATCCTTGGGAAGGACTGCAAAGCGATATAGTTTTCCTGATCTATAAACGGAAAAATATAAAGTAAGAGTAAATAGAATAACCAAACGTTAAAATGGCCATTTAAAAGACTAAATGAGAAGAAAATGTATTTGAAACCTAGCAAAGAAAAAAAGAGAAACAGCGAATGTACATCTTATCAGCCCTGAGCCAGAAAAGCCTTTTTCATATTCAAATGTATTGACATGAGAACAAGTAGAGATTTGACCATGCGTTAAGTTGTTCCAGAGACTCTTCAGAAACAGAAAACAATATAATTTGGCTTGTATTGTTATAGAATATAATTATATTATAACTTGAAATATAATGAACATTATATTGCACTCGCAGAGTAGGATAATAATTGGAGAAGTGTGACTTTCGTCATTAAATTGAATTTCTGAAACAGAACTTCATTTGTGTGCTACCCAGTGCCAAAAAGGGGTGGTACACGGCTAGAATTGTGTGGCACAGGTAATAGCAAACCAAATTGTGCAACAACTAAAATGTAATCTGACCAGAGAAGTAAATTTACAAGGAGGGTGTGAAATGCTAAACAGCAGACAGAAGTACCACAGTTTTTTGCACGACAAAAAATATCTGCACTAACTAAAATGTGTGAACGACACCATAAACAGCTAATGCTAACCAGACAACCCAGAGATCTGGCTGTAATGAGAGAAAGCAATGAGCATTGCACATGCAGCAGACTGAAGGCTGAACTGAAAGAGCAGCTTCAGGTGTCACAACACACTGAAACAACAGCAACAATTCAGACGTGGTCAATGAAACTCGGTTTCATGTGACATCTGGAATTAAAATTGCAACTGACATGATATTGGAACAAGTAAAAGAATTCCACACGTCTGAATTTAATGCTTTTGAAATATTGGAATTATCTGTCTGTGGTTCGCTCTCCTCTGTTTTATGTCTCAGGTGTACTTCTGCAAATTCCTCGAAGGACGGATGCCAGGATGGGGCGGACCCCACCTCAAGGCCAGGACAGTGGAATTGTTAGAACATAACCTCGGGAGATGGGTGAAAAGACACTTCAAGAGGCCATTCACACTTACAATAGTACATCACTGAATAAATATGGCCTCCCAGTTTAGAACTGGATCAAAATTTGCAACACAATTGTTATCGATTATATTCCACCCATCTCCTAGACATGAACACTGAACACACACCTCCATCACTACACATCATAAGAAGATAAAGATGACAGAGTCCAAAAGTGTCACTTCACTAAGATCTACTGTCCATCTTCACACTAACAGTTCCAGATAGCTTCACACACATAGGATGGTAAAGCTGATCCCATGATGACAATCTAAAAGAGACATACATAGCATACGCTATTCAGAACACACACTGCCAACTCATGGAAAAACACTGAAATATACATATGAATGGCTACAGTCACAAGTCAGTGATGCGAATTATAAAGCAGAGACAGACCTGCTATCAAATTTCAAAATGTTCAAACTTTCTGATTATTATTGGGGTGGTTGGAAAGTCAGAGGGCCCCTGATTTCTCAAACATACCACTAATAACAGAAACATAAAAAACGGACAGACCTGAAGTGTGAGCACTTCAATCAATTACAAAATTTACAATTTAACCCTATCATCGACTGTGACATGGCCAGCACAAAACACACACACACACACACACACACACACATACACACTCACTTGCTCACTCTCTCTCACACACACCCACACTCACACTCAAAAACACAAAACTGTTACAAGGAATGAACAATCTCCATTCTTATATGCTTAAACATGTTCCAAGTCACCTCTTAGATCTGCATAGGTGGCTTGCATTGGAAGATTCATGAACAAAGTGATTATTATATACATGCATTTCTTCCTAATTGTGATTGAATATTATTATTGCTGTTATTTATTTATGTTACACTGACCTCTTGCTGCATTTCCTTTGAATAATTCAGACCAAGAATACTTAAATTCCACTACCATTTAACATCACAGTGGTAGTGAAGAATTGGATATTTAAAATGAGACCATTCTACATGACCCTGAGAAACATTTGAGACCAGATGTACCATTCGCACTTGCTGACATGAACATGATATTTTATATTGAACATGACATGATTTTGTTTTGTTGCATTATGTGTTCCCATGCATTTCCATACAACTTCAAGTTCATAAGTGCTCAATCGTGAAGTGGACATTTAAGATGCTTTTCAGGTGTCTCAGGCTCTTCACACAAAGCAGTGTGAACCAAGGAGAAGCCCTTCATCCACTGAGGTCTGCCCAGACAACTGTACCGCTGGAGGTGACAGGATTGGTCAAGAAGGGTCAGATCATCATCGTGGAGAAGGTGCCAGAGAAGCAGAAGTTTCTCCATGGAGGAATGACACGTCAACTGAACAAGTAACAAAGGTCCAGATTGACTCTACGAACTTTGCTCACATCACAAGATCACAGGATGAAAACCTGAATGCTTTCATCCACCTGCTGGACTCAAGCAACATACACCTGGTGAGACCAGGTGTTCTGCAGGTGAACACAGTCCTCTGCAAGCTTCTACAGATGCTAACATTGAAAAGACTATTTTTCTCAAGGATTACAACAGACGTTGATCAGTGACTCCATAGGAGCTCATTTGAATTTGACCCACGGAGTCAAGGAGGGAAACTGTAAGAATTGATAAATTAGGAAATTCCGGACAGTCAGTTTCTGGGTTGACCAGACCCTGAGAGGACAAAAGGACCTCTCCGGAGATTACCATTTGAACTGGCCCTCGTGCACTATCGAGACGAAAGTCTCACCTCCGAGTCATCCTAATCTACATCTCTTTACCTCTCCCATCACCCCCTCTCTCCCATGCCAGATGATCACTTGATTTCTCCAAAGAAAATGTATAGTTTAATGTGAATGATTATCACAGAGTATTTTCATGTTTGGTATTGTTTAAAATGTCACAGTGCGACTGGTACAAATGTCTCTTTCTAAATAAGTAAAACAAAAGGTAATAAGGTTTTTAAGAGTTTATGGATAACTGACTTACAAAGGAAGGTGGTCTCTCAAGCAAATGGTCACCCACCCCCATAAAGGTGCGACCACTGCATGCAAATTTCTTTTGTTAGTACATGTTTCCTGGTGAAAGGTTTGGGTATATAAGGAGATGCAGCAGAGAGTTCGGGGCCTTTTCTGTAAATAGATCGGCCCGTGAGGCTGAGAGAAAGAAATCTCTCAGCCTCACGTACTTCTTAAAGTTGGGTTTGCATCTTCTCTCTATTCCAGAGTATTTGATGTTTTGTATCGATTATCTTTGAATTGATTATGAAATTGGCATGATACATTTACCTGACATAATAAATTGTTACATGTGATTATTCCAACTGTTCTTGACATTGTTCATTTAATGGTTAAAAGGAATAGTCATTCGCTCACTATTAGTGAGGCACAGATATTATTAAGACCTTTCATTTATGGAGTCAGATGAAATTACGAGAGAATACATAACTAAATGTATTGTAAATTTAAACAACCAAATGCTTTGCATGGGTAAGGACAGAGCACGTGATAACCTTCCCTGTGTTATTGGTGAACCGGCAATTGGACCAATTCCACGGGCCTTACACGGTCTATATACGGTAGCCAAGGCTAAAGATAATAGGGATGTTTTTCTAGCATCTAAGAGCGTAACATTTAGTACAAGTACTTCAAATGAAATAAACTTATAACCCGTTTTCTGAGTAACACTAAGAAAATCTCTATAGATTGTTGCAATACCGCCGCCATGACCTATCAGACGGGGCTCATGCTTATAGGAGTATCCTGATGGAGTAGACTCATTTAGACCGAAATAATCATTTGGTTTAAGCCAGGTTTCAGTAAGGCAAAGTACTGTGTGTGTGTGTGTGTGTGTGTGTGTGTGTGTGTGTGTGTGTGTGTGTGTGTGTGTGTGTGTGTGTGTGTGTGTGTGAGAGAGAGAGAGAGAGAGAATCAGGAGGATCAAGGGAGTTTACAGCTGACCTCAGTACATACAGACTTTCTCACTCCAAAACCTGTTTTGAATGTAATGTTTGCTGAAACGCTGGAAAAACTGAAGAAGATGAGACTCCAAACTGCTGATTGTTACACTGGATCTGGAGATGTGGAGTGTGACGTCTGTACTGGGAGAAAACACAAGCTGTCAAGTCCTGTCTGTGTGTCTGAACTCTTACTGTCAAAATCACCTGCAACAACATAAGAAGTTCTTCAGAAGTAAGAAACACGGGTGCAGAGATACAATAAATTAATATTGTATCACATTCTCAGTGACAGTGACAGTGACACATGACAGTGATTGAAAAATGCTGGTTTCATTATTTAGTTACTCAGGTTTATGCTGTATAGCTGAAGTTTGTGGTTATCTGATTTTCTAACAGACGATTCTCAAAGAGACTCGAGAAGATATGATGAGAGAATCCAGGAGATAGAGAAGATGCTTCAGGAGCTGAGACAGGCTGTGGACTCTCCTAAGTTTGAGTGGAACAACAGTTAAAGGTGCTCTAAGCGATGTTGGGTGGCATCAGTTCTTGTTGACGTTCGAAGTATTGTCAAACAAAACGGAGCTCGACCCTCCCTCCTCCTCATCCCGTCCCCTCCCCCTCCCTTCCGTGCTTCCTGAAAAAATCATGAACCATTTAGAAAAAAAAAACTGGATTTACCCACCTGTCCAGCAAAAACAAAGCCACCTGAATGTCGGATTGGAAGCCCTTCTGCCGGCGGAGTTCTCGCCACCTTTTGAACGCTTTTCCGATGTAAATTTGGGACTTCGCGTTCCTTCTCCTTTTCCCTATTCTTTGTTATTTGTTCATCGGAACGTCGTCTCTTTGGTCGTGTGTCGGCCATATCAAAATTCTCAAGAATATACCATTTTAACGTTAGTCGTTGTTAGGACATCTCTCCTCTAGCTAACTTCCCTCTTCATGCTTCTCTCTCCTCCACTCCACACACACCCCCCTTCACATGTGCGCGCGCACTAACCCCCCACTCCCAAATCATTCTTGTCGGTTATTGGCTGCAACACTGTTTGTTATGTTTCGTGGCCAAGGCTGGGCCAGTTTGTTTTTCTTGCCGTTTGTGGAGCCTGGGCTGTCTACAGAGCTGGGCTGTCTGTTTGCTGTATGTGACAAAAAATGTTTTGGCCTAAAAAACGCGTGACATCGCTTAGAGCACCTTTAACAGACAGAAGAGCAGTTTTAGACTCAGTGTGAGCAGCAGTATGAGGTGGTTGTGATGTGTGTCCTAACAGCACTGGGATCAGTGGAGGAAAGTGAGTGGATCTTTACTGAGCGGATCCGCTCCATTGGGAGAAGCCGCTCTGAGGTCATACAGCTGATCAGAGATCAGGAAGAGGCTGCAGTGAGTCAAGCTGAAAGACGCTTGAAGCGACAGAAGCAGAAGATTGATGATCACTCACATTCACACGATCACATTCATTTCCTGCAGGTAAAACAGCTAGACAGTAAAGAAAGGCTCATCTGTTTGTGCTTTATAAACAGACTAGAGTATATAATGTGATTAATGTGTCCGGAAAACTTTCTTTCTTTCTTTCTTTCTTTCTTTCTTTCTTTACTGCATGCATAATTTTTTTTTTTTCTGTTACATTACTGGCAATTACTTGAATAAGAAAATCAGGATTATGCTTAAATTAGGCTATGAGAGAATGACTAAGACTGTACAAACAAGTCACTAATAGTGTCATTATAAGTAACTCGAGTTATGTAATCTGATTACTTTTTTCAAGTAGTAAAAGTTAAAGTAGTAGTTTCCTAACTAGTAAAGTAACACATTAATTTTACATTTAAAGCCAAATATCTGAGTTACTTTTTCAAATAAGTAACACAAGTTACTTTGTTCTCCCATGTATTGACTGACATTTCTCCTGTTCCCATGTTGAGAGAAATCAGGAGTAAGTGCAGAGGCATTGCGAGAGCTGTGTGAGCATGATGGTTATGTAGTTCTAGACTAAATTTAATATTCAACAATATTATTGATCTGCCTGCATTGACACCATTATATGAGAACTGAAAATGAACTAAATGAATAACTTTTTTACAACAAAAATTAACCATCACTGAACTGATTTCGCTATTTTCTTATAGAAACAAACTTTGTTACATTATTTTTCTGCTATCACTGTAAAGCTGCTTTGAAACAATCTGTATAAAGGTGACTGGTCCCACTTTATATTAAGTGGCGTTAAGTACTATGTACTTACATAAAAAAATAAGTACAATGTTATTGTGTTCATGTTGTATTGTAAAACACTTTTGCTGCTATTGAGGTGTGATACGGGTAAGGTTAGGGACAGGTGTGGTGGATTGGGTAGGTTTAAGGGTGAGTTAAGGTGTAAGGGAAGGGTCAACTATGTAATTACAAATGTAATTACATAAATTAATTACAGCTGTAATTACATGCAGGAATTTTTTTAATATAAGTACAATGTAAAAACATGTAGTTACACAATAAGTACATTGTATCAAATTATTAATTTCAATGTACGTACATAGTACTTAAAGCCACTTAATATAAAGTGGGACCAGGTGACTTGACCTGACTTGACTTAAATGTGATCTTGCATTTATTCATCTCACTTGCACAAAAACAGATTCCATTTTCCTCAAAATGAAAAAAAAAAAAAAAAAAAAGTCAAATGCAAACTAATAATATTACGCAAACCTATAAATATACTTTATATATTGCTGAAGTAAGAGTGTTGATTCATCTTTGTTCTCCTGTGTCCTATTCTTCTGCAATCCAGCATGGCAACACAGCTGAAAGTTTTGTTTGAGCTGTGCTCGCTATTATACAGGTGTGAGTTTGCATTTCCTTCAGTCTGAGGCTTATTCATTTCACTTTTGGGGTGAAAGGGCCTTTACATTTGCCAAAAATAGAACTTTTGTTTAAAACAAAAAACAAGCAAGGATAAAGTAATGTAACGTAACACATTACTTTCCATAAAAAGTAATGTGTGACTTTCCATAACAAGTAACTAATTGCATTAGTTACTTTTTATGGAAAGTAACACATTACTTTCCATAAAAAGTAACTAATGCAATTAGTAACTAATGCAATTATATTATCGCAACGCGATAATATATTGCATTACTTTTAAAAGTTACTTTACCCAAAACTATGAATCAGTCACTTATCATTTGTGCTTGAGACAATATAATTAAAGCCATTTAATTAAACTTATATCACTGAATTAGAATCCCCCAACTCCACCAACATAATTTAGGACTCATCTTCGAAACATCAGTAGTCCCACTGGAGGGTTTAATAAGCTTGAGTTGAAGCTGCTTCCTTGAGCCCATACACTACAGACAGCAAGCCAAATATGTTTAACCTTATATGGAACTTGTGAATTATTGTATATTATTACAAATCTTTGGACAACGTTGATCTGTCAATTGTGACATTCAGTAGTCCAATTTTTCTGAATGAAGACAGTTGTTCATTCATAGCAACACTATGTAAGATCACTTATCTGGAAACCACTGAGATCAAACCTTCAAATATTTTGCTGTTTTAATAGGAAATATAAACTCTTAAACATTTAAGCAATATTTTGAGGAAGACGTGATAGGACTTTATAATTTGAGTCTTTATGTGTTGGAAAATAACATTTCTGAAATAGCTTACTTTAATGTTCCTGTCCATTTAATGGTTAATGACTTAACAATGGAAGTTAAATATGAACATGTAATTAAAATGTTCCATTTTTATAGAAATTGTTTTTTGTCTAAATAAATGTGACAACCTGAAACTGTCGTTTTCATTAAATGTTCATTCAATGGCTAAGGATATCAGAAAACTGACTCCATCTGGTTTATTTTGACTAGAAAAGTGTCATTCGACAAGATTACATCAGATTGAGTGCATGCCGAATCGTCCAGTGAGGAAATCCTCAAAATAAAGGAATTATTATTTATACCTGACCAATAAGGCAATATTCGGGCTACCTTGCCCCGCCCATTGTGTGACTTCATTCTGTCGACTAATTCTATTCAATGGGCGTGTCTTCAGAGACTATTGTGGAGCAATTTACGTGCGCACAGACAGGTGTTGAATTTCAGGAAGAGTTACGTTGGTGTTTTGAATTGAATCTGAAAAGCAGACTGTCAAGAATTGCCACTTTCTCTCGCGATCCTTTTAAGAATTTTAATTTTAAGCTCGTTGGATATTTAACTAGAATTACAAGCAATAGCCTACCTTCGGGAAAAAAATGAGTAAAATTTCAAAGATTTTTAAAGTGAGCTCATCAAGCTCATCTAGCTCCAAGCCCAGTTCTAGTTCTGGATCCAGTTCTAGATCTAAACACCGGTCCCGGTCGGGTGCATCACCACAGGAGGCCATCAACAAACTGAGAGAGACAGAGGCCATGTTAACAAAAAAACAGCAATACCTGGAGAGCAGAATCGAGCAGGAGCTCGCCATTGCCAAAAAGAATGGAACAAAAAACAAGAGAGGTAACGTTATGTAGAATGGGACTTTCTACTTCTATAATCACTTTTTGCCATGTGGTATTTACATCATAAGATGTAACTTAATTGCTGTAATTTTTATATTTTTGTACCCTTGAAAGTTCATGGCAGCGATGGAAATTACATTTGGAACAAATTAGCCGCCTCGTTTGTCGTGATAACTGATATTTTGCGTTAGCCTATCTTGATAAAATTAGGCATTGAACAATGAAAAATAAAATGAGTGTGCTCACAAGTAATATTTTCCTTTTGATCAGATTTATCTCAGTAAATCTCTTGTTGTCTCCATAAACAAGTAGGCTATATATTTATTTTTTTATTTATTTATTTAGGCTATTTATTTACTTATTCATTCATTGGCGGAATTGTCAAGAACTGTAACACCAGAAATGTGAAGGTTTATAAAAAATATTTTCACTTAAGTGTTGGTTTATTCCACACTTCATTTAGATATGAAAGTTTTAAACATGTAATTCATATTTTTATGATGGATTTTCATAGTTTATTTTAAAAAGATTTATATACATTACAGCACTTGAAAATTGCAATAATAATACAAATTCTCCAAGACATTTTGTTTTACTCTTTTTGTATTAAACTAAATGATTAAGAGAAAACTGTTGGTTACATAATTTGCCTTTGAAAGTGTAACAACACCCCACTGAAACATGTCTATAAAACATGGCTTTTGTTTATGTGGAGTGACGCCCAGCTGTTGCTCCTAGAACAGGCATCTGGACACGCCTCATTTACAGTTGTCAACTTGTGCATTACCACGAGCATGGCGTTTACACCCAGGCATCACAGGTGGAGCCAGGTGTAAAGAGTACCTGAAAAGTAACCATACTTGAGTAAAATTACAGATACCTTACAACTAAAATGACTCCATTACAAGTTACATGTCACCAGTTTCAATACTTTAGTAAAAATCTTAGGCCTGGTTTCACAGACAGGGCTTAGATTAAGCCAGGATTAGGCATTAGTTCAATAAGGACACTTAAGTAGCTTTTATAAACATGCCTTAAAAACATTACTGGTGTGCATCTTACTGTAAGTCAAAACAATGCCACTGACATATTTTAAGATAGCAGTGCAAGTTGCTTTCAGGTAAAACAGCTCAAGCATGCATTTTAGTCTGGGACTAGTTTAAGCTTTGTCTGTGAAACCGGGGGTTAGAGTATCTGATTTTAATAGCAGTACTTAAGTATTTTACTTGTACTGAATGTATGCTCAAAGATGCACTAGTCCCCAAGACACATTATTCCAGTGAAAAACAAGAAACAGCTGATTTGTTAGGAGAGCAATCATGTTTATTTATTTTCTTAAACCAAAATAAAACCGAATACCTCAAAATTGCAAAAAATCAAGGTTGACAAAAAGCGTTTCGGTTACTCACGTAACCTCTGTTCTCTCTAGAAGAGGGAACGAGTATTGCGTAGTTGCTACGCTACGGGAAAGCCTTTCTTTCTCGAGATACTGAAGCCAAAAATTATCCTTAATTTTTATAATCTTGTCAACGCAGTGCGGCAGCCTGCAGACCTAGGGCGAGCTACTAGCGTGCCCATTGGCTGCCCTGCGGCAACTGCAGCAGCCTACCGCTGAGCCCTTGGCGTGACGTCACGACCAATGAGCGCGCTTGGCGCGCTTACTGCGTCACAGCCCGCGAAAAGGGGGGTGTGGCTTAGCGTATATAAACAGGGCTCGGAGGCTGCTTCTCTGGTTTCTGTCGCATGAAGCGAAATGAGCTCGTGGCGCGAGCACGGCGGGCTACGCAATACTCGTTCCCTCTTCTAGAGAGAACAGAGGTTACGTGAGTAACCGAAACGTTCTCTTACGAGAGGTTCTCTCGTATTGCGTAGTTGCTACGCTACGGGAACGCCCTTGTCAACGCCGTGCGCGCCCAGCATCCACTGAATGAGTCCCAGGGAGAGCCCGGGGAACGTGATAGCGGAGAGCCGGGCGGCCTAAAGAGGGCTAGCGCCGTACATAAGCACACACTAGGGGGTTAGGAGCGGCACGGCCGGTCCGAACTGACAATTCCCTGCATAGTGCAGCTCAACCAGTAGAGCTAAATCACACACCGTAGCCCGCGCACAGATAGTGGGCCGGCATACGCGAGACTTAGACTGATAACACTTTCGCCTGCAAGGCGGGAACATCCAGGTTGTAAAACCTAACAAATGTAGAGGGGGAGGCCCAGCCTGCCGCTGCACAAATGTCATGAATGGGAATCCCGCTGGACCACGCCCACGACGAGGCCATGCCTCTGGTGGAGTGAGCTCGAATGCCCAATGGGCACTGCAGGTCTTTAGACGCATAAGCCAAAGCAATAGCGTCCACTATCCATCTGGACAGGCTGTGTTTCGAGGCGGCGAGACCCTTGGTGCGCCCACCAAACGAAACAAAGAGCTGATCCGAGCGCCTGAAAGCGGCGGACCGTGAAATGTAGTTTCTCAACGCCCTGACCGGGCAGAGGAGATTACCATCGGCCTCGCTGCCATGCGTTGGCAGGGCTGAGAGGGAAATGACCTGTGCTCTGAAGGGAGTGCCCAAAATTTTGGGAACGTACCCATGCCTCGGTCTGAGAATGACTTTGGAGTCATTAGGTCCGAACTCGAGGCACGCGGCGTTAATAGATAACGCGTGAAGGTCTCCCACTCGTTTGACTGAAGACAGTGCTATCAGAAAAACGGTTTTGAGCGTGAGGTATTTCATATCCACAGTTTCCAAGGGTTCGAAGGGATGCGCTCTCAGGGCCTCCAAGACCAGAGAAAGATCCCACATAGGAACCGCGGGGGGTCGCGGGGGGTTCATCCTCCTGGCTCCCCTAAGGAAGCGGATGACGAACTCGTTCCTTCCTAATGCGCGGCCCCGCTCTGAAACAGAGAGCGCTGAAATGGCCGCAACATAGACTTTGAGCGTGGAGGGGGACCTGCCCGCGTCCAGTAGCTCTTGAAGGAAACACAGAATTCGCGATACCCCACATGTCTGTGGATTGAGCCCCTTAGCAGTGCACCATCTGTTAAACACTGACCATTTCGACATGTAGAGCCGCCTCGTAGAGGGGGCTCTAGATTGTATGATCGTGTTCATGACCCCGTCTGGCAGATCAGCGTGTAATCGTTGAGGCTCCACGCATGCAGAGACCAGCGCTCTGGATGGGGATGCCATATCGAGCCGCGGGCTTGAGAGAGAAGGTCTCTCTTCACCGGTATCGGCCAGGGGGCTGAGTCTGCCAGCTGTATTAGATCCGGGAACCAAGCTTGGTTCTCCCAGCATGGGGCTATGAGGAGCACTGAGTGGCGCGCTTCCCTGATTCTCTCGATGACCTGAGGCAGCAGAGAGACCGGGGGAAAAGCGTACAACGGGCCGCTGGGCCAGGTCTGGGCCAGCGCGTCATCGTTCTTCGAGAAGAACTCTGGGCAATGAGCGTTGTCTTTTGACGCAAAAAGGTCGACTTTCGCTTTGCCGAAACGGCGCCACAGTGACTGGACTGTTTGGGGGTGTAGAGACCACTCCCCAGGGGGAACGTTGTCCCTGGACAGTCTGTCGGGACCCTCGTTCAGGTGGCCAGGCACATGCGCGGCTCTCAGCGAGCGCAGAGAGTGCTGAGCCCACACGAGGAGGCGTTCCGCCAGGGTGCAGAGCGTCTTTGATCTGACACCGCCCTGGCGATTCACATAGGCCACTACCGATGTATTGTCCGTGCGGACTAGAACATGGTGACCGTGGAGGAATGGGAGGAAGTGTTTGAGCGCTTTCTCGACCGCGAGCATCTCTAGACAGTTTATGTGTAGGAGATTCTCCTGGTCTGACCAGCGGCCATAGACCGGTCTGCCTTCGAAGAGCGCTCCCCAACCTAGGTTGGAAGCGTCTGTCGAGACAACTTTCCGGTGTGAAATCACTCCCATAGTCACTCCCGTGAGATACCATTCGGCTGCCAGCCAGGGCTGCAGGGCTGAAATGCAGCCCTGATTCACTCTGACTCGCAAGCCGCCGGCCGCCCAGGCTCGGTGGGGCACGCGCGCTTTCAGCCAGCGTTGAAGCGGGCGCATGCGCAGTAAGCCCAGCTGGAGCGCTGCTGCAGCTGAGGCCATATGCCCCAAGATACGCTGGAATGTCCTCAGCGGAACCCGGCTGCCTATTTGGAGGGATGCGGCGAGGAGGCGGATGCGGCGCGCGCGCTGCTCCGACAGTCTGGCCGTCATAGCCACCGAGTCCAGTTCTATTCCAAGAAAGGAAATTGACTGACGGGGCGATAGCGAGCTCTTGGTCCAGTTGACCGAGAGACCCAGCTCCTCCAAATGGCTGAGAAGCGCTGTTCTGTGAGACACAAGTTCCGTCTCTGACTGCGCTAGAATAAGCCAATCGTCCAGATAATTCAGTATTCGCATTCCCTGTTTTCTCAGGGGAGCGAGGGCCGTGTCCATGCATTTCGTAAATGTACGGGGTGCCAAAGACAGGCCGAAGGGTAGGACTGTGTACTGTTATACTCGACCGTTGAAGGCGAATCTCAAGAATGGCCTGTGACGGGGAGTTATCTGGATCTGAAAGTATGCGTCTTTTAGATCGAGAGAGATAAACCAGTCTCCTGGGCGAATCTGCGCGAGGATTTTTCTGGTTGTGATCATTTTGAACGGCCGTCTCATGAGGGCTTTGTTCAGATGTCTCAGATCTAAAATAGGTCTTAACGCTCCGTCCTTCTTGGGTACGAGGAAGTAGCGGCTGTAAAAGCCCGACTCGCTCAGAGAAGGATGAACCTGTTCTATAGCCCCTTTGCGCAGCAGCTTCGCTATTTCTGCTTGAAGCAGGTGCGCAGCTTCTGAACTCACTCTCGTCTCCGTCTGTGCTGTAAAGCGCGGAGGGCGACGAGCGAATTGAAGCGAATAGCCGTGTTTTATAGTATTCAGCACCCATTCTGACGCGCCCTGAATCGCTTCCCATGCTTTCGCATGCATAGCTAGGGGTCGAATGGTCTCTGGGTTCAGATCGCCGCGCTGCGCGGGATGGGGAACCTGTATCAGAGAGGATGGAACGGCGTGCGCGCCGCTGGTGCTCGAACACGGGGGCTGGTAAACAGTATTGGCCGACTGAACAGCATTCAGTAGCTCGGTCCCATCGGATGGAGCGTGATTTGCTGTCAAACATCCCAGGCGCGAGAGTGGCGTGGGGATTATAATGTCTAAAAGTGAGTGCGCGTGCTCGTGAGCGGGCGCAGAGTTTACACTTATGACATGGCCAGTGTTTGGGAGCTTTAGAGGGTCTGTGACCCAAGGTAACTGACTGGCAGAGCGAACAGCGGGTAGGTGTGAGCACAAGGCTGTGGGCACATTTTCTACACTTAATACTCGAGCGGCTTGCGTCCGCTTCATGAGAGAGCGCTCTGTGCGCGTTACCATGGGGACCCTGTTTGTGTGAAGCAGTGAGCACATGGGAGTGGGCACATTTTCTACACTTATAATACTCTCGGCCTGAGCCGTTGTTGCCCGGGGTAACCGAGTGACAGAGCGAGTTACGGGTAGATGTGAGCACAGAGTTGTGGGCACATTTACTACACTTAGTACTCGAGCGGTGTGTGACCGCTTTATGAGAGAGCGCTCTGAGCGCGTTACCATGGGGACCGTGTTTGTGTGAAGCAGTGAGCACGTGGGAGTGGGCACATTTTCTGCACTTACAACACCTTCGGCCGGAGCCGGAAAACCCGAATTTACACTCTTTCTGAGATTTATTTGGGCCGCCGTAAAAACGGCGTTTGTGTGCAGGCGAGCGAGTGGTGTTACTGGCTCGTTGGCTGCGGTGTAAGCTGCTGCAGTAGCCTGTACTGAGGGGACTGACAGAGCTGGGCGTTTTGATGGCGGTCCGGCCGCAGCGGGACTCAGCCATCTTTTCCTCCCTGCGGGTGCTAGGAGGACTTCGCGGGCTCAGACTTCAGCGTTATCTTGGGACGCGGACCCCGGGGGGGCGGCGGTCTGTGACGGCTGGTTGAGCGCGACCTAGGGCGGCCGCCCTGGCGTCGCTGCGAAGCAGTTGGTGGCCGAGACGAGCGCTGTGTGGAGCTGCGCGCAGGAGGCTGAGCTTGAGAGCGGCCTGCGGCTGGGCTCGAGCGGCGGGGCAGGAAGAGATTCATAGCCTGCGACGCCTTCTGTACTTCAGAGAAGCGGTCCACAATCCCGCTGACCGCAGGGCCGAAGAGGCCAGTGGGCGAGAGCGGGGCGTTGAGGAAAACAGCGCGTTCTGACTCACTCATATCCGCCAGCGTCAACCATAAGTGTCTGTCGATGACGGTGAGCGCGGCCATGGATCTGCCGATGGCTTGTGCAGCGGTTTTGGTAGCGCGGAGCGAAAGGTCCGTCGCGCTGCGCAGATCTGTTAAGGCTGTGTGATCCGAGCCCTTCTCGTCCAATTCACGGAGGAGGTCGGCTTGCAGGATCTGGAGAACAGCCATCGAGTGCAGGGCGGAAGCAGCTTGGCCGGAGGCGGCGAATGCGCGGCCGGCGAGAGCTGATGTGGTCCTGCAGGCTTTGGACGGCAGGGCAGACTTTGAGCGCCATCTAGCAGACGGCGGGCAAAGGTGCGTTGCCACCGCTTCCTCAACGGAAGGGATGCCGGTATATCCTTTCTCGGCGGCCCCGTCCACCTGGGAGAGGGCCGAGGAGACAGATGAGCGGAGTCTAGCGGAGAAGGGCGCGTTCCACGACTTCGATAGCTCCGCATGGAGCTCGGGCAGGAAGGGTGCTGACCTAGAGGCTGGCGCTTGGCGGCGGCTAGGCAGAAAACACCCGTCGAGTCGGTTCGGCGCGGGCTCCTTGGGTGGGGACCAGTCCAATCCCAGTCGGTCGACCGCTTTGGTGAGGAGGCGGATAAGCTCCGCGTCAACACTGGAGCGGGACCTGCCAGACTCTGGAGTCGAGGAGGCGGAGCGGTGAGAGCCCGACCATTCCTCGCTGTCCGAAGCAAGCAGAGAGCAGCTGTCAGCGGCGTCATCTGCTTCATCCCCTAAGGCGACGGCAGTGCAGGCAGTGGCCGGCCGCTGCGCGTCGGTGAAGGGCGGGGGAGAAGGAGAGAGCGAGGCTCGCGGGAGGGGCTCCGGCGAGCGCTCAGCTATAACCACCGGCTCGGGAGGCCTTTGAGAGCGGCGTTTCTTCTTTCGCGGCCCTGAAGAGGCAGCCGGGGAAGGTGGAGGATCATCAAACATGGCGAGTCGAGCCCGCAGGGTCGACATCGGCAAGTCCTCACACTGTTCGCAGCCGCCCGTGGAGAGGGCGCGGGCTGCGTGGTCGAGGCCCAGGCAGAGAGCGCAGACCACGTGGCGGTCTCCGTCGCTGAGCGAGGCTCTGCACGAGCCACAGGATGAGCGAGGCATTTGCAACAACGCCTCGCGCTCTTTTAGATGCAAAGTGTGTCGCGGGGCGAACACACACACACATACAACACAGAGCAGTAAAGGATATATTCGCCGGATAGCGAAGCAGGCAGGGAAGGCTGAAGGCGGCGAAGGCGGCCGGCGTCCTCAGGCTGAGATCCTCGGCGTGCTGGTCGCTTGATTCAACGGCGGCTTCCTCAGAGAGCAGCGATGCGAAGAGCTTCGCTGAAAAGACAGAAATCAGAGAAGCAGCCTCCGAGCCCTGTTTATATACGCTAAGCCACACCCCCCTTTTCGCGGGCTGTGACGCAGTAAGCGCGCCAAGCGCGCTCATTGGTCGTGACGTCACGCCAAGGGCTCAGCGGTAGGCTGCTGCAGTTGCCGCAGGGCAGCCAATGGGCACGCTAGTAGCTCGCCCTAGGTCTGCAGGCTGCCGCACTGCGTTGACAAGATTATAAAAATTAAGGATAATTTTTGGCTTCAGTATCTCGAGAAAGAAAGGCTTTCCCGTAGCGTAGCAACTACGCAATACGAGAGAACCTCTCGTAAGAGAACCTCTTAAACACTACAAACTATAACAAACACTCAAGTCTCAGTTGAGCTCAAGTGCTCAAAATAGGCATAGTAAACCTATATCCTTCAAAAAGGTTGCTTCAATATAATGGATAAATAAAATAATGTTAAGTAAAATGAAATAGTCAAAGCCTACTTGCACTTGACGTGCTGGTTTCGGCCTCATCTTATATGAAACGCCTGTGATTCAGCAACTACCTGCTAATGCACTCGCATTCATGTAAAGTAGCCTTGATGACAAGTTTTGGTAAGTAAGGGAAAAGCGCACAAGTTATAGTACCTTCAATGCCTTTATAGCAGAAATAAACTGCAAAATATAATGAGTAATACAAATATACTGTAGTAAAGAGTACATATACTTATTCAAACCTGTAGTAAAAGTTGTGAATATCTTTGATACTCAGTAAAACTACAAAGTAGCCAAAAAGATACTTAAGTACAGTAACTAATTACATTTACTCAAATACTTTGAGTATTCGTTTTAAAGATTAAAAAATGTCTATAATTTAAGTTCCTGGTCGTTAAGTCAAACAATAATTTAACTTCTTCACTTGTCTTAGATCACCTTCTATGAGCTTATGTGATCTTTAATTTACAAAATTTATAAAAGTAAACCTACAAGTAATTTTGTGTGTAAAATATTATCCATTCTTTCTAAAAAAAAAAAAATCCTTAAATATGTCTTCCAATTTTTCTTCATACAGCTTAAACAGAGGCACATTGTATTCAAAATGCTAGTATGCTACATAAAATGCAGTTGATCACGTTCAGTATGATTAAAGGGATACTTCACCAATTAGCATTAGGCTTTGTATCAGTAGAAACCCGGTAGAGTTTTCGAATGACCGTGCCTCCCTCCCTCATGTCCCCCTGAGACGAGAGATTTCTGTATTGTGTGTCTGGAAAAAAAACTCCAATGACGCAAATGAAAATCTTCATTTCCGCGTGTTTTCAACCCGCCCATAGGGGGTGGGATCTCATGATAAAATGGCGTCTTTTCAGTTTCGAGTCAACTAGTTGCCTAGTTGTATCATTTCTTCCGATACTGCCCTCAACCGGTAGGTGTGGCTTGGGAGTGGCCTCGTAGGGCAGCGAAGCAAGTGCATTCTGGGAGTTGTTGTCGTTCATCCACATGAGCCAAAAATACATTTTCTGGCTTTTCTCAGTCTAGAAGGCACCAACTTCTAAAATAATTTCACATTTCTACTACATAAATGACCCAATTTAAATACACATTCATCTTTCCAGCAGTGAAATATCCCTTTAACAGCATTAATCCCTAAAAATGAGGGAAAATATCATTTGAATTAAGTATTTGACTTCTTCAGTGAAATATTTGATGATTTTGACCACAATAAAAAATCTTTTTCCTCAGCTGCACTTCAGGCTCTTAAGAGGAAGAAACGTTTCGAGCAACAGCTGACTCAGATCGACGGGACCCTGTCCACTATTGAGTTCCAGCGAGAGGCCCTTGAGAATGCCACCACAAACACAGAGGTTCTGAAGAACATGGGTTACGCAGCTAAAGCCATCAAAGGGGTTCACCAGAACATGTGCGTTTCATCATTTGCTGCATTCACGCTATGTCGTAATTACCGTAATTTTGAGATGCCAACACGTGACGTTCTACTACTCAGAGCTGTTCACTTCCCTGGACTGGGAATTATGCATTTCTATGGCAACACTATCAATGCCTAAATTAATCTGCAGTGATCAGGTGGTACAGCAATCACGTGGTACAAGTAGGAGCGATCTGAAAATTTGTAATTACAAGCTCTTCAATGCTTTTTACAAGTTGAAATTTCATAATTATGGTAATTACGACAGTGTGAAGGCACCTATTGCTGTACTTTACACTCAGTTGTTCACAAAAAAACAAATCATTGCTTATTACATGGTTCTCAGGAATACTTGATTTTGATTGATCAATACTACAAAACTACAGATGTCTGTAGTAATATATTTTGTATAATGCTGATAAATGACTGTTGCATACATCTTCATATGTACCAGTTGATTGAACAGTTGTTAGCAAATGTCATCAAATAATCAATCATTCTGTTTCTCTCACTTTCAGAGATCTGGATAACATTGACTCCCTCATGCAGGACATTACAGAACAACAGGAAGTAGCTCAGGAGATCAGTGATGCCATCTCAAAACCTTTTGGTGATCAGTTTGATGAGGTACATATTACAAATAGGGATGTTCGACTCAAACTCCCAACTCGAACCATAGAAGTCGACAGAATCGACTCCGCTCCTCCATTTACTTCACATCAAATCAGGGTCAGGAATAATACAAGATTGCAGTCCTTTTTTACACACTAAATCATAAATTTTTTCCCCTACACAAAGCCTTAAATTACCCTTAAATTAAGCCTTAAACAACACACTTTTAGCGTGACCATCCAAACTAATCCAATTTAGCGATGCCATTACCTTGAAATGATGAGTAGCCTATCAACATCATTACCCAGTTGTTGCCAATGCCTAATTTTACAGAGGTAAAAGGCACAAAAAACAGCCGTGGTCAAATACTATGTCGGAATCATATAAATGAGTAAGGTATATTGTATTCTTTAATGAATTCATCTCATTATAATGGTGAAGTGATGGTGCTAAGCACCCATGATCATCTATTGTCTTAAAGGGGCCATCGGATGCCCATTTTCCACAAGTAAGTATGATTCTTTAGGATGTTCATGTAAAGTTTGTAATATACTATGGTTAAAATTCCTCAATGGTTGTGTAAAACAACACCCTTTTTTACCTCCTCAAAAACAAAAACTGCTCTCCCCACCCCTCTCTTCCATGGGGGTTGTCGAACGACTGAGGGCAAAAATATGCTAATACGGGACAGTCCGTCAGTGGTCGTGGGCGTAACATAAGCATTATGACATCATAGTGCTCCGAAAATCCAAACGGCCTGATTATTGAGTGTTTAGACTTTTTGAGGATTAAAAAAAAAGGAGTGAATGGATTTTTTTCATTGTTTGGTTGTTGTGTCCACACACTGCAAAGACGCATTTATATGCAAACACTATATAAAAGGGAATTTTGCATCCAATGAACCCGTTAAAAATCTGGGCATTTTCAGAGACAGGAGAAGAGATAATCTGATGACTACTGTGTAAAGAATTTTCCTTACTCAACAGAACATGAAGTTTTAGTCCAACCCAAGCCAATCTGAAAAAGCAGAAGTTAAATATAGGCGATTATTTCTCACAGGGTGTCAGTGCTCGTGTAAACTAGTGGCCACGATGCTGAAGTGCCTGTGAGACCCGATGAATAAGATCAGTATGGACATTTATTTATTTGAATTAAATATTTGAATCACTATTCTATTTTACATGTTTATGCCCAAAATGCTTAATTAATATTAAAGGTAGTTGACTGTCATCCTCTAGATTAGTTAAATATTTATAATTAAATTTATTTAAGGGTTAATAAGAGCATCAGCGCACATAAGCTATTTTTTTTTTTATCAGTCAAATTCATTAAAAAATGTAAACTCAACAAATATGATCAGTAAGATAAAAACACTGTTATGAGAAGACGAGCTCTAGACTGCTGGGGAAATTTATTTATAATTCAGAATGCACAGTTGGAAAGAAAATATATTTATTGGTACATTTCAGCAGTTTCAAGATAATTTGTTAAAACAGAACATGATTCATTGTTTTAATCAATTGACAGCCTTCAGTTTATGATGTGTTCTGTACTCATTTTTATGTTTTTACAGGATGAATTGTTGGCAGAGCTGGCAGAGTTGGAACAGGAAGAACATGAAGAAATTATGAAGAATATGGGCAGATTACCAAGTGCACCAACCACCAAACTGCCTAGCACAAGACCAAGCCGCAATGCAAGTAAGTGTGCAATGACACCCACCCACACATTCAGTATCTACACTTTTAAAATTTGGCAAAAGACCAGTCAGGCCCATACAGTCTGTGCTTCATTGAAATATCTGTTATTTCACTCTTTCAGCCTCCAAGAAGAGAGTGGAGGATGATCATGATATGAAGAGGTTGGCTGCCTGGGCTTCATAAGCAGCAGTGCATAACAAATGCGTTCTACTTTACATTCACATTCACTTTTAGCTCTACATCCTGCAAATAATTACAAGAGCTTTTTGTAAGAAGAAAAAATGAAAAAAGTAAAGAAATCAGGCTTAACATTTGTATATTGTATTAAAACTAATTATTTTGTTATGTGTTGATGTTTAAGATGAAGGATTACTTTGCTGGAAACCTGGTGTAAATAGTAGCAATTTATGATTAAAGGATATTAAACTGTTAATTTTTAATTAAATGTAAATGTAAAATAGTGAGGGTTGGATGAAAATAAACTTTAAATATGAAATGTATTGCTTATCAAATACATAATTTAAGAGTGATTTTATAATGTTTTATTCAATATTATTAAGTCTTGGTTTTGACACACATTTGCAATTACAGTTACTACAAGTAGGCCTACCTATATTCCAAAACAGTAGTTATGTCAAAAAATATCTGCTTGGCAGTTCAATTAAATATCTTGCGGATAAGACGAAAATGTTTCTAGTAATTATAGTAACCATAGTAGTAGTACAGTGTTTCTGAAAAAGAACAGCACTTGTTTGAACCATAGATGCCTCAGCGGCTGTTTATATGGTGTATCTATGCCATCCGCCATATTGGAACGGTTAAAGCCGGTCCGTGAACAGCTCATTGGCTGAGCATCTGCAAATGTAGTTAGTAACATGAATAGATAGTTCAGCCGATGATTTTGCTAAACTAACACAATACAGTAAGAAGTACCATAGTAAAAGTACTAGTAGTAACCATAGTAGTTAAACACATCAAAATACATATAAAAACACAAACCAACAAATTCCCACCTGTGAAAGGTTATCTAATTTCTTTGGCAATTTATAATCGTCGATTTTACAACCAGAAGCTGAGCAATGTTGTGGCATGATTCTTGTGAGTGACGACACGTTGACCGTTCCAAGATGGCGGGCGCGGTCAAATATGCCTGAACCCTTGCGCTCTCTAAATGCTAGACGCCTCCCACTAGTGATGGGAAGTCTGGCTCGTTCTGAATCGGTTCTTTTGAATCACCTTTTAATTACGCGATTAAATAAACAGTAAAAACCATTTTAGTCACATTGTTTATTTCGTTTTAATTAACAAGAGTGTTTATTGTAATGCCATGTGTGCCAGTTCAGTTCGGCCATGATTAAGCGCTCATAAAACTAATTTTATTTTAAACAAATTGAAATAAATACTGCCATTTCCATCTCTGTTTTGAAAAGATGTGTGTTGATAACAGTTACACATTCAAGGCACACACATATTTTGTTCGCAACATCTCGAGAAAACAACTGATGAACGGTTTGACCAAGAACAGCGAACTATGGTTCAACCGATTCATTGAAAAGATCCGAATCAAAAGACTTGTTCACGCATATTAGACATCTCCCTCCCGCGCCCTTCAAGAAGCAAGCAGGAAATCGCTCTTTTTCTCCCGGATTACTGACACGACTAAAGTTACAAACACGGCATCGTCATGAGCTCAAACAGACCAAATTCAACTGGTAAGTTGTTTTAAAATATAGGGCCTACTGTTGAACAATGCTTATAACGCAGCACTCATACTTTAATTTGGCTTTGTGCGCACTAATGTAGCCGGTGTGTGTGTTTCGGGTGAATGTGACACGTCTCACTGTTTCCGCTGCCCATTCAGACAGGTATGACGCTCACAGGTGAACTTAAGTCACAACAGACCCTCTCACATGACGAAAAAGATGTGAAAAGTAGTTACATGTGAAAGGAGTTATTCTTTATCAACGAATTTGCTATATTAAAGAGTAATGTATAGTGACTTGTACACATAAACACCATTTATCCCGTTTAGTTTTTTCGATGACATACTGTAGCCTATACAAGTTACATACAATATCTAAATAGCGAGTTTTTATAGGAATAAGTGGTTTGCTTTAATATTAATGTTGCTTGGCAGTTTAAGTGATTATTAAGGTCTTGGTCATCTATTTCCTCCTTGCTCAAGCCTGAAGGAGAAACTATGTCATAATATCACATTTCAGATAAAAACAACCTGTTTTTTTCAGAGTTTACATCACTGGGAAAATCCATTCTGGGCAATGCTTGTTTGAAATATGTGTTATTGTGTTTTCCCAGTTATCATTATATCCAAAAGTCTTTCAATATATTATATAATGATTAAAATATTAAGCAAAACCTATACATTTGCGTTCAGAAGATGGGGTCAGTAGCCTAAGTAAAAAAAAAAAAAAAGCTATCTCGCAATTCTGAGAAAAAGTTAGAATTGCGAGATGTAAACTCGCAAATGCGAGAAAAAAAGTCAGAATTGTGAAATAAAAAGTCGCAATTACCTTTTTCATTTTTCATTCTGTGGCAGAAACAAGCTTCCATACAAAATAAAGAAATTTGTAAAAAAAAAAAGAAAAGAAAAAAGTTATCAATAGGCCCTATGCATAAAACCACTTTAAAGGAGAACTCCGGTCAATTTTAACAATGAGCTCATTTTTTGGTAAATTTGGAGTGCTGTCAATACAGAGAACAACGACAAAAATCGGTGTTGCCTACACCATGTTATCCTCTTTTTAAAATTTGCACCCTGTTGACTTCAATGGGGCAAGTTTTAAACCTGCTTTTAGCCTCTTAACATCCTTGATGTGTCATTACAAGTGCACAGCTAATGTGAGTGATTCCTTCAGAGTGAACACGGGTGAATCTGACTGCAGTAGATGTGAAAGATATTAATAAAAATGATGTTTATTCAGCCAGCGCACATACCTGTATTTTCTTCCTGTTTTCGGTTGAAGTCCATAGTAATCGATTGTCGAGTTCACGCGCGTGATCATAGGTAACTAAACCTATGCGTGTAAACTCGACAATCAATTACTATGAGCTTCGACCAAAAACAGGAAGAAAATACAGGTATGTGCGCTGGCTTAAATAACATCATTTTTATTAATATCTTTCACATCTACTGCAGTCAGATTCACCCGTGATCACTCTGAAGGAATCACTCACATTAGCTGTGCACTTGTAATGACACATCAAGGATGTTAAGAGGCTAAAAGCAGGTTTAAAACTTGCCCCATTGAAGTCAACAGGGTGCAAATTTTAAAAAGAGGATAACATGGTGTAGGCAACACCGATTTTGTCGTTGTTCTCTGTATTGACAGCACTCCAAATTTACAAAAAAATGAGCTCAATGTTAAAATTGACCGGAGTTCTCCTTTAAAAATGCTGGATGCTGATTTGTCAAAACAGTGTTTAAGCCATGGTATAATGCACAATATTGCAATAGCAGCTAAACATTTTTATTGTTTATGTCTTCTGTCTTAAAATAGTCTTACCAACCCCTAATTTTCCAGGGTGCCATTTTTGACCCTCTTAATAATTATAATGTATTGGTACCCTACAGCTGATGACCAACTCGACCCTGAGGAAGAGAAGCGGTTGGCGGCAGCCGCCCGTGAGGCTAACCGTCTCCCTGAGCTCCGTCTGATCCTGCTGGGCTGGAGATGGCCGGGGAAAAGCCTAACCGGCAACACCATCCTGGGGCGTGAAGAGTTTCGTCTGGAGCGTGCCGCCGAATTCAGCGTGAAACGCGAAACCGAGGTGGATCGGCGCAAAGTAACAGTAATAGACACTCCTGGCTGGTTTTCATCCCAGACCACACCGGCAGACTATCAGCAGGAGATGGTCCGAAGTGTAAGTATGTGCACACCTGGACCCCACGCATTCCTGCTGGTCATACCGGTGGGCATGTTCACCGAAACGGACCGGGCTCGTATAGAGGAGAATTTGGCACTGTTCGGAGAGGACGTGTGGAAGCACACCTTGGTGGTGTTCACCTGGGCAGAAATTTTGAAGGATAAATCCATAGAAAGGCATATACGAAGGGAAGGTCGTGACCTTCAGTGGGTGGTGGACAAGTGTAAGAAGAGGTACCACGTCATCAATAACTATATTTTTGGCGAGCACCCGCAGCTGCCTCAGCTGATGGAGAAGGTTGAGAAGATTGTAGCTGAAGAAGGTGGTTACTTCATCCTGAAGGCAGATGCAACTAAAACACAAAGTCAAACTCAGAGTCTGAACACCAGTTCAGTGAAAGAGAACAGGGAGCTTGGCGCTAGACCCAAACAGAACGGCTCCTGCAACTCGCTGCGGGCCATGGACGTGGATCCTCCACAGAGTGAGTGCATGTCATAGCATATAATACACAATAGAATTCACAGTGCTGTTCTGTCTATTATTGCATGCATACACTGTTATACTTCTCCTGAACCTTTGTTCTAATTAAAGCTTGAATTTATCAAGCTTACATCATGTCATAGTGTCACGCTGTTGTTTGTTACAATGTCGAAAATTGGTAGCATATAGTGTCATAATGAAAACTTTTTTTTGCATGATACTGCATAGCATTTGAATGATGGAATTTCTTTGTTTTTCTATCTCTGCAGGTTTGGTTGAAGGACTGAGTGACTGATGCTGTGTGAACAGTTCCAGTACTTCTGTATTCATTACCTCAATTCCACTGCACTTAATAGTGCCTAAATTATTAGTCAAATACACACATATCAGTCCACTAGTCCAAGCAGCTTCAGGTAGTAGGGTTTATAGTAAGCAATTGTCCCTGTAGCTTATTCTTCTCAACCTAGATATATAACGGATAAGACGCAGCACAAATTACTATCATCAAAAGACAAATTTATTTTAGTAAATCAGTAGTACAATACTGATTAAAAGTATATCACTACTATAGTTACACACTGACTCAATCACCCATGTCCTTTTAAACTATTATATGTGATGCAGAGAAAATTGAGGTACAGTAATGGTGTCTAGTAGAACAGAAACACTCCAGACTCATAAATTATTTGCACTTAATTGCTTGTAAAGTGCCTCAACGAATGCACTAATATAGTTATCAGAGATTGGAGTCTAGTCATTATAATATAGCATGGGTTAGTTACGTTGGTGTCAGTTATTATGGATTTATTAATTTACAAAACCCAATGTTACATTTTCCATTTTATTTCACATCATAGCTGCTGTTTTAGGTGTTTTAGATACAGTACGTCCCCAATCCTTATCAAAAGTATATTTATGGATGTTTTATAATGATATTATTTTCTAATAATATCATTATTGCTGTTTTATTATTTGAGTGTATATGAAATATTTTCATCACCCTGAAGTTACTGATTGTTTTATGATTGCTGTGATGCTTTCTAAAAAAAAATCTTTCAAATGGTTTCCTCCTGAAACTGTTGCTGCTTAACTGTTTTATTATAAGCACTATGAATGAATTTCATCACTGTTTTTATTTTGGAATATGAGTTCTTATGGTACTTGATTGACTTCTATTAATTGATTTATATGAATGCATTCCTTTTTTCTTTTTTTTTTAGATCTGTTGATATTTCTGACAACCATAAAAATGTCCTTTCCAGACATCTGTGTGACTTTATCATGAGGATTTAATGCTTCCCTGCAATCAAATACTTTATGGTTCACTTTTGACTTCAACACGTTACCAAATTATTCCTTTTTTATATATTTTGAATTCATATTGTTATTACTATTGTGGTGGTTGTTTTAATGATAATAAAAATATATCCTCCTATTTCAATTGGGTCCATTTTGACCCGGAAGAGGTACATACAAATCTTTTAAAAATCCATAGTTTTTAATATGTATATTAAACTTTGTAAGTTTAAGACTGTCAAAATACACATTTATTTTTGCAGATTTTATTTTAGTTTCTTCAGGTAATCAATTTAAACTAAATTTCAGGTCCGTTTTGACCCGAAAATGAACTGTGGCTTTACACATGAAAGTTTGCTGCTGCTGCTTCTTTTTTTTTTTATATTAGTTAGATTTGTCTCAAATTACTTACATGTAATACATTTACCCTCTTTCCTACACTCGCACACACACATTTTTTCCTTCCCACTGGGGCTGCATTTTGTTTATAAACATGCTCATCCATGTGCACACAATAATTCTGAAAAAAAAAAAAAATTCACTTAATGTGATTGTAGAACAAAAGTTCAAAAGTCCACATTTCACTTTGCTAACCACCTATTAATAACCCATCGGGTAAAAAGGAAATTCCAGTTGGTTTAACCATTTTTCTTTTGTATTTTTTTTTTAAAAGTAAAATTAATATATTTTGTTTGAAGACATTTTGAAAATATAGATGTTTTGTTAGAAAATAATATGTAGGTTTCATAAATTTAAACTGTTTTGAGCATTCATGAGTTATAAGTAAGTTCTAAAAGAATTTAATTACATTCATACTGGTAATTCTGATTTTATATTTTCTTATAAATTTCATCTAATGATATATTCACATACAATCTTGGTAGCCTGTTAACACAAACTAATAATGAACTGCACTTCTACAGCATTTATTAATCTTTGTTAATGTTAATTTCAACATTTACTTATACATTATTAAAATCAAAAGTTGTATTTGTTAACATGAATTAATGCACTGAGAACTAACATGAACAAACAATGAACAGCTGTATATTTTATTAACTAACATTAACAAAGATTAAAAATACTGTTACAAATGTATTGCTCATGGTTAGTTCATGTTAGTAAATACATTAACTAATGTTAACAGATGAAACCTTATTGTAAAGTGTAACCAAAATTTTCATAAATATTGATAATATGTATTTTCTTGCATCACACTGTTTATTCTTGAAAAAAATTCAAAGAATTAAAAAAAAAAATTCATTAATAAAAATGTGGTAAATTAAGTAATTAGCAGGTAAGACATGGTAACATTCAAAACGTTAAACCGTTTGTGCATTCACTCATCAATGAGAAGTTACTGATTAAAATACAATATGGAATTTAATTTAAAAAAATGATGACTGTTTGAACAGCTTTTAAACTATTTTACAGGTTGAATGGGCTCTTTTATTATTTTCAAAATGACTTATTTTGCATAACTGTTTCCATCATCTTACCTCACAGAAATGTAGTCAGTTAAGAACATAAATGTGTTTTTTTTTTTTTATCTTTACTGCTTATAACCACAAGGTGGTGATTTTAATTATCAAAATGTTGTCAGGGATTTTTACTGTCATAATCTATAATCACAGACAGGACTTCTGAATATCAATAGTATTTATTCTACATTTATCTGAATATAATCTGCAACATTAAAATGGTTAAGAGCAAAGTTAATACAGAACATAAAATAATATGTCAGTAAAAACAGAGGACAAAATACTCAAGTCTTCACTTCAGATTTTTTGTGTACTGTGACAGTTGCCATATGCTGTAAACAAAGATCAGTTATAAACTAGACCTGTAGAACAGCAAGACAAATCTATAGTCCATTAGGACCTCTAAAATTACAGATACATTTTCCAGTCCACTGTATCGAAATCAATGCATAAGCACTCTACCCATAACTCTGCAGAGTATTGATTATTAGACACAATCTCAGCATTGTTTGATGGGGATAGCAGTGTTTTGTAATTATTGTGGACATCATGTATAAGTGGATAGGAAGATGAAAACAACGGAAGTTGTTTAGCTATGGACAAGGTATCATTGGGCTACTTAAAAGTTAAAAGGAAGTTCAAACAAATGCAAACAGCACTGTATACCATGTTTTTTCTACCATGTTTTTTTCAGGAGTGTATTTTCTGTATTGTACATATTATACGTATTATACGTACGTTATATTTGTTTAAAATCCTTATTTCCAAAGTCTAAGAGCAAGTGAATGCCCTGTTGCATGTTAAATGTCAATTAGCAGCCTGTTGTCTTTCCATAAGATCAAATGATGTGCTTCATAGCATAAGGATTCCACAAGACCTTCAACATTCTAGCATTTTGTTTTTTTTTTGTAGCCCAGAGATTTGAGGAGACATAATATAGCTGGAAAACATGAGGGAAGCCGTTTAGTAGTTGGCAAGAGGAATTCAAGTATTCCCATTAGACTGGGATTGTCGGAAGGGCCATGGCCATGCACAACTGTGTTTGATTAGAAGATTTTGATGGTCTATAGTTATCAACAAAGATCTCTCAATTGGAAAACGGGCCTGGTCATGGAAAAATATAAGATGGATAGGAAAATTATATTTTGGTGCTTGCAAAAATCTCAGAGAAATTGATTTTGCTTGCAAAACTCTCTCTCTCTCTCTCTCTCTCTCTGCATTCCCCCAAGAAACTGCTTTCATTTGCAAAAGTGTTTCGCTCTCTCACAAAATTGTTCACTTGAGAAAGTTTTTTTTTTTTTTTTTTAGCTTTTTAATCTTAATTTTTAACTGCTATAGAGGTCAAATTATTATTATTTTTTATTTAGACTCAAATCAATATTTTAATGACCAAGTATTTACTTATTTGATGAATAGTAGTCTAGTTACATAACGGCCAAGCTCAGAGAAAATATCCAGAGACAACCTCTTCTGACCCCCAGTTCCCCACCTCGTCCCCTATCCCGTCTGAGTCAACACAGACAAAACATTTACTTTTAACTATGGTACTTCCCAATAAAACTGTCGGAAAATTACAGGTTCCAGGAGCCCCTTAGCCTCAGCAGTTCCTCTTTAGATGACCATGTGTTATCATCTTGGCTTTATAAATAATTCTTTCTGACTGGAATCACAATTTCCCTTTTAAAGAAATAGTAACCCTCTAGAAAAAAAACAGGAAAGTGACACATACAGAATGGAAAATAGACAAAATACCACTGCTGTGTGACTTCATTTGAGAAAAGAATAAAATAGGTAATAAATCTGATGTGCAATGAATCACAATGGGGTTTATCTTCATGATTTTCATGAAAGAACCAAATCCTCAAGGCCTATGCAACTGTGAAGTAAAGTTTATTTTAAAACTCTATTGGTACAAACGCATGAGTCAGTTTAGTTTTAAGTGCATAATCTAACCTGAAATACTTAATCTAATATTATTATTCTACATAGAGTCAAGCGTGACCCTGTGCTCCCCATCCAACACAGCCATGTGTGGTATATCACTCTGTGTGAGCGTGAGGGTACCTCACTTGAGAAGGCACATGTTTACACAGATCTCACATTTCCTGTCCCAGGTCTCCTGGATTTCCGTAGTTCCTGAGTCATTAGGTTCTGGATCCTGTAGCCATTGTAACAGGCTATTTTTCAGCACACATGGTCGCTTCTCCCTTCCTCTCCGAACAGGGAAGGGACCCATGGGCAGATAATATCCCAACACCCACTAAACTCACCGAAGAGAGGATGGCAGCACAACTCAGGGATTAATCTTGGTGAGTAGGCTACTATAGCATATTTAATATTTCTGTTAAGGTTACATCTATTATTGTACTTTACATGTAGGCTACCTTTACATGCAAATCTCTTTGAGCTATTGCTTGAATGAAAGGGTCTCATAAATGAAGTTTATTGATATATTAAGAATATATTAAGTACAAAAATCTAGAGCATAATGCAAATTATGAAAAATATAACTGATGTTCTTTATTGGGTTAAGTCGGATTTATTTGTTTTAGAATTAAATTAATATAGGCCTATAAGGTTAGGAATGTAAGTAAAGATGGATCTGTAAAGAAAAAGGTCATCCATTATGATCTGTGTTTTTCCCCATTAAAGCTACAAGCTGAAGTCATGAGATCATCATCCTCTCGTCTCAGTTTTTCCTCGAAGGAACCAATATGGAACCGGTAAGGAGTTCTGCTTTTAGATATATTAGCGATCAAATGTCTTAAAACTAAATATATTGATAAAAAGGTAGCTCTAAATGTGTGATAACTGTCCTTTTTTTTCACAGGAATGTGCCAAAAATACAATGCATTGAGTAAACTTTACATGCATTTCACTATTTGACCTGTAGAAGTCGCACTTGTTAGCCTACTACATTAACAATACTGGATACATATTATGTAAACATACATTAACTAAAGCTCAAATTGATGATTTATTATACAACTACGAGTAAGTAAGACACTGTAGGCCTAAATCAAAGTCATTTTCTGTCATAAAACAAAGAATAACACATTGCATGGCGGTTTAGTGTAAATGTGTATGTGTGTGTGTGTGTGTGTGTGTGTGTGTGTGTGGGGGGGGGGGTTGTTTAAAAAAAGGGGTTTGTTTAACTTTGACTGGAAATTTGAAAAATAAGACTGGAAAACTTATTTACTTTTAATTCATTTATCTGAGTTGCTGTAATAGTGTTACAGGTTGTATTTATATTATATGCAGAAAATGAGCTATGACTGACTACAGTGTACTTTTTACAGTGTAGATATCTAATTCAGGATTCCATTCACTTTTTTAGTATATTGACATATATTTAATTAAAAACAGTTTCTACAGACTTGACTCTAGAAAACCTTTGCCACTTTAGAAGCAAATGCTTTAACTATTTAGCCTCTTTTTAAGAATGTTACTTTTGACGATATAAAATATAAAATTCTGTATAAAAATGTCTTAGGGATAGTTCACCCCAAAATAAATAATCTGTCATCATTTACTCACCTTTAAGTTGTTCCAAACCTGTATAAATTTCTTTCTTCTGCTGAACACAAAAGAAGATATTTTGAAGAATGTTGGTAACCAAGAAGTTGACGGTATAGCAATTGACTTCCATAGTTTTTTTTTTTTCTACTAGAAAGTAAATGGCTACTGTCAACTGTTTGGTTACCAACATTCTTCAAAATGTCTTCTTTTGTTATTCAGCAGAAGAAAGAAACTCATACAGGTGAAGTATCCCTTTAACTTCTAGTGACGTTGATCAAGTGTTTTCCCGCAAAAGTCTAGCTATGTCAGAAACATACACTTTTATAACATTTTGCAGATAGCCTACACGATGCCAAACACTGAACTGCTGCCCACGGAGCCTGGCTGTGTGAGTGGGTTTAGTGAGAGTCGAAGCATGCGCAGAGGGGTGGGTGGGCGAATGTAGAGCAGAGCGCGCGAGTGTGTGTGCGCGCGCGCGGATGTCATACACTCCGCGTTGCGCATTTCACACGATCTGAGTGCAGTGAGCGATCAGGCAGGCGTTTGACAAACAGCGGAGTATGAATGCATTCACTGACACCTATGCACTGCAACATAATTCGACGCTATAACAGCAGTGTTTGTCGTAAACATCACACGGGGGAACGTTATGTGGGCATCATTTCACGGCGCGTGCTGTTGGAATCGCAACTAACGTTAAACAACTCAGATCAACTCCAAGCTTCATGTTCGAGGGGTAAGGGGTGAGACAGCGTGCTTATCCCAGTCCCAGGGGGAGCGACTGAACCCAAATATAACAGGTCGTTGTGTTTTCCGGAGGGAGAACCGCTTAGCGCGTGCTAGTAACGATAGTTTGTTTTGTGCGCGTGCTGCTGCAGTAGACATCTCGCGCACCGTTAGCTCAACATCTCTACGGCCTCGGAAGTTCGTTTGTTTTTCTCCTTTTAATGCTTTCGGTCGTCTGAACACTCATTTCTATCTATTCTCTGGACGAACCCACGCTTTAGGATGCCGGATCAAATATCGGTGTCGGAGTTTCTGTCGGAAACAACAGAGGATTACAACTCTCCCACTACATCCAGCTTCACCACCCGCTTGCAGAGCTGCAGGAATACAGTCGGCGTGTTGGAGGAGGTACGAAACTGCTTTTCTCGTGCTGCAATGCATTAGTGGATTGCATCTGTTTACACTGGCACTTGTAATTGCGTCTGTTTACCTCTTTACGTTTATACATTGCAGTATTTTTTGTGCATCTGATTATGTTCGTGCTTTGCATATATTTACTTTGTACTGCTCCTCTTTACAGTGGTGCATAAGTACATAATATCTGTTTTTATTAGTGCACTTCTGTCTACATTTGTCTTTAACATCTGTTCATTGCATCTAGCATTTGTCAGCTGCATCTTTTTACAGTGACGGCGCTTTACTGTATTGGATCTGTCTTTAGTAGCATTTGTTTACATTAGTTCATTGCATTTAATAACTTTGCTATTTTGAATTGGTCCATTGCGTGTGTTTACTGTGTTTTTTTGAGTTTGCATCAATGTATTGTAGCTCTTTACTTTGGCGCTTTGCATTAGTACATTGCATCTGTTTATATTAGTTTATTACATCTGTTTACATTGTACATTGTATCAGTAGTATATTGCGTACATTTCGTTTTTGGTACTTTGAGTTAGTGCATTTGTATATTATTGCATTGCCATTACTGCATCTTTTTACTTTAGTACTTATTGCATCTGTTTATATTGGAGCATTGTGTCAGTTAATATTAGTATTTTTTTAATGTTTGCAATGGTGCTTTGCATTTGCACACACATGCATCACTTTACATTGGCACATCATATTTGTTTTCATTGCTATTTAGCTTTAGTACATTCTTTTTTTACAGTTCATTAATATGTTGCATATTTTCAGTACATATGAAATCTGAGAGGCAGTGAGCAACAGTCTGCAGTGTGGGCTGCAGTTTTGTTCAGCCAGCTGGTCTGGCTTCTGATTCCACTGATGATTCATTGGGTGTACAACAGTTAAAAGTCTATGCCAGCTTTGAGAGTCATATCTTGGAAGTGATATGGATGTTTTTGTGATTCATAACAAGCAACTGATGTATAGAATGGTTGAGTTTAATTTATGGTAAAAGGCCCCTGAGAGCATGTATTTGTGCATGAATCACTTTAAAATGCATATTAAGGTTTTGTTGGGATTCAGGAGCTACTCTCTTTTCATAGGATGATCTCATTTTGTGACATTCTGTAATTTAAAAGCAGGAAAAGTTTACTTGGGTGGATTCTCACGTATCTTTAGTTTACTTGTGTGTTTGTATGCATAGTCCCTTGTTATTTAAAATAATTCTTAAAATAGCCTATTGAGTCAGTCATAGCTGTGCTAAGATTACTTTGAACACCTGCTCCGATCGCAAAAGGCATTCTGCCTGTTTAACTAGATATTCTAGACACGATTTGGGCGATGCAAACCATCTAAAATATTGACCATATATGTGGGTTTTAAGAGGGTGGATAATGTATATCAACACATGTCACATTAGAAGCATTATGGTCTTTATAACATTTAGCAGCATGCAATTGTACCACTTCTGCATGTACGTGTAAGACAGGAAGCTGTTCTTGAACATAGAGTGATGAAATGGCACTTTAATCACCACTTCCCTTTTAAAGTAAGTAGAGATGAGATGACCATCTTCAACAACACAAAGTCAGTACAGGGATTTTTTCTGCATTGAAAATATTTTTGCGGCTGCCAAAATGAATCTTTTTCCCACCAGGTTTATTTGATTCATTTGTTTATTTGAACCTGCGGTTCTGCAGGACCAGTACCCGCTGATGGCCGGCTGCTTTAAAACACTCCCTTGTGTGTTTGTGTGAAAGATGAAGAGCGTCAAAGGTTTCAATTTACAACGTGTTTTTGCAGCATTGAGCTTTGAAGCCAATCACAGACATATCTGTTGAACATGTAAACGCAATCTAATGTGTTTAAGTCCGAATCTGCTCAATAACTCTCAAAACAACAGAGACTTTGTCCAGCGTGAGTTCGAATCTTTACTAATTATAATCCAAAAAGTATAACACAGTGTTAATAAGAGATTAATTAGCCTACACAGCATAGACAGCTTCATTGATTATTAGGGGTGTAACGGTTCACAAAATTCATGGTTCGGTTCGATACGACATAGTGGTGACACGGTTCGGTACGTTTGCGATAAAGCAAAAAGAAACAAATGGCAGAGAAATTTCCTTGATTTTTTTTTTGTGATATGTATACTCACCTAAAGGATTATTAGGAACACCTGTTCAATTTCTTATTAATGCAATTATCTAATCAACCAATCACATGGCAGTTGCTTCAATGCATTTAGGGGTGTGGTCCTGGTCAAGACAATCTCCTGAACTCCAAACTGAATGTCAGAATGGGAAAGAAAGGTGATTTAAGCAATTTTGAACGTGGCATGGGACGGGCCGGTCTGAGTATTTCACAATCTGCTCAGTTACTGGGATTTTCACGCACAACCATTTCTAGGGTTTACAAAGAATGGTGTGAAAAGGGAAAAACATCCAGTATGCGGCAGTCCTGTGGGCGAAAATGCCTTGTTGATGCTAGAGTTCAGAGGAGAATGGGCCGACTGATTCAAGCTGATAGAAGAGCAACTTTGACTGAAATAACCACTCGTTACAACCGAGGTATGCAGCAAAGAATTTGTGAAGCCACAACACGCACAACCTTGAGGCGGATGGGCTACAACAGCAGAAGACCCCACCGGGTACCACTCATCTCCACTACAAATAGGAAAAAGAGGCTACAATTTGCACAAGCTCACCAAAATTGGACAGTTGAAGACTGGAAAAATGTTGCCTGGTCTGATGAGTCTCGATTTCTGTTAAGACATTCAGAATTTGGCATAAACAGAATGAGAACATGGATCCATCATGCCTTGTTACCACTTTGCAGGCTGGTGGTGTAATGGTGTGGGGGATGTTTTCTTGGCACACTTTAGGCCCCTTAGTGCCAATTGGGCATCGTTTAAATGCCACGGCCTACCTGAGCATTGTTTCTGACCATGTCCATCCCTTTATGACCACCATGTACCCATCCTCTGATGGCTACTTCCAGCAGGATAATGCACCATGTCACAAAGCTCGAATCATTTCAAATTGGTTTCTTGAACATGACAATGAGTTCACTGTACTAAAATGGCCCCCACAGTCACCAGATCTCAACCCAATAGAGCATCTTTGGGATGTGGTGGAATGGGAGCTTCGTCCCCTGGATGTGCATCCCACAAATCTCCATCAACTGCAAGATGCTATCCTATCAATATGGGCCAACATTTCTAAAGAATGCTTTCAGCACCTTGTTGAATCAATGCCACGTAGAATTAAGGCAGTTCTGAAGGCGAAAGGGGGTCAAACACAGTATTAGTATGGTGTTCCTAATTGACCAACCAGAGCGTTTTCCCACCTGCGGAGCTAGTTGATAGATTAAACTTTTGCCGTATCCGGTCGGCAAAACAAACACATCTTCCTTTTTTAAGAATGACTTCAGTGCCGTTCTTTGTTCTTTTCTCAAAGAATAGCTTAAATCCAAGTCCTCCAGAGTCGCGGCCAAAGCCGTTGCGAAAGACCGCTGTTCTCCAGCAACAGCAGCCATTCTTTGTTTTCAAGTAGCAGGGAACTGTCACAACTCTGTCGTCATTATGTTAAGTCTGCCGACTCTATACACGATGTGATTGGCCTGACTAGAGTTTGGTTTTTCCAGATCGATCGAAAGCCAACGGAGAGTTGCTAGACCACCCTGGCTGCAAAATAAAATTTGCTGCCGCTAGGGTGCGTCTAGATTTCTAGGCTATATGACAAGTTCATTCATGGCACAATGTTTCTCCTGGTTTCCACGTCAACGCTGTTTGATCTAATAGAGATCTACGGTTAATAACAGAGAAATTTGAATGCTTCTCACTTGATCTCGCAGAGATGTTATTATTTCAGTGGTGAATTCAAATGCTTTCTTTACTGGATCTCTTATTGCTGTGTAGTAACAGTGTCGCTTGATCAAGATCGGCTCGCGCTGCACTGACATTGGTCCAAACTCATGAACGGTCCATGAAGCACAAAGTAATGAGTAGTGCGGTTTCATTCTGCTTTCATTATGTTTTGACATTTGATGTTGGGCAACGTTGTTGTGGTGGTCACGCCCGCAAAAAAATGGTTCAACCGGCCTTGTACCGAACGGTTCAATACGAATACGTGTTGCGTTACACTGCTATTGATTATAACAGGATTTTTCGCAAGAGTGCAGCTTATACCTTGCATTGTAATTGACAGCTTCAATGATTATAATGGCTGTGATCTTTGCTGGCTTTCTGTGTATAATATATATTTTTCATGGCAAAGTTCTGGATTGACAACCATATTTTAATGCGATTGAAACCAATTGAACCATAGCAATGGACGGAACAAAACAATCTGATACTGTCTGTCAAATCATCTGTGCTTTAAGTCTTGGAGTGTAAATGCAAAATAACAGACTAGCCACTTTTTCTGTGTGTAATGTTACTTTGTTATTCATTTTATTACTAACTTTTCAAATCGGTCACTCAGTGCCTTTTTACTTACACATTTACAGATTTTTACATTAAAAATAGTTTTATGATCTATCCTGACAGTGATTATTTTATTAATAAACAGGATAAGTTAATATTACATTGTCAGTACTGGGTTCGCAGTTCACATGTGTTGGGTACTTTGCACCGTATGACCGTGTTTGTCCGCCACCACCGAAGACCATTTTTGACCCAGGAAAAACCCTGTAGTAGTCTCAAAATGCATGCTTTCTTTAAAATCATACCTGTGGTGTCAAAAGCAGAAGTATCAAATTAAGTGAGGAACATGATTAGGTTCCAATGGATAAGATATTTTGATAGGAATCAGACACTTTGTAGACACATCAGTCTTATCTTACATTTAAAATGCAATGCCTATGCCGGTATATTCATTGGATCAGTGTGTATCCCAAGCCCTTAATGTGGAGATTGGAGATGATGAAATTCCAGATGGATCCAAGCTGCAAGTTAGAGTTAGTCATGTTATTGAATAGCTTAATTTGGGAAGTTTTTTGTCAAATATCCCATGTGGTTTACAATTTGTATGTCTTATCAATCTAACCAATGACATTGTGTGAACATCAAACATTGTTTATCTTGCATACATTGTCATCTTATCATTAATTGAGGCAATTGTGTGTCAAGTGCTATGATGCATTTGGAATCTCCTGTGGTGTATATCGCATCTCTGGCAGTGTATTTATGTGGTGTGTGTCCATGAAGTGTGCTGATGTTACAGACGCAAGGAGGGGGGATGTGTGCTGAAAGCTTCCAGCTTGGCTGATGCTTTGCTCTATTACGCAACACACAGTCCTCACAGCAATGATCTATTCAGTGCCATCAAACCCAAAGCCTGAGCCAGAGCAAGAGAGAGAAAACAACAGAAACAGAAAAACAAATGCAGGACAGATTCAGAAGGACTGATAGATATTGGTGGACACAACTGAGTTAGCAGAATGTTATTAATGCACACTAGGAATGCACCAATGTATTGGCCGATAAAAGCAAATATCTGCAGTGCACTATTGGACAGACACTTGACAATTGATTAAAAACAGGCGATGGGAGGGCCGAATGTTATTAGAGATGCACAAATCGACCGGCCAGGTACTGAAATTGGATTTTCCGCATGACTGACCCTGACCGGTAACTGGCCGGTCAGTCTCACGTCTTTCTGATTCCGAGCTTGTCCATTTTGTTGCCAGCGGCACAGGCAATAACGTCAGCTGTGCATTCTTTCAGTTTTCTCTCTAACTGTGAAGTGACACACACCCGCCTCCTCTCACTCACTTGCCTCATTCGGTCTGGTTCAATAGTGCTTGTGTTGCTCATAATTTTACTAATTCCCACAGGTTTGGCTCTCACAGCAAAAGTGCGTGCACTACTGATCTGTATAAGTGCAGCGCACAAAAGTACCAAATGAGTGGCTTTTTTGTGCTTAAACGGTCAGATACACACAAAATTATGTCAAAATGCCAGTCTTGGCAAGTATTCAGTTAAACACAGTCAGTTTTGGAACCTAATTATTTGAGAAAGATAACGCAAATCGTGTAACAGTATTGGATCCTATACTATTAAACGTGACAGCTGTCTAGTATTCCTGCTGATGTCTGTTATGCTAATAAAAGAACAAAAGACAAAGAAAATCACTCTATGCTCTTACAATGAAGACTAGCCAGACAGTGTTATTTTACATTTGATTACTTTCCTTTCTATAGTAGCCTAGCCTATATCTTATCTGAATGAGTATACCCACCTGACAAACTTGAAGCCGTGTTTATTCCATATCTCTCTATCCTATTGGATTAATTTGTGCTCTTGTTTGAAATTTGTTTATTTGTTCTTATTTTGTTACTGTCTTTTAACTTGTTTTTTTAATGAAAATAAAATTTTAGTTTGAAGAAAAGTAAATGTTTGTTTGTATGCTGTCAATTAGCATACTGTATAGTTATTTGAAAAAATCGGAATCTGCAAAAATCGGTAACGGCAGGTCACACTTAAAAAAACGCGTAGTAAATTGTAAATTGCAATCGGTGCATCTCTAATTGTTATGCCTGCCTCAATAATTAATATATCGACTTATCGCGCAATATATGGACAAATCGATAATTTTTGATGAGACGATACATTGCCCATTGTGTTTACATAAATTAATGAACGAAAACATAAAATTAATGTAAAACATAAAAACTAATATTTTCCCGATCATGCTGTCCCTTTCATCTTATATGCTCTTCGTGTCAGAGGCAAAAGCAGGGCTCAGGCTCCTACATAAACAGTGGTAGAGCTGCACAATATTGATGAAAAATGCGATAAATAATGCAATATTTGTTATGCGATACGATTATGTGTAAAATGATTTTAAATTATATTTAAAAACTGAAAATGATATAACTGCTATACAGTGCCCTTCATAAGTTTTGGGACAGTTTGCTATGGAGTCAGTCAAGAAAGATGAAAGATTTATGAAAAGAAAGAATATGAGACCCAAGAACAGAATGTCACATTTTTTTATTGGCTGTTTCAACACATATGTTTTACCAACTAAGAAGAACAGCACTTTTAGAGATTCATCCCTCTATCTAATGTGAGCATAAATATTGGGACAATTTAACCTAAAGCAAATGTACAAGCTTCAAAGCAATAGTATTTAGTTGCAAATCCCCTGCATGCAATCACAGCAGTAGACTCTTGGTTTCAAAAATGCTTTTCCAAGCCTTTAATACAGCCATTTTCAACTGTTGCTTGTTTTTGGGAGTTTCTGCCTTTTTTAGTCGTCTCTTCAGCTGTTGAAATACACGTTCAATAGGATTTAAATCTGGAGATTGATTTGGCTATTGTATGACCTTCCATTTCTTTCCCCCGATAAACTCCTTTATTGAGTTATCACTAGCAGTGTGTTTTGGGTCACTGTCCTGTTGCAATATGCATCGCGTCCCTATGAGTCTGGCGGCATTTTCTTGAATATTAGTAGCCAATATGGTTTTGTAAACTTCTGAATTCATTCTGCTGCTGCCATCATTCATTAAGTCATCAATAAAGTTTAGTGACCCTGTTCCAGAGGCAGCCATGCATGCCCAATGCCATGAAACTACCTCCGCATGGTTTACAGATGAGGTTGTATGCTTAGTTAGGATCATTTGCAGATCCTTTTTTTTCTCCACATTTTTGCATCACTTGATGGCACACGGCTCAAATGTACTCTCTGCAACCGGTTACAAAGCATTTAACGCTGTTGTTGGTTATTAAAAATATCTAATGGATGAACTCCTCGAACGCCTCGATTGGGCAGATTTATTTATGCGCTGTCAGTCGTGGTAAAACTTCACGGTTTTATGGACAACGCCATGTTTGATGCTGTCACTATGCTTACCCCTATGGTTAGTTAGAATGCGGTTGTGGCTTCAGGTTTTTGATTACATCGATTACGTAAATTAGTCCTTTTGCATGGAATGCGACGATTCGTTGCACTGTTTATGTTCCCCAATGACGGTGCCTCCTGGGCATGCATCTGAAGTCTAGAAATTTTGGAAAAGTCAAGTCAAGTCAAGTCATCTTCATTTATATAGCGCTTTTAACAATGTAGATTGTTTCAAAGCAGCTTTACAGAGATAAGCGTATAATTTAAGGTAACAGAGATTGTTTCGGCTTTACAGCAGAGTTAAGTTATTTCCATCTGAAGTTAGTTTTGATTGATTTGCTTCCGTCGCAATGATCATTTGTTATTAAATTAGGGGCCGCTAAGACGACACCAATCCCTCTACACAGACTTTAAACGCGAATCTGTGAGAAACGTTGTGGCGTTCACATGAGCATTTAGAATGAGTTCTATAGTTATGTGCGTTTGAATATATGCAGGTTTGGAATTCCCTACAAGCCAAGCCTAAACAAAGTACTTGTCTTTCCCTATAAATTTTGATAAAGAATTTTATTTTATTTTGTTGCTTTGGGGTAGGAACGCGAAACGGATTTTCCCGACAACGCCTTATCTGTAGAGTGGTAGTGGGATCCTCCATAGGGAGAGACTAGTTGGCACTTCAGCACTGCGTTGTCATCGGTCCAGGCGAAGGTCCTTCGTCAGATCTGGATACGGCCTGGATCCGGCAGGCTGCAGGAAAACCTCGGGATAAACACAGACACTAAAATTAGCGTAGATGCCATTCTTCTCATGATGTAACGAGTACATCAGGATTTTTGGGAAGTGTTCCCGGTTCCGGCTGACCTAATCTATGCAGCCTAACATTAAATTATAGAAGTCTATAATGTATTATGTGAAAGCTAGGTCAAAGAGATGTGTCTTTAATCTGGCTTTGAACTGACAGAGTGTGTCTGCTTCCCGGACAATGGTAGGAAGACTGTTCCAGAGTTTTGGTGCTAAATAGGAAAAGGATCTACCGCCAGCAGTCGATTTTGATATTCTAGGTATTATCAACTGGCCGGAATTTTGAGATCGCAATAGACGTGATGGACTATAATGCGTTAAGAGCTCGCTCAAGTACTGCGGAGCTAAACCATTTAGTGCTTTGTAAGTGATCAGCAATATTTTAAAATTGATGCGATGTTTAATAGGGAGCCAATGCAGTTTTGACAGAACCGGGCTAATATGGTCATACTTCCTGGTTCTGGTAAGAACTCGAGCTGCTGCGTTTTGAACCAGCTGTAATTTGTTTATTAAGCGTGCAGGACAACCACCCAGTAGAGCATTACAATAATCTAGCCTTGAGGTCATGAACGCATGAACTAATTGTTCCGCATTTGTCAATGAGAGCATATGGCGTAATTTAGATATATTTTTAAGATGGAAAAATGCAGTTTTACAGATACTAGACACGTGACTTTCAAATGAAAGATTGGTATCAAAGAGCACACCCAGGTTCCTAACCGACGACGAAGACTTAACAGAGCAGCCATCGAGTGTTAGACAGTATTCTAGATTATTACGTGAGGAAGTTTTTTGTCCAATAATTAGAAACTCTGTTTTTTCAGAATTTAGAAGTAGGAAATTACAAGTCATCCAATTTTTTATATCCGCTATGCATTCCGTTAATTTTGTGAATTGATAAGTTTCGTTAGGTTTTGAAGAAATATAGAGCTGAGTATCATCGGCATAGCAGTGAAAGCTAATGCCATGTTTCCTAATGATATCTCCTAAGGGTAGCATGTACAGAGTGAACAGCAACGGTCCTAGTACTGAGCCTTGTGGTACGCCATACTGAACTTGTGATCGATGAGACATCTCATCATTTACTGCTACAAACTGATAACGGTCAGATAAGTATGATTTAAACCATGCTAGTGCAATTCCCGTAATGCCAACATAATGTTCTAATCTATTTAAAAGAACGTTGTGGTCAATGGTGTCAAATGCAGCACTAAGATCGAGTAACACTAATAGAGAGATACAACCACGATCGGATGATAAGAGCAAATCATTTGTGACTCTAACGAGAGCTGTCTCGGTACTATGGTACGGTCTAAATCCTGACTGGAAATCCTCGCAGATATCATTTCTTTCAAGAAAGGAACACAGTTGTGAGGATACTGCCTTTTCTAATATCTTTGACAGAAAAGGTAGATTCGAGATCGGCCTGTAATTGACTAATTCTGTAGGATCAAGTTGCGTTTTTTTAACAAGCGGTTTAATCATAGCCAGCTTAAAGTTTTTTGGTACGTATCCTAGAGACAAAGACGAATTAATGATATTAAGAAGAGGATCTATGACCTCTGGAAGTATTTCTTTCAGTAGCTTAGTCGGTATAGGGTCTAACATACATGTTGTAGATTTAGATGATTTAATGAGTTTAGTAAATTCTTCCTCTCCTATAGCAACGAATGAATCAAATTTTTCCTCAGGGAGACTACAATGCACTGCCTGATGCGATACTGTAGTAGACGGTTGCATAGTTATAATTTTGTCCCTGATATTATCAATCTTATAATTGAAGAAGTTCATAAAGTCATTACTGCTGTGTTGCTTGGAAACTTCTGGGCTTGAAGCTTTATTTTTCGTTAGTTTAGCCACCGTTTCAAATAAATACCTAGGATTATGTTTATTTTCTTCTAATAGGGTTGAAAAATAAGCAGATCTAGCAGCTTTTAAAGCCTCTCTGTAAGCAATAGAGCTCTCCTTCCATGAAATGCGAAATACCTCTAGTTTTGTTTTCTTCCAGTTGCGCTCCATTTTTCTAGCTGCTCTCTTAAGGGCCCGAGTGTGCTCATTGTACCACGGCGTTGGACTATTTTCTTTAATCTTCTTTAAGCGCAACGGAGCAACTGTGTCTAAAGTGCTGGAAAAGAGAGAGTTAAACGTTTCTGTTGTAATATCAAGTTCTTCTAAGCTATCTGAGATGCTGAGATGATGAAACTGATTAGGAAGATTATTAATAAAGCAATCTTTAGTAGCAGAAGTGATAGGTCTCACATATTTGAAACACGGAGTCGGCTTTGCAGCCTTGGCTAAATGCAAATTACACGAGACTAGGTAATGATCTGAGATGTCATCGCTCTGCTGCAGAATTTCAACGGCATCAACATCTATTCCGTGTGATAATATTAGATCTAGAGTATGATTACGACGATGAGTAGGTCCTGACACGTGTTGTCTAACTCCAATTGAATTTACAATGTCTTTAAATGCCAATCCCAATGCATCTTTTTCATTATCGATGTGTATATTAAAATCACCAACAATTAGTACTTTATCTGCAGTCAATATTAATTCTGATAGAAAGTCCGCAAATTCTTTGATAAAGTCTGTATGGTGCCCTGGTGGCCTGTATACAGTAGCCAGCACAAATCTCAAACGTGATTTATCGTTTACACTATATATTTTTACATTAAGCACCAATGCTTCAAAAGAATTATATTTAAAACTTGATTTCTTAGTGGTTTTGAAACTATTACTATAAATTACAGCAACACCACCCCCTTTGCGTTTCGGACGAGGCTCATGTTTATAACAGTAATCTTGCGGGGTTGATTCATTTAAAGTAATGTAATCGTTTGGTTTTAGCCAGGTTTCTGTCAAACACAGCACATCTAGGTTATTATCTGAAATCATATCGTTAACAACGAGTGCTTTTGAAGTAAGCGATCGAATATTCAGCAACCCAAGCTTTAGCATTTGCTCATCTGTAATATAGCTGTTTTTTATTTGTTGAACATCAATTAAATTTTTAACCTTAGATGGGTTTAAACGTTTTTTGGATTTCCAAATTCGGGGAACAGACACAGTCTCTATATGATGATAGCTAGGTGAAAGAGGCTCTATGTGATAGGATTTATCTGACCTTGGTGACGCGAGGCCGCTAGCAGACGGTCGGTTTAGCCAGTCTGTCTGCTTCCTGACCTGAGCCCCAGATTGTCATGTTTGAGCTCTAAGACTATGAGCCATATTACTAGAGAGAAGAGCAGCACCATCCCAGGAGGGATGAATACCATCTCTTTTCAACAGGTCAGGTTTGCCCCAAAAACTTTTCCAATTGTCTATGAATTCTATATTATTAAGCGGACACCACCTAGACAGCCAACCGTTAAGCGAACACAATCTACTAACTATCTCATCACTCCTGCGAACAGGAAGGGGGCCAGAGCAAATTACAGTCCTTGACATCGTACTTGCAAGTTCACACACCTCTTTAATATTAATTTTGGTGATCTCCGACTGGCGGAGTCGAACATCATTTGTGCCGACATGAATAATGATCTTAGAGAATTTACGATTAGCATTAGCCAGCACTTTTAAATTTGCTTTGATGTCAGGCGCTCTGGCTCCCGGCAAACATGTGACTATGGTGGTTGGTGTCTCTATTTTCACGTTCCGTGTGATAGAATCGCCAATAACTAGGGCACAATCATTCTCAGTGGGTGTTTCACTGAGCGGGGCAAATCGATTTGTTATGGTAATCGGAACGGAAGAGTGGTTTTTAGATCCGCGACTAGAGCGATCCCTCACTGTCACCCATTTGCCCGGCTGCGCAGGCTCTACTTCAGCCGAAACCACGCCATGTAAAGTGTTTACTATTCTATGCGCATCCAAAACATCTAAAGCACTAGCACTCTTACTATCCTCAATTAAAGTTTGGATGCGTGTTTCTAATTCTGAAATCTTCTCTGTCAACCTAACTGTCTCCTTACATTTATCACATATAAATCCTATATTGTCGACAGAGAAGGCTATACTAAACATGTGACATGAAGTGCAAGTGACAATAACAGGACAAGACATTACTCACCGTGTTTGTTGACTGATTCTTACTCACCTGAGCTTTTTATGAACTCAAAGGCGCGGACGCGCGAGAGAAAAATAAATAAATAAAAATAGCTGAGCGCACGGGTGACGCGTTAACAGGCTAGCGAATTACTAGCGTTTTGTGCTAGTAGTACTAATAACAAAAGCTAGCGATGTCAGGTTAATCTGAGATGTTGGGTAAAATGTAGTAGTATAAACAACTAGAAATGGTAGTAAAATGATGGTTCAAAACAAAGAAATATAAGGCTAAGACGGAGCTTACAGCACCGAAGCACACAAACACACTCACAGCAGGCAGCGAGGCAGCCAGTCAGGAAAACAGAGAGTCAGAGTGCTCTGCAAGCTCTGTATAACCGAAATGGCAAACCACATCAGCACAACTTCTGTGCAGGAGCATCTGAAAAGAAAGAAAACATCCCAGGGCTCTCCTACCTCAAAACGTTGAGACTGCAGTGTAAGTATTTGAACCATTACAGTGAAATTTTACACAGCACTAGAATACGGTTGTCATTATTGGTTATTATTTATTGGTAAATTAACCAAAGAATTAATCAACTATTCGGAAAAAAATCTGGAGGAAAAACCAGGAGGAAATAAATTATTAGAGGTCGACCGATTTATCGGTTTTGTAGATATATCGGTACCGATAGTTGATTGGTGGAACTATCGTTATCGGCAAAAATCCATACCGATAGTTTTTCTGGGTTGCGTCCGTTGCAAGCGGCAACCTCCCCGTCTCTCTCTTGAAACCAACACGGAAGTGAGTTAAACTGCAATTCATTGACTGGCCGCTTGAGGCTGGCTGCACAAGTGAGTCAAATCTGTATCTCCCCCATGTTAAAATTACCAACTTTACAGCAGAAAAAAACATGTTTACAGCCTGGTTCTCTCTGTGGCTTTGGTCTATACAGCTAATTTTGCCCTTCATAACAACTGTGAGGGGGGTGAATTTTTTTATAACTCATCCGTTTAGTTGATTAATATTTAAAGTTCTGCATAATTAAGGGTGTGTCCACTTTTGAGTGACAGGTGGATTCCCGCTGATGTCAATGCTAGCCGTTTGTCTGCTGTTAGCCGCGTCACTACTCACTTCACCTCAGCAAATTTTAGCTGCTGAACTTGCCATTTCTGCAGTGTTTGTGCTTTTTTCGGGATTATTTCATACAATTTAATACACCCATTACTTCGCCCATGGCTTTGGATTCCGTCGTTGTCGTCGTGTATCGTTCGAGAGAACAACCAGCGCTGTATTTCAGTTGTTTTCCTCTGTGAACATGCACTAATGGATGTCTGACAATTTCGTTGGTTTTTGGAGTTTTCAGATTTAAAAACGTCTATAAAGGCTCGTTTGTTCTGCTCTCACGGAACAGATAGATTATAATATGCTTATGTAACGTTACCGTCAGATGAAATCCTGCAGGCGTCGGCGCTTTCTCCGTCCATGCAATAAATGCACATCCTTGAATGAGCGCAGATTTCTAGCGCATTTACTTGAACTTCATAGGTAATATATCTATGGATTAACCCATTTGAGAGGCGGCCAAAATCAGAATTTAAAATGGACTGAATAAGCTCTCTACGAACTTGACGATCGATGCCGCGCTGACGGACCATAGACTATAAAAAAAGAGTGACTGACATGTAACTGTTATGCACATAAATCACTGTCACACACACTCTCTCAGAGTAATAGTTACTGCATAATACATTTTCAACTAGCAGAATAGTACAGAATCACGATACACAGTCTCACTTGTAGCCATGTCTTTTAATAATATTTCGAAGGGAAAAAACAGGAACTTTTAATTGGCTTTACTTCATCAACTGTCACTTTAGTGCGAGGCCCTGTGCAGTCGCAGACTTGGTACTTTCCATAGGGTACTTTCAGTAGCATAGCATTACCTCCCAAGTCTGAGCTAACTCGATCATGTCGAGCGGTGAGCGTGGTTTCAGTTAGCCAGGCTCCTCCAGCTCCACACAAGCCCCGCCTCTTTGCCCATTTTCTGTTATCCGAGAGTGACGCAAGGTGACGCGAGGCCAAGATGGCGACGGCCGACTCCGCCCACTTTAGGCTTCAAAAATGCTCTTCAGAAACCTACGGGTGACGTCACGGACACTATGTCCATATTTTTTTACAGTCTATGGTCTGTTGCTGGAGCTGCTGAGAAGAGTGCGCAGTCATTATACAGAGCGAGAGCGGCCACTAGAGGCCAAATAACAAACTATCACTGACACCGCACAGCACGGAGATCACAAGCTGCACTGGGAGCGCTGACACTTCAGATGCGCATTTAGAACACAGACAGTGAAACGGTATGAATACGGAACACTACATTCCATGTTGCCAATGCCATATCATTATAAAGTAATTAATTTGTTGATTAGATGCTGCATTAGCAGAGAAAGAACAGAAGTATGTTTGCCGTCAAAGCTGTGAGTATACTCTAACATTAGTACCTCAAGCGGTTAAAACAATTTGTTGCCATCTATTTGCATTAGTTTATATCCAGCTGGTCACTTGTATGCATTCATTAGCCGGCAAAGTTGCTTATTTAAAGCTAGTGACGTGATTGCTTTCTCAACATTGATATGTTCATGCAGCCGACAGAAACATTAACAAATCAGAAACGCATTCAATTACATTATTTTTTTTATCACTGCAATACATATTGTTATTTTGATTAGATAATCATCAAGTGTTCTAATATAGAAGCAAATAAAGTGAGAGCATATACATGTAATTTACATTTATTTAATTTTAATGCTCTGGCTTTTGCAGATATTTAAAGATGGCCATCTTTAAGCATTGCAGACTCTTTGGATTTATATGAAATGGTAACATTTTACAATAAGATTACATTTTTAGAAATAACTAAGGTTAATAAATGTTGTAGTATTGTCCGTTGTTAGTTTGTTAATGTCAACATTTACTAATACATTTTAAATAGTTTTAATTTTTATTTTATCTGTTAACCTTAGTTAATGTAGTACTATGAACTAACATGAATGATCAAGGTACAGTTGTCTTGCTCAAATATTAATACATGCTGAAAAAAACGTATATTGCATAATGCATAATGCTTTTATGATTTGTCTGTCATCAACTGTTGTTGTTTTTCTCAACCGACCTGGTTGTTATTGGACATTCAGGACATTCCAAACAGTTGATTTGGCTATTCCCAATGTTTAAGCTGTAGCTCTAATTTAGTTCCTCTTTTCTTTTAGGATCCAAATTGCTTGCTTTTCTCTTAAAGTCAGCTCCCTTGTCTTCATCCTGGCTTGTGCTACAATTAATGCTACAGGACACAGCTGATCACTTATAAACATGTGTGTCAATTGTCCCAAATATTATGCTCACATTAGATAGAGGGTTGCAGCTCTAAAAGTGCTTTTCTTGAAATAGCCAATAATAGAATGTGGAATTCTGTACTTTTGTCTCAGATTCATCTTTTAATTTTATTTATAGATTTCTTGACTTCACAGCAGAGAAAGCACTTTTGTCGTTACTGTCCCAATACTTATGAAGAGCACTGTATATATTTCACATTCTTTCTGGGAAAAGCATTAAACAGATAAAAAGCAATGTCACAAATTAATTGCAAACAATAGGACACATACAATAAAACAAACATACAAATGAAATAAACAGTGCATCATGTTTTTCAGGTAAGGCCTAAATTAGATCTATTTAACAGTAGCATTCAAGTAAGAAAAAAAATACAGAAACTGAATAAACAAATGTAAAAATAAAACACTGTAGCCTTCACATAAATTAAATATACATTGATTCATATGAAAGCTACAAAAGTTATTCAGTCAAGAGCAGTGAGTGATTTTCTATTTATCTTTTGTTGTTTGATAGACAGCAGCAGGTAAACTGTATTAGGCTGCTGTCACTTTAAGACCTAAGGGGTTAGTTCACCCAAAAATGAAAATTCTGTCAGTAATTACGCACCCTCATGTTGTTCCAACCCCGTAAGACTTTCGTTCATCTTCAGAACATAAATTAAGATATTTTTGATGAAATCTGAGAGCTGTCTCACTCCTTCATAGGCTTCATTGTAATTTCATTCTGCCGGCCCAGAAAAGTTAGTAAAAACATTGCTAAAACAGTCCAAGTGACTACAGTTGCTCAACCTGTGTTCCAAAGATGAACAAAAGTCTTACGGGGTTGGAACAACATGAAGGTGAGTAATTACTGACAGACTGATTTTCATTTCTGGGTGAACTAACCCTTCAATGCACTATTGATACGCATCCAATTTCTTTCCCAACTGTTTATGTTCACTTAAGACATAACTGACTGTGTTAGCATGAATACTCGACATGACAGGCATTTTGAGATAACTGTGTGTATTTGACCGTTAAGCAGCAAAAGAGAAATTAATTCGGGATCGCACTCTGTCTGAGAGGCGCCTTTCTGTGCGTGCACTTCGGGTGTGTGTCAGTGCGTAAGTTGTTTTCCACAGCTTATTGCGCTTAACTCTTTTAAACATCAAGCAAGTCACACGCAAGTAACAGTTGCGTGCCCATTCTATTCTCTGCTATATGCATCGACCTAAAATTTTTTGCATCTTTTTGAAGTAGCCTATTAAAATCATTCAGATATCGCAAGCCATTGCGATACGCATATTCATTTCAATATATCGTGCAGCCCTGATAGAACCCATTATAATCAGTGATGCTATCTACACTGGATGTGGCGCGTCACAAAAAATTCCCGACAGTAAACTGATGCCCTGTTCTATCAAGCACTTGCGCACAAAGGACAAATAGAGTTGCTACGGTCGCTTTGTCATGTCCAGTGTGGACAGCTTCTAGTTGTTGCACCGCAATGCGATGCAATACAACGCAACAGTGGCATAGCATTCAAAAGATGAGTGACATCTGGTTTTAGCTGCAGTGTGTATGTGGCAAAAAGAATGTGGAATTTGAGAGAAAATGAGTGAGAGGAAGAGGAGAGAGTGGGAGTGTGGAGGAGTATATAGGCGATATCTGGCAGCCAAAGGTCTTCTCCTCATCCAGATTAAGCCTGCATGTCCTGCGACGCACTAGCCTAACCGCATCTTGGTGTAACATTATACACAGTGTCCTAATGGTTTCAGTCAGAGCAGACAGACTTAGTCGAATGACTCACGGCCTCTCTTTATGGGATATAAACACGTACACACTCAGTCAGGTCACATGACATCCAGCTCACAATGTGGGGGTGCAAAGTGGCTGGACACTAATCAACACAGGCATTCATGCACTACGGGGAGGCCTCTCGGACTCACGCCATCTTTGTCCCTTCTCATCATGTGTCAAAAGGTTACAGCAAAAGACAACAGTTGGATTAGAGAGTTGTACAAGCTGCATTTCCTGTCTCCACTGCTAGTGAACATAAGACTCCTCAGTGAGAGTGTCTCATTGCGTGCCACTGAAGTTCACGCTGCTCTGTCTTTACTTTCTCACTCACTGGGATGTTTTGTCTCTGTTTCCTGAAATGTAAACATGGCCTGATTTCTTTGGTCAGTGCTAGTGGAAAAATATTCACGTGGGTTAATTTCGGTCCAAACTAATGGTTATCCCACTGACATCTGCTGCACACTCTGTACTGGCAGACATCAGCACAACACATCTGTAACTAATGTGAAATGTAGGTTTTTCAGAAAAGTATTGGTAACTAGTAGAGCATTTGTAAAACCCTTGGACACATAATGAACTTATTAGCCGGAATACAATACGATGATATTTATCTGATACACTAACATCGGGATTCTTCATGTTTAGTTTATAGTTTGAAGTATTTGAAGTAGCTGCCCTAAGACCAGGAACATACTTTACGCAAGTATATACAGGGCCCAACGTTAAGGATTTTTTCTACTGGCCTGGTTGGGGCAGATGTTACAATTTTTACTTGCCCTGACAAAATTTTTACTTCTCTTTTTTCTTAAATTGGTAATTTAAAAACTAAAATAGTAACATCTCACTTCTCAGTTGGGCTTCACAATATATCGTTTTAGCATCAATATTGTGATATGCGCATCCGCGATAGCAGGATGTGCGATTTCAAGTATAGGGATTGTAGTTGATCCGTGATCCGTGTGGGTCAGAGGGTTCAGAAAGCCTGTGATTCATGGAATCATTGCAAAGTTTAACCATAATAGAGTGAACGTTTATTATTTGTATGTGTTTTATGTCATGTTAGTTTAACTATCAAGCACAAGAATACTGGAACTTGTCTGCGAACACAGAGCCATGCAGACAGCATGTGAACACCAAATTCAGTTCTCTTTTGCTTTTTTTTTTGAGCTAGAGCGTGCATGCAAAATGAAATCAAAATTCCCATCTCGGTAAGTATCCTCGTAAGCACAGTCGGTTATGTGTTGTAATGAATTGAGAAAGAAAGCGGATGCGTATCAATTATATTGGATCCGTGCATAAAGTCATCCTGGTCTGCAGCTTCTCATTTATACAGTGAAGACTATGCAGTGTGTGACGATAAAAAAAAGCCAGATACCGATATATCGGCCGATATTATTTATGTGTATTATAGTACAGTAAGTTTGGACACACTTTACAATTGGTGTGTACAAACTTTTGATGGGTACTAAATATAGAATACACAGTATAAACAGAATAAATACAGTATATAAACGTTTTGCAATGATAACTCGAATGTGGTGATTAAAAACTTGTGTGACAAAGATATGTAATGGAGGCAGGGTGAATGATAGAATGAGAATTTGAGCTGTAACCAAACTAGTTTGCATTGCATTTTATATTATATTATATTCTAAATACTCTTCTATTTTAATCTTAATTTCTCTAATATCTACCAGTGGAGGAAGAGCTCAGATCTTTTTAGTAAAGTTAAATTAATAATATCATAATGAAAACGTTTATAATTACATATGTACAGTAGTTTTATACTATTTTAAATAAGTAGTAAGCAAAATGTACTAAACGTGAAACTAGGGCTGGAATATAGGGCCCAAATATTCGAATATTCATTCGTTGGGTTGGTATTCGATTTGAAAATTTGACAATCGAATATTTATTTATTTATTTATTTATTTATTTTTTACATCTGGGATCCCCCGCGAAACAGTTCTCATTCGTTCTCAATTTCTTTATTTAAATTTCGTTTTTCTTTATTTAAATTTTGTTTTTCTTTATTTAAATTTCGTTTAATTTCTTTATTTAAATTTCGTTTTTCTTTATTTAAATTCCGTTTTTCTTTATTTAAATTTCGTTTAATTAGGGCCCGAGCACCGATGGTGTGAGGACCCTCTTGGAATTGCTCTGTTTATTATTAGGGCCCGAGCACCGATGGTGTGAGGACCCTCTTGGAATTGCTCTGTTTATTATTAGGGCCCAAGCCCTGAAAGGGCGAAGGCCCTATTGTTTTCGGTAGGATTATTTATTATTATTATTATTATTCTTATTTTTCTGTCAACCTTTCGGGCACTTTTGAGACCCTTAACGAGCTCGAAAACTCTTGAAACTTTGCACACGGGTCAGAACCCGTGGCCATCAGGGCTGGGCTGAAGCTGGTACCCGGGCGTGGCAGGGTGGCTCGACAGCGCCCCCTTGAACGGGGTCCGAAAACTTGGTCCATAAATCAGACACGCTTGCATGTAATAATATGAAACTCGGTACACATATAGATCTCATCGGGCCGAACAACTTTCGTACTTTTACTTTTTACGCCAGCCCAACAGGAAGTCGGCTATTATGGGTTGTTTTGAAACGCATGCTGTGGAATTTAATGTACTCCTCCTAGAGAATTCATCCAATCGCCTCCAAACTCGGTCAGCATGAAGTCAAGACATTGAGGATGCTAAATTGCGGACGGATTTTTGATATCTCGAACGGTTTGGCCGTGGCAAGGAAACGAATTTATGGCGAATAAGGGACACAGGAAGTGTGTTATAACTTCAGCATACATTATCTGATCTTGATGAAACTTCAGCAGTGTGTTCGTTTTCAGAGGCCGAACACAAGGATGTGATTATTGTGAGTCAAAGTTATAGTGCCACCAACTGGCAGCAGGAAGTGTGTCACTTTCAAAATGCTTTGAAATCACTCTCTTATTTTTACCTGATTTGCTTCAAACTTTATGTGTATGATGTAGACACACGGCAGATGTAGACCTGTGAAAGGATTATTGATATCTTAGATACTGTTGCCATGGCAACGCATCAAACTTTAATATTCTTTTTTGATGCTTTTGAGACTCTTAACATACTTGAAATTGCATGAAACTCGACAGACACATCACACTTATTATCCAGTAGACATGGGCAAAGTTTCAGAAACGGGCGTGGTGAGGGGCTCAGTAGCGCCACCTTTAGTCAAAAATGGGGGCTTAGTTTTACCTAGAATCACAAAACTTGGTATGTATATTGTTCTTATCGAGCCGGACAACTTTCTAATTTACACTTATTAGCTCAAAGCAACAGAAAGTCAGATATTTTGGTTTGAATGTGATTTTTTGGAGAAATTTCTCTCTCTCTCTGTCCCTGAGTGTGTGAGGGGTGGGGGTGATTTGTCAGTTGAGTGAGATTTACTTTTTCATTTGTTTTTCAAGGTTTCTGGGGCTTTTGGGTCCCTAAACGTGCTCGAAAACTCTTGAAACTTTGCACACAGGTCAGAACCCGCGGCCATCAGGGCGGGGCTGAATCTGGTAGCCGGGCGTGGCAGGGGGGCTCAACAGCGCCCCCTTGAACGGGGTTCTAAAACTTGGTCCATATATCAAACACGCTTGCATGAATTAATTTGAAACTCGGTACACATATAGATCTCATCGGGCCGAACAACTTTCGTGCTCTAAGTTTTACGCCAGCCCAACAGGAAGTCGGCTATTTAGGGTTGTTTGGAAACGCTTGCTGTGGAATTTAATGTACTCCTCCTAGGAAATACATCGATTCGCCTCCAAAGTCGGTCAGCGTGAAGTCAAGACATTGATGATGCTAAATTGCGGACGGATTTTTGATATCTCGAACGGTTTGGCTGTGGCGAGGAAACGAATTAATGGCGAGAAAAGAGAAACACGAAGTGTTATAACTAATGCATACATTAACTGATCTTGATGAAACTTCAGCAGTTTGTTCATGGTAAGAGGCCGATCAGATGGATGTAACTATTGTGTGTCAAAGTTATAGCGCCACCAACTGGCAGCAGGAAATGTGTCACTTTCAAAATGCTTTTGACAAAAGTTGGGGGGGTTGTTTTACCTACAGTAGCACAACTCAGTACGTATGTTGATCTCATCGACCCGGACAACTTTCTAATTTAAAGTCATTAACTCCGACCATCAGGAAGTCAGATATTTTGGTTTGAATGTGGATTTTTTGCAAAATCAGCCTCCAAAAGGCACTAAAAGCCTCAAATCTTCTAAAAATGTAATTTTATACCATTTATTTCTATATAAAAGTATACAAATATCACAACTAAACCCATTTTATTCTGTTTTTAAAAAGAATTTTATTCTAATTTTATTCTAAATTTTAAAACAGTAAAGTAAAAAATAAAATTCAAGTCATACATAGGGCTATACTGCCCTCTTGTGTCCAAAAGGACATCAAAATAATATATAAAACTTTTTACCAGCTAGGCCAATAATGTATTTAAATATACATTTATTAGGTATGTGTCTGAGGATATTTTCCCACCGGTTAATCGACGTGTGTGACACGAGCGGGTGCTTTTGTATCGCTAATATAAAAGTGAAAGAAAAATACGGACGTCCGCACGGACATTTATAATGGTGCACACACAAATCACACACACGTTGGAAAGAATTATGCTTTTAAACAACACTAAACCGCCATTAGATGTCGCCAAGTGACCGTCTTAATGAGCGAGTCATTGATTCATTCGTTCAAATGATTCGTAATCCATAACATACAGATCCATAAACATGGATCCATAAACATCCAATCCATAAACATAAACAGATGTTTATGGATTGATCATTCAATCTTTGAGTCAACCAATTCGTTCAAAATGCTGAATCATTCAGTTATGAGAAAACACGTTCCTGTGAGATGCGTTCTTCTGTGATCTTTGTTTAACTATTTCCGCTGCTGAAACAGAACAAAAACAGTCAATATTGCATCTAAAATGTAAATGACTTCATTTTAACTGTTAATAACCTGTTGTAGGAAATCAATATCACAGTTTCAATAGTGATTGTATTCAGGAAAAGTTAGGTACGGAGAGCGAGCGATTTCAACGAAATCAGAACTAAACCCATTTTATTCTTTTATTATTATTATTATTCAATTTAAGAATTATGTTTGAGTTTAAAAAAAGCCAGAATGTTTTAGTCCAAAAAATAAATAAATCATGCCATGGATTGCTTGAAATTAAATTTTTTTATTATATTTATTTTTTCGTTTTGGCTTTGTTTATAGTTTATTTTTAAGTTTTTATTCTTGTTCCATTCTGAATATCATTACATTTAAAGGATTTGTTGTGGAATATTTTGAGTGTATCATAAAATCAGAATAATTCTCTCGATTTAGTGATCCCCTACTTATTATTTTATTTTATTTTTTTCTTTGTTCTAATTAGGTCAGGCAAGTAAAATTATCTGTGTCTTGTCCCTTAAATTTATTTATTTATATATATATATATATATATATATATATATATATATATATATATATATATGTATGTATGTGTGTGTGTGTATATATATATATATATATATATATATATATATATATATATATATATATGTGTGTGTGTGTGTATATATATATATATATATATATATATATATATAAATATAAATATAGCTGCGAGCAGCGATGGAGGGCCAAAGCCGCCGGCACCGCCACCCTGGCACCAGGATTGCGGTGCCACCGGCTTGGGCCCGTAATCGCTGCTCGCAGCTATATTTATTATTATTATTCTTCTCCGCATTTAATTGCATTTTTGAGGGCCTAAACATGCTCGAAAACTCACAAAACTTTGCACACGCATCAGAACTGGCGAAAATTTACATCTGATATAGGTTTCAGAATTGGACGGGGCAAAATGGCTCGATAGCGCCACCTATAAAATTTCAACGGAGTGCGCCTCCCGCAACGTTCCACGTACGTGCACGAAATTCGGTACATACATGTAATGACGTAATACCTACAAAAAAGTCTCTTGGAGCATAGCCCTAAACACAACAGGAAGTCAGCCATTTTGAACTTCCTCTCAGATTTTTGTGCAGTTTTTGCCATTTTCAGGCCTCGTACTTTAACGAACTCCTCCTACAGTTTTAATCTGATCATCTTCAAATTTGGTGAGTGTAATCTTAAGGCCTTTGCGACGTTAAATTGCGAAGATCTTGAGTTTTCGTCAAAGGGCGGGTCCTCGGCGGCCTGATAAATTTCGATGTTTCGCCATGAAACAGGAAGTTGTTGTAACTCAGGCATGGAATGTCCAATCTGCCCCAAACTTCACACGTTTGATAAGAGTTCTGTCCTGAACACATGACCATGCTCATATTCAGTTATAGTCATAGCGCCACCTGCTGGCAACAGGAAGTGACATGTTTAACACTGTTATGGACTCCTAATAACATATAAAAAAGTGCCAGCAAGTGCTAAACATGCTAACAACATACTAGAAGCATGCTAAAACATGCTAGCAAACTCTTAGCTAAGTGCTAAAGCATGCTATTATTGCAATTAAATAGGAATTTGCTGTAACTCAGGCATGGAATGTCCAATCTGCCCCAAACTTCACACTTTTGATAAGCGTTCTGTACTGAACACATCTACATGAGAATATTCAGTTATAGTAATAGCGCCACCTACTGGTAACAGGAAGTGTCATGTTTAACACGTTGATGCCATTCTAGCAACATGTTAAAAATGCCATTGACTTCTAAACATGCTAGAAACATGTTAAAACATGCTAGCAATACTTAGCTAAGTGCTAAAGCATGCTAATTCAATGAAACAGGATGTTGTTGTTACTCAAGAAGGCAATGTCCAATCTGCGCCAAACTTCACACTTTTAATAAACGTTCTATCCTGAACACATGACCATGCTCATATTCAGTTACAGTCATAGTGCCACCTGCTGGCAACAGGAAGTGACATGTTAAACACTGTTGTGGACATATAAAAACATATAAAAAAGTGCCAGCAAGTGCTAAACATGCTAACAACATACTAGAAACATGCTAAAACATGCTAGCAAACACTTAGCTAAGTGCTAAAGCATGCAAATGCTGCAATTAAATAGGAATTTGCTGTAACACAGGCATGGAATGTCCAATCTGCCCCAAATTTCACACGTTTGATAAGAGTCATGGCCTGAACACATCTACATGAGAATATTCAGTTATAGTAATAGCGCCACCTGCTGTCAACAGGAAGTGACATGTTTAACACTGTTGTGGTCTCCTAATAACATATAAAAAAGAGCCAGCAAGTGCTAAACAGGTTAGCAACATACTAGAAACATGCTAGCAAACACTTAGTTAAGTGCTAAAGCATGCTATTACTGCAATTAAATAGGAATTTGCTGTAACTCAGGCATGGAATGTCCAATCTGCCCTAAACTTCACACGTTTGATAAGAATCATGGCCTGAACACATGTCTATGCTCAAATTCAGTTATAGTAATAGCGCCACCTACTGGCAACAGGAAGTGACATGTTTAACACGTTGATGCCGTTCTAGCAACATGTTAAAAATGCCATTGAGTTCTAAACATGCTAGAAACATATTAAAACATGCTAGCAATACTTAGCTAAGTGCTAAAGCATGCTAATTCAATGAAACAGGACTTTGTTGTTACTCAAGAAGGCAATGTACAATCTACCCCAAACTTCACATGTTTGATAAGAGTTATCTCTTGAACACATGTCCATGCTCATATTTAGTTATAGTCATAGCGCCACCTGCTGGCAACAGGAAGTGACGTTTAACACTGTTCTTGACTCCTAATAACATATAAAAAAATGCCAGTAGATGCTAAACATCCTACCAACATACTAGAGACATAATAAAACATACTAGCAAACACTTAGCTAAGTGCTAAAGAATGATATTACTGCAATTAAATATGAATTTGCTGTAACTCAGGCATGGAATGTCCAATCTGCCCCAAACTTCACACTTTTGATAAGCGTTCTGTCCTGAACACATGACCATGCTTATATTCAGTTACAGTAATAGCGCCACCTGCTGGCAACAGGAAGTGACATGTTTAACACTGTTATGGACTCCTAATAACATATAAAAAAGTGCCAGCAAGTGTTAAACATGCTAACAACATACTAGAAACATGCTAAAACATGCTAGCAAACTCTTAGCTAAGTGCTAAAGCATGCTATTATTGCAATTAAATAGGAATTTGCTGTAACTCAGGCATGGAATGTCCAATCTGCCCCAAACTTCACACTTTTGATAAGAGTCATGGCCTGAACACATCTACATGAGAATGTTCAGTTATAGTAATAGCGCCACCTACTGGCAACAGGAAGTGACATGTTTAACACGTTGATGCCGTTCTAGCAACATGTTAAAAATGCCATTGAGTTCTAAACATGCTAGAAACATATTAAAACATGCTAGTAATGCTTAGCTAAGTGCTAAAGAATGCTAATTCAATGAAACATGACTTTGTTGTTACTCAAGAAGGCAATGTCCAATTTGCACCAAACTTCACAAGTTTGATAAGAGTTCTGTCCTGAACACACATCCATGCTCATATTCAGTTATAGTCATAACGCCACCTACTGGCAACAGAAACTGACATGGTTAACACAGTAATGCAGTACTAACCACATAATTATTGTGTACTAAGCATGCTAGAAACAGACTAAACATGCTAGCAACACTTAGCTGAGTCATGAAGCATGCTATTATCACCATTATACAAAACATTTTGTAACTGACTTTGACATACTCTTACTATATATACCTCCTTAAATGTACATTTCCCAACCATGCTCTGTCTTCCTAAAGCCACCGAGTGTTGATGGCACGGGTGCGAGGGCCCTTTCATCGCTGCTTGCAGCTTTAATTATTATTATTATTCTTCTCCGCATTTAATTGCATTTTTGAGGGCCTAAACATGCTCGAAAACTCACAAAACTTTGCACACGCGTCAGAACTGGCGAAAATTTACATCTGATATAGGTTTCAGAATTGGACGGGGCAAAATGGCTCGATAGCGCCACCTATAAAAGTTCAACGGAGTGCGCCTCCCGCAACGTTCCACGTACGTGCACGAAATTCGGTACATACATGTAATGACCTAATACCTACAAAAAAGTCTCTTGGAGCATAGCCCTAAACACAACAGGAAGTCAGCCATTTTGAACTTCCTCTCAGATTTTTGTGCAGTTTTTGCCATTTTCAGGCCTCGTACTTTAACGAACTCCTCCTACAGTTTTCATCTGATCATCTTCAAATTTGGTGAGTGTAATCTTAAGGCCTTTGCGACGTTAAATTGCGAAGATCTTGAGTTTTCGTCAAAGGGCGGGTCCTCGGCGGCCTGATAAATTTCGATGTTTCGCCATGAAACAGGAAGTTGTTGTAACTCAGGCATGGAATGTCCAATCTGCCCCAAACTTCACACGTTTGATAAGAGTTCTGTCCTGAACACATGACCATGCTCATATTCAGTTATAGTCATAGCGCCACCTGCTGGCAACAGGAAGTGACATGTTTAACACTGTTATGGACTCCTAATAACATATAAAAAAGTGCCAGCAAGTGCTAAACATGCTAACAACATACTAGAAGCATGCTAAAACATGCTAGCAAACTCTTAGCTAAGTGCTAAAGCATGCTATTATTGCAATTAAATAGGAATTTGCTGTAACTCAGGCATGGAATGTCCAATCTGCCCCAAACTTCACACTTTTGATAAGCGTTCTGTACTGAACACATCTACATGAGAATATTCAGTTATAGTAATAGCGCCACCTACTGGTAACAGGAAGTGTCATGTTTAACACGTTGATGCCATTCTAGCAACATGTTAAAAATGCCATTGACTTCTAAACATGCTAGAAACATGTTAAAACATGCTAGCAATACTTAGCTAAATGCTAAAGCATGCTAATTCAATGAAACAGGATGTTGTTGTTACTCAAGAAGGCAATGTCCAATCTGCGCCAAACTTCACACTTTTAATAAACGTTCTATCCTGAACACATGACCATGCTCATATTCAGTTACAGTCATAGTGCCACCTGCTGGCAACAGGAAGTGACATGTTAAACACTGTTGTGGACATATAAAAACATATAAAAAAAGTGCCAGCAAGTGCTAAACATGCTAACAACATACTAGAAACTAGAGCCCGACCGATATATCGGCAGGCCGATATTATCGGCCGATATTAGGCATTTTCAAAACTATCGGTATCGGCATTTATAACGGCCGATAAATAAATATTTCAAAAATAAAATAAAAACGGACGAAACACCCTTCAACCATGTTATGAGTGTTGGCGTTGTATAGTTAGTCCACCAGAGGGTACTCTACACCGTCCCTGTTGGCAACACTCGTGTATAACGCGCCACACATTCTGCAACCTGCTGATCCAGCCAGAGTCGGGCAGAGAGAACCGCGAGTGAGATCATCGGTGAAGTGTGTTCATGGTGAGTTGGTAACGACTCACTAGACATACGTTGCTTGAATAACAATTAAAAGAACATCCCTATCAGTTCTCTTAACTCAAATAAGGATGACAAAATTCGTGACTCATGTCCAGTTTTGCTGCGGTTAAATAAGCCGAGAGTGAAGCGGAACAACGCGACGTAGGCTATATTCACATAAAATGTTAACACTGCAGTTCACAAAAGTTCATAATGTGCATGTGCTTTAATGCTTTGTCGGTTAAACATTTAATTTTAAATGCTGATGCGCTGTTCTAACGTGTGCGTTTCTCAGCGCGTACATGTGAAGCTCACATGCACTAAAAGCCTTTCTACCAGCGCCTGGATACTGGACTAAGTTATCTTTCGAGTATTATTGTGCTAATACTGTTAAATACACACAATATTTACATAAACAAAGTCGGTTGTCTAAAGTGAAGGCAAAATTGAGAGAAAATCTGTTTGTCAAATGCGTGTACATTAGACGTGTCGTGCTCAGCTTTTAAAGAGACAGTAGCAATTGTAAACACATTGCCTCTTGTCCTTAAAGGGATAGTTCACCCAATAATAAAAATGATCTCATTATTTACAGGCACTCTAATGTTGTTCCAACTGTATTAATTTCCTTCTAATATTTTTCTAATATTAATAGTTTGAAGAATGTGGGTATGATAACCAAACAGTAACCAAACAGTAGCTGGTCCCCATTGACTTCCAAAGGAGAAAAATATACTATGGAAGTCACTGGGGTACATCAACTGTTTGGTTACCCACATTCATCCAAATAACTTATTTTCAACAGAAGAAAAAAACAACTTGAGAGAGTAAATTATGACTATTTGAATTTGTTGTCAATTTTAATGTGAAATTGTTGTTTTTGTTCAAAGGACTAAACGTTTAGTCTTAAAAAAAAATCTTAAGTTTGTATTTTTATACATTTTATTTATCAGAACTTTAATATATTTTGATGTTCTTCTGTTCTGTTGTGACAATAAAAGAAACAAGTTTCTTTTTAAAATGCATTATCATATTATTTTAGTTAAAACTCATAAATAACTACAAATAACTAATGTTAGGGAAATTTGTTAATGTTTTGTTGCGCGTTTCTGAAAAAAAAATAAAAAATATCGTCCGATATATCGGAATATCGGATTTTAAAACCAACAAATATTTGTACCGGTATCGGCCTTCAAAATCCTTTATCGGTCGGGCTCTAGTACCCATCAAAAGTTTGTACACACCAATTGTAAAGTGTGTCCAAACTTACTGTACTATAATACACATAAATAATATTGCTACTGTATTATAATATACACATAAATAATATCGGCCGATATATCGGTATCTGGCTTTTTTTTATCGGTATCGGCATCGGCGCCCAAAAATCCATATCGGTCGGGCTCTACTAGAAACATGCTAAAACATGCTAGCAAACACTTAGCTAAGTGCTAAAGCATGCAAATGCTGCAATTAAATAGGAATTTGCTGTAACACAGGCATGGAATGTCCAATCTGCCCCAAATTTCACACGTTTGATAAGAGTCATGGCCTGAACACATCTACATGAGAATATTCAGTTATAGTAATAGCGCCACCTGCTGTCAACAGGAAGTGACATGTTTAACACTGTTGTGGTCTCCTAATAACATATAAAAAAGAGCCAGCAAGTGCTAAACAGGTTAGCAACATACTAGAAACATGCTAGCAAACACTTAGTTAAGTGCTAAAGCATGCTATTACTGCAATTAAATAGGAATTTGCTGTAACTCAGGCATGGAATGTCCAATCTGCCCTAAACTTCACACGTTTGATAAGAATCATGGCCTGAACACATGTCTATGCTCAAATTCAGTTATAGTAATAGCGCCACCTACTGGCAACAGGAAGTGACATGTTTAACACGTTGATGCCGTTCTAGCAACATGTTAAAAATGCCATTGAGTTCTAAACATGCTAGAAACATATTAAAACATGCTAGCAATACTTAGCTAAGTGCTAAAGCATGCTAATTCAATGAAACAGGACTTTGTTGTTACTCAAGAAGGCAATGTACAATCTACCCCAAACTTCACACGTTTGATAAGAGTTATCTCTTGAACACATGTCCATGCTCATATTTAGTTATAGTCATAGCGCCACCTGCTGGCAACAGGAAGTGACGTTTAACACTGTTCTTGACTCCTAATAACATATAAAAAAATGCCAGTAGGTGCTAAACATCCTACCAACATACTATAGACATGCTAAAACATACTAGCAAACACTTAGCTAAGTGCTAAAGAATGATATTACTGCAATTAAATATGAATTTGCTGTAACTCAAATGTCCAATCTGCCCCAAACTTCACACTTTTGATAAGCGTTCTGTCCTGAACACATGACCATGCTTATATTCAGTTACAGTCATAGCGCCACCTGCTGGCAACAGGAAGTGACATGTTTAACACTGTTATGGACTCCTAATAACATATAAAAAAGTGCCAGCAAGTGTTAAACATGCTAACAACATACTAGAAACATGCTAGCAAACTCTTAGCTAAGTGCTAAAGCATGCTATTATTGCAATTAAATAGGAATTTGCTGTAACTCAGGCATGGAATGTCCAATCTGCCCCAAACTTCACACTTTTGATAAGAGTCATGGCCTGAACACATCTACATGAGAATGTTCAGTTATAGTAATAGCGCCACCTACTGGCAACAGGAAGTGACATGTTTAACATGTTGATGCCGTTCTAGCAACATGTTAAAAATGCCATTGATTTCTAAACATGCTAGAAACATGTTAAAACATGCTAACAATGTTTAGCTAAGTGCTAAAGAATGCTAATTCAATGAAACATGACTTTGTTGTTACTCAAGAAGGCAATGTCCAATTTGCACCAAACTTCACACGTTTGATAAGAGTTCTGTCCTGAACACACATCCATGCTCATATTCAGTTATAGTCATAACGCCACCTACTGGCAACAGAAACTGACATGGTTAACACAGTAATGCAGTACTAACCACATAATTATTGTGTACTAAGCATGCTAGAAACAGACTAAACATGCTAGCAACACTTAGCTGAGTCATGAAGCATGCTATTATCACCATTATACAAAACATTTTGTAACTGACTTTGACATACTCTTACTATATATACCTCCTTAAATGTACATTTCCCAACCATGCTCTGTCTTCCTAAAGCCACCGAGTGTTGATGGCACGGGTGCGAGGGCCCTTTCATCGCTGCTTGCAGCTTTAATTTCTTTATTTAAATTTCGTTTTTCTTTATTTAAATTTCGTTTAATTTCTTTATTTAAATTTCGTTTAATTTCTTTATTTAAATTTCGTTTAATTTCTTTATTTAAATTTCGTTTAATTTCTTTATTTAAACTTCGTTTAATTTCTTTATTTAAATTTCGTTTTTCTTTATTTAAATTTCGTTTAATTTCTTTATTTATATTTTGTTTTTCTTTATTTAAATTTCGTTTTTCTTTATTTAAATCTACCATTTACTGTGTCAGTAATTTTGTTAGTCAGAAAAATATTAGACTATCTTAAAAGTAGGCTATTGCTTAATTTAACAGACCTGTGTGTGTGTGTGTTTAATATCACTAGTGCAGTGTCCGTTCTCGGACGCGTTCTCTGCCCGCGTGAGGTGCGCCGCTTCCCGCTCGCGCTGTTCTGTAGTTTACTAAAAGTGTATTAATTCTGAACGTGTCGCGTCTCCATCTGGCTACTTTTAATTCAAAATGGCCCTATATAAAGTGTTATAATTACATAAATTATTGGAATATTGCTTGATGTTGTAACGTAGCAGAATGAGCTTTAACACTGTGCTTTAACACTGTGTCTACACCGGACGCGCTGTTATTTTTTTGCCACTTTTGCCAGTTCTTTGTAACAGCTTTTAGGTGCTTTATTGGCAGCGCCATCCTTACATAAATCACTGCACGCTGCATTTTTTTAAATATTAATTTATCGGCCGTTATAAATGCCGATACCGATAGTTAGGAAGATGCCGAATATCGGCCGATAATATCGGCCCGCCGATATATCGGTCGGGCTCTAATCCTACCCTACAAAATCACCCCAATCATTCTAGAATGATTAATTCTTTATAAATAGAGCTATTCAAATCATCTGGTGATATTTTTTTAATATCGCAAAAATAAAAAAAATCACAGTGTCAGTTTTTTTTTCAAATCAAGTCAAGTCACCTTCATTTATATAGTACTTTTAAAGGGATAGTTCACCCAAAAATGAAAATTCTGTCATCATTTACTCACCCTCAAGTTGTTTCAAACCTGTGAGAATTTCTTTTTTCTGCTGAACACAAAAGAAGATATTTTGAAAAATGTCTGTAACCAAACAGTTGATGGACCCCATTGACTTCCATAGTATTTTTTTTTCCTACTATGGAAGTCAATGGGGTCCATCAACTGTTTGGTTTGGTCAAAGCATCTTTACGGTGATAATGGGAAATTACAGTAAGAGAGATTGTTTTGACTTTACAGCAGTTTTAGAATAGTTATTGTCCAGCTAAAGTTCGTTTTGATTGATTCACTTCCGTCGTAACGATCATTAGCTGCTTACACGACACTGTTCTAACAGAAAACCCTTAACACGCTCCGGCCCGCTCATTTGCACAACAACAGTGCCTGGCGGCTCGAGAACGCAAACATTGAAATAGGTTCCAAGGTGCAAGCCTTGAACAATTTTGAAAAAAAAAAGTTATCTCTGCGCAAACTTCATATATCGTGCAGCCCTATACTTCTCAGTCAAATTCTACTCTACAGTTTAGCATTATTTTCCCAAAGTGTGGACTTAAAGAGGAGACCGCTAAGTGCCGAGGGCGTCTTTTGAGAGTTTGAATTGCAATACAGCACAACTGGCTGTATTGTTACTGTTTAGGCAAACTTTTTCAATGTGGTTCATGCCTGCTTTTAATGCTAGAGGTTTGAACATTCCTCATACCCAAGTGCCCCGTTTCATTTTGCTCTTACTGCCGACACCAAGTTCTCTCTTACAAGATGTGCTCTGCTTTTACAGTGATGTCATGCTCTCGTGTAATGGATCACATCTTCACATCAACACAGTTGCCCTATCGTCTCACAGCTCTGTGTGTGCATAAAACATTGACATTCTCAATTGGATTAAATGCCTAATTTTCCTCTACAGTATGTTGTTGCCCTCGTTTTTTATCGTAATGAGGAAAAGTCCACTTGATGAATCACCTCTCTGGCTGGTTGCCTGCTAGCTCTGCAGGCCACAGCCTAAACGAAAACCATCTGTTAGATTCAGGGGGCCGCCATGTGCACTATAGCTGTTGGTGACTATAGCTGCCCCAGAATTTGAGCGTGGAAGGCCAAGAGATCACATGACATGCTCTTTTTGCTGTCTGTAAGAAAAGCTCAGGCAAGGCATAACATGTTTCTGTCTCAAACAATAAGCCAGTCCTCCGGGATTGAGCTCATTTGAAGAATTCATTCTCGACACAAAGTGAAATGAAACAAATTCTTTTGGGGCCATTTTAGCTTTGTGTAGTGTAATGTTAGCTTTAGAGCAGATGTTAGTTCATTGTGGCTCTAATTTATAGCCTCTGACCCTGTAAAGACCAGGCGGAATTCCAGCTTTCATCCGGTATTGTGGACTTGAACCTGTAAAAGCGATGATGAAAAATGTTGAGATTTAGAAGGCATTTACAGAAGGAACTCATCACTGAGGATTGTGTTTTGCCCGTAGGCATCTTTATAGGTTTAAAAAGGCAGTGTGAGGTTGATGCTTGCTCTTTCTACTCGTACATCGACCTTTTCTGACAGTTAATAAAGAATTTTCTTTTAACTTTTTAAAATGATAGTCCTCTAATCGTTGGTCATGATCAAAGTTCTGTTCTAAGGTTTGGTTTTTACGGATTTAACTTTACAGTAAAAAAACACATTTCATTAACTGATAATGTTAATATACCAACCTACTGAAGTAGCCTACTAAATCTTGTACTGTTTTGTACCTTCATAATACATTGACAACAACCAAAAAACAGATGAGATATGATAAATAAAAGCTTATCTCAAGCAGCTTTTCCACAAGTTATATATTGTGTGTTAGCCTATACACACAAACCCAAAACACCTTCATGGTAACACACATTATGTTAAGGGTGTGTTCACACTTGGCAGATTGGTTTAATTAAAACGAACTCAGATGCGATTGCTCTGTTAGTGCGGTTTATTTGAATAAGTGTGAACGCTACGAAGCCTGGTGCGCACCAAACAAGCTGGCCGAGACCCCTGAAAAGTTGGGTTGCCAAACAAACTAGTGCGGTTCAACTGAAATATTAATGCAACACGGACCAAAGACATCTAAACGAACAAAAAACAGGGCGTGATTTTACAAAATGAGACCCTAAAAAAGACCGAATGCTCTTGCATGGCTGTTTTTTCTCATCATAGGAGCTACACAGCCCATCATAGTTCGCTACAGGCGTCGGGAACATCTTCTCCTTGCAACAGATCTTTGTGTTTGTTCATTTTGACAACAAATAAATACACAAATAAATAAGCTTGTAATAAAAATAAATTATAAGCTTCATGGATCTAAGTATCAAATATTCCCCCCACCCCCAATAGCCTTTAATAATTACAAGGTTTTTATTGACTTCTTTTCTTGGTTGAAACATTGATTGTGCGATCACAAGACAGGATTCATTTCGGTAAGTTGTAATGTATCTTTCATGCCTTCTGGTGTTCACCCATGTTTATTTCGTACTGTATCCAGTAGTAAAGAGGAGATGAGATGATCTGTTCACGAGCGCTTGTCTATGCTGCCACTTGAAGTGAGCCACTATTGGCTGTCACACTGTATTAAAAAGCATCAAAGTGTAATTTATTGTTTGAATTTCGTAATAAAATTGACAGATTTTAAAGTTGAGACTTTGCTTCATATTAAAAGTAACAAAAGACAAAGCTTTTTGCGATTATTGGGTGGCAGGCGCACTACATTTTAGTAAAGTTTTGTTCACTAAAACAGCACAAACAGAAAACAGCACAGACTAAACATTTTAGATTTAAGAAACCAATTACCAATTAAAATACATTTTTTTAGCTATATTGTCAATCCAGAGCTAGTGTCCACACAGCTGACATATTTAACTGTTTTAGGTAATCCACTTTGTATGCACAAAATTTCCAAGGAATGTGCTGTTATATTTATTAAAGTTTTATAAATAAATAAATATTTAAAAGTAAATAAAAAGGGACCTTACTGCAAGAATGCACATGGTTTCTGCCAACCACATTTGTGTTTTCAGTGGCAAATCGGTTGTCAAAAGCATGAAACCATTGTTTTTGATTCTTTTGTGCTCTAAACATTCTTCACTTGGATTTCCAATGTGAAAATGGACCTTGAAGCAAAAACAGTTGACAACCACTGGTCTAGAAAATGTAATTTATGTGGAAAATACAATTTATGTGGGAGTATTTCTACTATTTCAGAACTTCACTTCAGCACTTTTACGATGGCTTTTCCTCCTGACAGTATTCATAAATGCAGTTGCTCTCTCTCTTTTCCTAGGGACAGCTGTCTCTTTTTCAGCAGAGTCATTCTCTTGTGTGTTGACAGGGTAAATTATGCAGAGGTACAGAGTGAATATTTAATGGTGTAACCTGAGGTCTGGAACAGGCCCACATGGGAACCATTAGCACATCCACTACTTCAGCCAGGTCTCTTCCGTACTGTACGATATGATGACTTGGTAATAGGATCTTAGAGTAGATAACATCCTAGAACTTGGAGCCTATAAATTGGCAGTATTACACAAAAATGAATTTCCATGAGCTTGGAAGAGCCTGTGAATTCAGATGACAGATTAATTACAGGACACCCAATCCCTCACTCTAATGGAAGATGGATCATTTTTCTAATTCACTTTAAAGTGTCCATTTCCTAGAAGAGCTAAGCAATTACAAACTATCATAAAATATAATGTAATAAAGGTCTTCTGATGAGCTTGTAATGTCATATTAGGAGATCAGTTGAAATAGTTTAAAGGGATAGTTCACTGAAAAATTTAAATCTGCTTTCCACATCTCCGAAGCGAAGGTGGGATCTTAGGATTTCAAAGCTAGCTTGCTATTGCTAGCCTTTCTGAAATTGACTACCCTACCTTTAATGCACTGTCAGGTATTATTAGGTGACATCAGGTAGGCCTAAATATTTTTCATTGAATTTTTATCAGTAAATGAGCCATGACGAGATTTGATCGGCTCACAATTACATGGCTTGTTAAACCTCTCTCTATTTCATTAAATCACATTTGCTGTCATATTGTTAGGGCTCGACACAGCCTATTTATAACCGTCTATATCTCCGATCAGTCTGCTGCCTGCTATTATTGTAGTTTTTCCAACAAAAGAGGGACTACACAAGATGTTGAGATAAAACACGCTTTAAATAATCCGCTGGCAAACCTGCCTCTTTTCCTGGCAGGACATGATGTCATGAGTGTAAAAAGAGTCTGATTACTTGGCACACCCACTCTGAGTGTGTGTTTCCCCTCTTTGAGTTTCTCTATCTACTGCAGTACATACTGCACAATACACTTCCTGGATTAGCCCTATATATGTTTTTTAATGTTCATTATGGGGCATTGGACAGTAATGCTACTTTATCCCTATTAGGTGCTAGTTGCATAATGATGTTTTGATTAGAATCATGCTATTATTTTAGCAAGCAATCTGTGATTTTTAATGTCCCAAATCCAATATCATTGTCTTTTCCCTTCCTCCCACCATTCCTGTATTCAGGATTCTGCTGCTTTCTGTTAATGTTATATATAACCTTATAAATGTTGTCAAATCAGCATTACAGGGATTATTAAAGTGTAACTTCGCAGATTTTCCACTTTCCAGTTTGCAGAAGGTTTTTAGACAGACAGCATAGACCAGTGTTCATGAATGTGCTGTAAAAAAGTTATGTAATATCATAATAATTTCATTTTGACAGCAAATTTTATTTAATTTTAGTCAATCTTTTGAACTAAAACGCCATTTTAGTTTGTCATATTTTAGTCATCTAAATTGTTTTAGTTTTAGTCTTATAAATAAATAAATAAATAAATATCTACAATAGATTTAGTTGACTAAAATCTAACATTCAGTAAATAAGAAACAAAAATAAGAACAAATAGCCTACATACAATAGAACATTTCTTTGTTTCCTGAGATTGTCGCTCCACACAGTTTACAAATGGTCTTGTTTTCCTTGACATCAGATGTGATGTATCCATATGTCTGTTTTTCTCTTTCTCACAGATGTGGACATTTTTAAATGTTTTATGAGACATACAGCAACAGCAAGTGTATGCTATTAACCAGCCAGGTAGATCAGTACGTTATCTAAATGCAAAGTCAAGTCTAACCATCCATTCGTCTCGTTCTTATTCGTTGACAAGAAGGTCAGTATTTTTGCTGTAGTTTTTGTCATTAAAAACTAGTCAACCCTTTTGTCTCAGTCCAAGTACAAAAACAGTAACATTATTCATATATTTGTACTGTAGATTAATGCATGTGATCTAAATTATCAAATTAATCACCCAGACCTTTATACGCACAATAATTTTCTTGTCCTTCGCTTTAATCGTAATTAATCTATTCAGTCATTTAGGCATGCTTTCATACCCTTTGACCTTTGCCTTGTGCTCAAATCATGTTTGTGCCCTGACAGGCCACGAGTAAATCAGACTGAATGAAATCCCCCAGCAGTGAATCATTGGTTTTGACCTCTGAGTTCACATTATAAAACCACAGAACTCAACGGGTCATGGAAATGTTGCCTATGTAGGCACTCGCTCATCCCACAATATTGTAAAAGCCTGTGTGTCATCCAGGCCAGAACAGAAACATTGTTATGAGGGTGAAAAATAGCCGCAATGTCCCAGCATGTGAAAGCTACAAATGTTCATGTGAGCCATAGCCTTCGGAAAGCATCAGCAGGAAGGCAGTGCACCACGAAAAACCTGTGGATTCCTCGCACACCCCCTACAGATGCATAGGTCTGAAGGCCCGTCGGGGTGGCAGGCGGTCCGCCGGTGATGAGTGGTTCATGGCGGCTGTCCAGATTTTACTGCTGTGCTCTGGTCTGTCCGTGGCCTCTGCCAATACTACATGCTGGAGAGAAACAGACCCCTGTGTGTGTGATGGAGAGGGGATTTCACACACCCGGAGATGAGAGCAACTGATGTGGTTTAATGTGCATGGTGTATTTGTTTGAGCTTTATTACTTTTATTTGACCTCTGACAAATGATTTCATCTATTTATTTTGGCATAGAAGCTACAGCAACTAGATTTTATGCTTCCAGAAGAAAATGTGAGTGATGATAGCCTGTGCTGAACTTGACATTTTTGTGCAGTGCTACTATGTTTTAAATGGTTGTCAGAGTGGTTGCTGGGGCGTTGCTAGCTCATATCAAAAGACATACCTGGTCCTACCTTAAAATACAGTTTTTGAGGTATCATTCATGTCTGTAGTACAAATAAAATGATACACATTTTTTAAGCCTTACCCCACAAGTATGAGCAATAACAGCGATGCTTGTTATTTTCACCTTTCACAAACTAAAACAGCTGTATAGTGGAAGTAAATAGTAAAATCTTTGCAATTATTGCAGAGGACAGCTGATTTATTATGGCCTAAACAGCAGAAATATGTTTCTTCCTTATCCTGAAAGCCTTTACCATCCATCCATCCATCCATCCATCCATCCATCCATCCATCCATCCATCCATCCATCCATCCATCCATCCATCCATCCATCCATCCATCCATCCATCCATCCATCCATCCATCCATCCATCCATCCATCCATCCATCCATCCATCCATCCATCCATCCATCCATCCATCCATCCATCCATCCATCTTCGACTTATGAATATGCATGTCTTTGAATTTCTGTATTCTGCATTCTGTTTGCTACCTTAATTCAATTCAAAATGAGTTGTCACCCCAAGACGGCTCAAGAGCTCCTTGAATCCATTGCACTGAAATCATCCAATCATAATAGAGGTAATTTACCTATACTTAAGTTATAGTAACAAAAACAATCTGTGGTCAGAGAGAGGGATGTAAATGGTCATGACAACTAAATTATGGTAAAAGAAACCCTGACTAACATTGGACAAAATAAGGTGTAGTGTATGCCAGCTTTTTTGCACTTTAAAAAAAGGGACAGTTCATCCAAAATGTGAACTGTTCCTTTTGATGTAATATTCATTTGGAATGCGACACCATTCTGCACTAGTAATACTGTCTGAAGGATCTTGCTAACACCAGACTTCCCTAATGTTTAGAGCTGAAGTGTGTGTGTGTGTGTGTGCCCATGGTTTGGGAGTGACGCAGTATGTCTGTGTCAGCCGCCTCACAGATGGTCTTCTCTATCGCCCAGGCAACCGCGCAACTCAACAACTCCCTCAAGTCTGTGTCATCCCACACCACATGCTCGTCATAGCATTCCAGAACGGGACTGAATCCTCCAGTCATGCCGGAGCCGCATTGTCGTGAAAGCCAACAGCCTCTATCATGTGTGTGACTGATGAAAGAAAGAAGCCCACTCCCTGGATTAAAACACAGTGAGGCATTGTTGTTTAATAGAAAACCATTTTCTGTGCTTAACTTTCCTCATGGATGCAAGTAAGCTAGGAAGTTTGTTTACTCAGTTACGTAGTTTTTTGTTCAAGCCTTAACATGAAATCAAAAATGACCTACATTGTGATTCAAAAGTTTGGGGTCAGTAAGATTCTAAGAATATAAATGTTTATTAAAAAAAGTCTCTTATGTTCACTAAGGCTGTAAAATAATATTACACTTCAAAATAACTTTTTTTCTTTTTTAATATATGAAATTTTTTATTTATTATTGTGAATTTTCAGCAGCCATTGAGCTAGTCTCCAGTGTCACATGATCCTTCAGAAATCATTGAATGTTGATTTGGTTCTCAAAAAACATCCCTTAATATACATTATAACATTATTATAAAAACATTATATATCAATGTTGAAAAAAATCTGTGCTGCTTTGTATTTTTGTGGAAACTGGGATACTTTTTTTTTTTTTTGTATTCTTTGAGTAGAAATGTTGAACTGTTACATTTGATACATTTAATGCATCCTCGATGAATACAAGTATTAATTTTGTTCAAAAATATTACTGACTCCAGTCCAGACTTTTGAATGGTAATATTTTAACCTTTTAAATAAATACTTCTGGTCTTATTATGCACAATTCATTTGGTGCAGACCTGTGTTCTAACTGTATAAAAACTAAATAAATGAATCAAGAATGGTATCATGGTATTCTAGTTTGTAATGCCCACTTTTTATAATCTAATCAATTACCAATGAATTAAAAAAAAAACTGCCCTATTTTTTCTTTCTTTTTAAATATCCAATTTCACAAATACATATCACATTATGAACATAAAAGGGTTTGCAGATGCCATTTAATGTTGCTATAAGTGAAAACACACTTGGTGAGAGTGAGATAATGCATAAACCCAAATAAAAGGTGATAAAGTGTTTCTTAGTTGATCTTAGTTTCTCATAGCAAGTGGACATATTGTAGACTATTTAGGTAGCAAAATACGAGAAAGTCCTCTAGCTATAAGAAACCTAGAAAGCATGTCAAAGCAGACATGGTTACATATGGCAGTTATCATCTCATTTGGCTATGTAAACGCATTTAGACAAGTCTCTTCTCATTCATGTGATATGGAAAAGTAAACATCAAACCTAAACGCCTACACATACAGTTTTTTTTATTTTATTTTTTTCTACTTTAACCGTTTAAGTATTCTGGTAGGTCTGGTTTTATTAATATTTCTAAAGATTGCCATGTCACCTTAAGTACCTTCTTTACACTTTGTTCCCATGTGGACTGGAAAAAAACAAAAACGTGGCCTTATTCCAGGAAGTTGCATAAAGTCAGCCAGTGTTGAATTGATCTTCATGAGATTTCTTACTTCAAATGTTTTTGATTAAATGTTGTTAGTTCTGCATTCTGAGCTCTTTTGATATCTGCAATACTGAACTGACAAAGACCTACATTTTTCATCTCGGCATGTCTCCTTAATGTTGTTCAATGTTTGATTGTGTCTGTTTCCTGGCAAATCCCCAGACTGAATGTTTAACGCGCTGCTATTTTAGTGTCTTGTAAGTGCTCATTATTTTTCAGCTTGGCTAGAATAAAGTGGGTACGGTTTACATGTGCCTGACGCACTGTCAATGAAGTGAATTATTTTAAGAACAGCCATTTCTTCCCTATCATTTTCTCTCTCTTTCCCTCCACTTCATTGCGTACCTCAGGATTTGTTTTTGAGGCACGCACTCGTTTTGGTGACGAGACGGTAGCGTGCTATTTTCAGCCTCTTACCTAACATGACTGCAGTTCTGACCACAGGGACAGATGTGAAGGGCTGAATTATTGATGACTTGAGTGTACTGCATTCATTAAAGTGCTTTATTTTAGTGCATGCAGTCTCAGTCATCCCCACATGCCACGAGAGAGCTGATGATATAGAGTTTTCTCATTTCCTGTTTTAATTTTGTCACTATTGCAGGAATTAGTGATGTGAACACCCAGCACAAACAAGGATGTAAATGCTTCCAAATTTTGTAATTTTTCATCGGTAAGTGCTTGAAAGAAACCCAGATTAAACCATTGATTTATTTGCTAATTACAGTATAGCCCCTTTCACACAGAGATTCCGGAAAATACACGGATAAAGTGACCCGGGATTTGACCCGGGTTCGTTTGATTTTGGTTCATTCACACTGCCAGTGATTTTCCGGAATCAGAGAGCGCGTTCACACACAACCCGTGTATGTCCCGGAAAGACACGTGACATCGATGTGACTTGTAATGTCTCAGCAGCGTCTTCAGTTTGCTTATGAGCTGCGATTTCTCTCTCGAGAAACCACGCTTGTGCATTTATTTCTCTGATTCGATCATAAACTTGCGCATTACGTACCGCTTCACAGCTGGCGAACGATCCCGCGCTTCAGCGTCATCACTCCGACACGGCATTATTACGGCTTTTGTTCACACAGCGCGCGTTCCGGGACTGAACACGGCAATGTTACTAGGTCCCCAACCCGGCATCAATCCCGGGTCGTGTTTGCGTTCACACAGAAAGCGTTCCGGCAATTTGCCGGCAATTTCCCGGGTTCAATGCGCTGTGTGAAAGGGGCTTATGTCACTTTAAAGATGGGCAAATTGAAGATGACATCATTCATTGAAATTGTCTTTACCAGACTACACATTTTCAAAATTGATTCTGTTGGTTTTCTAAACCTTAAATGTTCTGGTTAAATAATTTGGTTGGTTGTCTAAACCCTGTTTTTTGTTGTTGTTGTTCATCATAAATTCATCCCCTTTAAAGTAGCAGTGCTAAAAAATAATAAAAATAACTTTTTTTTGTTCAAAATTATAAAAAATGTAATATATAATCAATCCTTCTTCCAAAATGTGTTTTTGTCTAACCCTGATTCACTATGGTAGGGCTATTATAAGTGTTTGTGTTTTAGACCTGATAGGATGGTTTTCAGAGGAAATTTATTGCATACATTCGTCACTCGCCCGTGTGTGTGTGTGTGTGTGTGTGTGTGTGTGTGTGTGTGTTCATATCCATTAGTAAAGATAAGTTGTTTTGTCTACTTTGACGTGTGTATGGTGTGAGAGTAGCACAGGTTAGTTGTCACAACGAGAAAGGTTGATAAGGAGCACGCTAAATTTTGAAACTCCATGGAATCACCCGTTTGAAAAAAATAAATAAAAAAAAGACAGAACAGAGGGGAGTCTGCTGGCAAAAAGAGAACACAACTGAGCTTGTAATAAAACAAGGATCAACATTTGCTTGGCTTTTCGGCGATGGAGAGAACTAAAGGATTTGAAATGTTGTAAACGCCACCCCTCAATAGGTGGGTAAGGTATAATATTGAATGAACAAATTGCCATATGTAGCTCTCTAACAGAGTTCATTCTAAGCATTATGTATTGTGAAGGGTCATTTCAGGGTATAGCTACAGTAACATCTTAAGCTAGTCATTGAATGGCTCCCTCCCCCTTTTCAAATAGCCAATAGTGTTTAGTTTACCTCACAGACTGCAAGTGGTACTTGTCAGCACCATGGAAGCGAATCCGAGCACTGATGATATGTTAGATTCTAGAGAGTATTTGATTGGACAGAAGATGTGATGAGAAGCTGAAGTCCGCAGTGATGTCATAAAAATTTGTGTTCCATTTTAGTGGAAATGAGAGACTGTAAGTTTTGAATGCTTATTTTATCTCCTAAATGCGAATTTTGTCATTGTTTTGGAACACACCAGCTTATTCATAACCTTAAGTCTAACATATTAATACTAAAAGCTAAAAAACTTAAATTTTGATTTAAGGGTTCTTTAAGCCTAGTATGTTTTATGAGCAGTAGGATAACCATATTCATCCGCACAGTCACACATAGCCAAAGCACAACTAAAACAATGTTCTTCCCCAAAATGCATGCAGCTTTGTTTTTTGTCTGCTAGAGGGCCAAACGTTACGTAAGTGTACCTTTAAAGATAAGAAAAGAAAAATCTCACTAAACTAGGTAATTTAATAGTCAACTGTTGGATTAGATGACCATTTGACCATCCTCCTGACCCATACTGACATATTTTATGTCCAAAGGCAGTTTAATGAATGAGTTTATTGTCATGTTGCAAAAAATACACTGGTTATAAAGAGAAACGTGGTGTATTTCCTTTCGGTCTTGCTGAACTGATGTTTGTCAGCTGTGTTGGTTGGAGATGATGATACCTTGAGTCCTGCTGTTGATAAGACATCAGCACAAATACACGTCAGATGGTGATTCAACAGCCCGTTCAGAAATAGCTACACCACATATTGCTCCTCCTAAAGGTCTCTTCTTCCTCAGTACCCATTTTCTGTCATTCTGTCAGCACTCAAATTAGATCCACCATCCCATAAAGCTATCATCTGCGGAAATGCCAGATGTCATGCTAGGTCATGTAAGCTTTTGATGCCTCGCCAGTGTTTTAAAGAGAGAGAGATAGATGGACCGACATAAAAGTCAGACATGTTTATCTCTTTCTACTTAATGCGTGTAATGCTCAGTCGGGATTTGACATGTTACATGCTTGGATTTGAATGCTTAAGTTTGCATCACACATACTTATTTGTCCTTAAAGGCATCATTTCACCCCAAAATGAACATTTTGTCATTGTATAAGCATTCAAGTGTCAACATGTAAGCTGTTATTTTTGTGCAGAGATGGCATACGGCTGTTGCTAAGGCTGAGACATCGGGGTTGCCGTGTGGGGCGGCAGAATCCATCCTCTCCGTTGAAATACTTGTGTGACATACATCCTGCAGTGGTGTTAGCCGAACAGCTGTGTTTGTCTGTGTGCATCTGATTATCACTGCCACCCCATGAGCCAGACAGATCTGCAGATGGGAACTCTATCCATGAGGAACATAATCCGGATTCAGGCATTCATAGCGAGGAAAGAAGGTCAGAAGGTTTGGCCTTGAGGATCAGCCTGAATGTTCGTGACCGATCCTGGACTGCGCCAGCCAGATGCAACTCACGGCTGGATGAATTAAAGGAATAGTTCGCTTCAAAATGAAAATTCTGTCATCATTTACTCGCCCTCTAATTGTTTTAAACCTGTATGAATTTCTTTCTTCTGCTGAACACTTAAGATATTTTGAAGAATGTCGGTAACCAGACAGTTGATGGACCCCATTGACTTCCATAGTAGGAAAAAAAAATACTATGGAAGTCAATGGGGTTCATCAACTGTTTGGTTACCGACATTCTTCAGAATATCTTCTATTGTGTTCAGCAGTAGAAAGAAATTCATACAGGTTTGAAACAACTTGAGGGTGAGTAAATGATGCCACAATTTTCATTTTGAAGTGAACTTTTCCTTTAAAGCCATTGCCTAATAGAAACAAGCAAACATTTGTTTATTTGATTATATCCAAGCAGACTCGTTTGAGGTGTTGCTTTCATCTTGAAGCATTGGTGAACTGAGTTTTACAATGGCAAGAACCACTCGCATATCTTCCATAAAGTCAGTAAAAATTGACTAATTAACTGAAAGTATCATGTCTTGCACTTGAAGTGTTTTGAGGCTAATGAAGACCTGAGAGTGTGAAGTCAAAAGCATCTTCATCATCTCCAATTCAAAAGAGGAACATGTAAACACTTCTGATGAAGACAGCAGGGAAATCAAGAAGACTGACATTTCATTTTGACACCTGCTGAGTGCAGCTCATCTGCTGTTCCTTGTTGCCAGTTTTGTTTTACATTTTATCACTGAACAAATTATTGCCACTGAACTTAACATGGTGTTTCACCTTTTTTAAGGTTGATAAGAAGGGGTTTAACTAAAATGATCAAGCTGGCAAATTGTAGCTGTCAATTAGCCAACAATTTAAATGGAAAACAAGACATATTACCTGCAGCAGGGACTTCCCATTTATATGAAATTATTATAATAATAACAATAATAATGTCCATTCTACATGTTGCTAATCTTCATTTTGGACTATAACTCTGCATATAAGAATATAACACTGCCTATATACTTTACGTAAAAACCAGTAAGGTATTGATTAATAATAACTCTTTCCCCACTAGTGTTTTTTCAAAAAAGTCGCCAGCCACCACCAGCATTTTTGATAATTTTCACAAACATTTCATGGCCCCCAGAATATTTTGGTTTTATGAATATCTGAACATCCAATATTAATTTTTATAGCAGAGACTCATTCTTGTTTTATCAACACTTAAATGTAGGCATTTTTCGTTAAAAAAAGCTAGATTTTTAATAGGAGGCTAAGAACAGTGAAAACACTGAAAGCCAGACAATTCAGTCAGTGGTGGTGAAAGTAAATGATTTTAATAGTATTGATTTGTCCCTCTCAGTCTTTTCAGTGTTGTTAGATAGCTTGTTAGCATTATGTTTGGTTGGGCAATGCAGTTAAATCGTCTGCAGGCTTGCTAATGCTTGGGGCGTAAACAGTGTCCGCTAGCATTAGCGTGGCTTTCGGTATGAAGGAGGAGGAGGTTCAGCCCGAGGTCCTTCTGTGTCAGCCTCGTGCTGGATTTAGCATCTGGGTGGAGATGCTTGTGGTGACTGTTGTCACTTGCCTTGAGGCTTCACCACAGAATCCAGAAGCGCCAACTTCCTCTTTAAGCAAGCACAGCACAGCCTAGTTTAACAAGCTCCCATGGAGGATCATTCATGTGGCCCCTAGAGACTTGCTGTTGTAGCTTTCTAAGCAAAAAAGCCAATGAAGCCAATTGATCTTATATGTGTTTCACCATGAATCTTTTATATCACTAATGTGCCAGAGAATTTGGTTTATTTCTCGATGGTTACATCCTATTATGTTAATTTGTTTGTGTATGTGTAGGGATACACAATCAATGTTTTTTGAGGAAATGTAGGTCACGCTGGTCAAAAGAGTACAGTTATATTTTACACTCTACATTTAGTGGTTTCACAATGTAAGCGAAACCGCAGGTTTTGAGAAACGGTTTATAATGGCCTTATTCTGAAGTTCTGAAGTTGCAGGTTGCTAGTCATGCTTGTTTCTCGTGAAGCAGTTTTTTATTTTATGTTTTATTATTATTTACAGTAATCTTCAAAGTGAAATGAATGTATATACATTTATTGGTAACATTTTATTTGTATTTATGTACTTTTTAATGTATTTGTATATTAAATCTTTTATTATTGTATATTAAAATGTATGAGTATATTTATTTTTTTACATTTTTTAATAAATAATTAAATATTCATTCATTTTAAATAATGATTATATTAAATATTTTTTATTTATTATTATATTGCTATTTTAATTGTATTTAAACATTTATTTTATTTTATTTTTGGGGGCATCTTTTGACAGAACAGATCTTGAGGAGTAAGCCACAAGTCATGTTTTAAAAATCATGTCCCTTTAAAGGAGAACTCCGGTCAATTTTAACATTGAGCTCATTTTTTTGTCAATTTGGAGTGCTGTCAATACAGAGAACAACGACAAAAATCGGTGTTGCCTACACCGTGTTATCATCTTTTTAAAATTTGCACCCTGTTGACTTCAATGGGGCAATGTTTAAACCTGCTTTTAGCCTCTTAACATCCTTGATGTGTCATTACAAGTGCACAGGTCATGTGAGTGATTCCTTCAGAGTGAACACGAGTGAATCTGACTGCAGTAGATGTGAAAGAAATGGATAAAAATGATGTTATTTAAGCCAGCGCAAATACCTGTATTTAGATCCTGTTTTCGGTTGAAGTCCAAAGTAGTCGATTGCCGAGTTCACGCGCGTGATCATAGGTAGCTAAACCAATGCGCGTGAACTCGACAATCGACTGGTATGAGCTCAATGTTAAAATTGACCGGAGTTCTCCTTTAAAGGGATAGTTCACTTTGAAATTAAATTTTGGTATGTTTTAGCTTACCTCAAGGGCATCCAAGATGTAGGTGTCTTTTTTTCCGCAGTAGTTTCAATTTTGATATTTTTAGGTCAAACCATTCTTGTCTGTCAGTCATATAATGCAGGTCTATGGTCACTATCTCAAAGAGCATGCACAGAGTCCAAATTAAAACAATTCCCCATCGTCCAAATTAAACAATTTCCCATCGTAAGTACACATTGATGGGATAAGACACGAAACGAGCGGTTTGTGTGAGAAAACGAACAGTATTTATATCGTTTTTTAACTCTTGTACACAGCCACGTCCAAGTGATCTGAGGGCGCGTGCGCATCCTGGTGTGTGACGTGTACGCAGACTGGTGCATAGATATATATACACTAGAGCTGAAACATCTAATCGATTTAATCAATTAAAATCGATTATTAAAATAGTTGTCAACTAATTTAGTCATCGATTAGTTGCTAAATAACTTTTATTTGCCGTAAGCGGCTCATTTCTTGCATATTTTAAATCTGCGGTGACCAAAGTGTGGCAGTAATGAGCCACCGGAGGTTTTACTCAGTCAGTACAGCAGGAGAAGTAGCGAATAGCCAATAGCTGGCCTCGTTTTATGTCACGTGCTTCCCGCACAGCGTCTCTCTGCAGCATTCAGCGAGATGGCGGAGGCAAGCGGCACTGGAGTAACTGTACATTCACACCGCTGCCGACTTGAGCTTCCAAAGTTATCGGAAGTCATTCATTTTCAATGGAAGCTGGCTTCTCTCAGAAAAAATAATTAATTGCACAGTCTAACCATCATAGAGTGAAAGTGTATCATTTGCATGTGCTTTTAAGTCCTGTCAGTTTAACAGGGCGCGCTTGACAGGGCATATGAACGAGCAGAGAGAGAGAGAGAGAGAGAGCCCCGGCTGCGCGCGCGCACTCACCCGAGCGCGCACTCACCCGAGCGCTGTCTTGCTCTCTCTCCCTCGCGCATATTAATCAAAATCAATTGATACGCAGATTCTGCAGTACAATGTTGTTTGCAAATGTTTAGTCGTAAAAGCTGATAACATTGCTGTTTAAAGCTTTACATGTTCTGTGATCAGTTTGTCGTTTACCAGTTCATAATTCAGTCTTGCAGCCTAATTATGACTGAATGAGAGAGGGTAAATGTATTTGAAATCCACTTTTTTTCCAAGTATTCACTGCTCTTTTTCACACAGCAGGTTTTTTGTGTGTGTCCAATTTTTTTCTGGACAACCTTCTGATGGATTTTACTTTCAATTTTACTTTAAAGGGGGGGTGAAATGCTATTTCATGCATACTGAGTTTTTTACACTGTTAAAGAGTTGGATTCCCATGCTAAACATGGAAAAAGTTTCAAAAATTAAATTGTACGTTTGAAGGAGTATTTCTGTGCCAAAAATTGTCCTTCCGGTTTGTCACAAGTTTCGGAAAGTTTTTTTCGAGTATGGGCATGTGTGACGTCAGATGTAACGGAATTTCCTTATACGGGTCCTAAGGGCACTTCTCCGGTAAGATCGCGGGCGCGCGCGCACTCGTACACCAGAGCAAGAGAGCGAAAGCAGTACCTCATCTAAGCGCTCTGCTCGGCTTTAGGGAAGTCAGTGTCACCAAAGAAGTGGGTTTTTGGTTGCCAGGGCAAGACAAACCTGCACAGATTCCCAAAGAACCCAGCGTTAAGGGAATAGTGGATGCAGTTTGTTTTTCCGGGGCAAAAACGAGTTGAGCAAGACTGTTTCCCTGCATTTCGACGATGATTGTTTTATAAACAAAGCCCAGATCACGGATTTGCAGATCGTCTAATGCTTAAGGATCGAGCAGTCACAATGATAAAGGTCCGCAGTCGTGCGTTGGAACCGCAGGCGGTGAGTAAAACTGTTGAACAAATGTCTCTGTGTGTTGTTAACGTTACTAGCTCGGCGCGTTAGCACAGCTTTAGCACATCGCCCACACGGCCCGCCCCCAGCCGCTCGGTTTTTTCCGGAAAGACTCGGTACAGTTTATCTTTCACTTATAAATATAATAAAACTAAAGACTTTTCGGAGATATGAACGATGCAATACTACTCTATAGGTACTCAAGATTAACAGGAGATTGAGTGAAAATGAGCATTTCACCCCCCCTTTAAAATGAGTTCCATTCAGGTTTCATATTGGCACTTTATTCGGAGGATTGTTTACAATTTCACAGCATAAGCTATAAAGCTGTTTCCCAGGTATAAGCTGTGTGTTTACGGGAAAAAAATGATAAAATGCAATTTACTGCAATTTTATTCTGTTTTATTCTTATTCTTCGTGAAAATATGTTCTGAAAGATTCCTTAATAAGCTTTGTTCGGGATGTTAAACTACTTTAGTAGCTCTAAGGACAGCCATGGTGAAAACATTATTTGAAATCTCCTTGTGAAATTTGCTAGAGTATGTATGGGTCAGTGTTTTGATTGCAGAAGAGTTCGACAAAGGATTACTAACACATAATAAAACACAACTCCAGGTATGTTTTTGATGAGGATATGACAATGCAAAATGGTTAAAATCTCTAAAAAGTCTATGTTGAATGATAAAGAGCCTTATAATTTACTTGGGAAAAAAATGGGCAAAACTAAACTATAAGTACATAAACCGATTAATCGATTAATCGTAAAAATAATCGACCGATTAATCGATTATCAAAATAATCGTTAGTTGCAGCCCTAATATACACTAGATGTCGCCTTGGCTACGGCAGTTCATTGGAACGAATGCCTTAGGCAAGGCGGCATCTATTCTAGTGTGTATATATATCTATGCACCAGTCTGCGCACACGTCACACACCAGGATGCGCGCGCGCCCTCAGATCACTTGGACGTGGCTGTGTACAAGAGTTAAAAAACTATATAAATACTGTTCGTTTTCTCACACAAACCGCTCGTTTCGTGTCTTAGGCCATCAATGTGTACTTACGATGGGGAATTGTTTAATTTGGACGATGGGGAATTGTTTTAATTTGGACTCTGTGCATGTTCTTTGAGACAGTGACCATAGACCTGCATTAAATGACTGACAGACAAGAACGGTTTGACCTAAAAATATCAAAATTTAAACTACTGCGGAAAAAAAGACACCTACATCTTGGATGGCCTTGAGGTAAGCTAAGACATACCAAAATTTAATTTCAAAGTGAACTATCCCTTTAAGAGCAAATGTGTGTTCATGGATAAAAATTAGTTAAACATTTTATACAACCTTTGCTTATGAAATATGTAAACACATTTCTGCTGTAAAATATTAATTTATCCATTTCTTCTGCATTTCGCAAACGTGTCTATACTAATAGAGCGTGTAGAATGAAGCTTTCTGTGTGATTTGGTGTTTAATCAGACTCGTTCCTCCCTTGGCTTTCCACTCGGATGTTCTCTGATATATATAGCTTTTGCAGTTTCAGTCATGGAAGCCAAGTAAACAGATATTCCAGCTAGGGATGTAAGCCACAACATGGTTGTTGTTCATCTTGTGGTGTGGCAGAATTTTAATATTTTCAGTTCTTCCTCTTTGTCATGCCATTATTGCCAGGGGGTTGTTGCTAACATGCAAATAGTGCCTATGGCCAACTCAAAGGAGTATTGTTAATGAAACATAGATATTTTGCTGTAGTATTAAAATGTGTATCAATTATCATGAAATTCCAATGGTATTTTGTCATTTATTTTGTCAACTGTAGTTGCAAGTCCTGTAGTTTCTCCAGTAGTTTCGATGCAGCATTCTTCAGGCTTAAATTGGAATCAAATTTAGAAATATCTGAAATACAAACCAGTTTAACCAGTGAAAAAGCTGCTGGTCACCTCCTATCCATCTGAAACCATCAAAGTTCACACACTCAATAATTTCACTTCTATCTTCAGAGGGGATGTGGTCAGTGGTCTTGTAGTACCAGCATGCCAATCTCCCTGGATACAAGTTCTCACTCTTGTCTTATCTTTTCCTAATGCATCCAAAAATACTATTATAAAATGGATAGAATGGATCTGTGGTCCTGGATGCTGATTGGTCAATATACATTCATGCTATACTAACAGCCGTGATGAGAAGTACTTCTCTGATCTATGACAGTAAAGGCAATAGATGAAAAAGAGTTTAAAGGGATACCTCAACGATTAGCATTAAGCTTTGTATCAGTAGAAACCCGGTAGTATTTTCGAATGACCGTGCTTCCCTCCCTCATGTCCCCCTGAGACGAGTGATTTCTATATTGTGTGTTTGGAAAAAAACCTCCGATGATGCAAAAATCATAATTTTGCGTCATCGGAGGCTTTTTTGGCCAGAGGCTAGAGACTACAGCCAGTAGTAGGAACTAGTTCCGCATGTATTCAACCCACCCATAGGGGGTGGGATCTCACTCACAGAATGTACAAATAGTGTCAGCCATCTTTTTTTGAAGCTAAGCTAACAGGCTCTTGCTCTGTGGAGAAAGCGGAGTATTAGCCTAACCACGATGGCGGAAGGTAGTTTTGAAGATGATATGGCAGAAGGGGATTTTGAAGATCTGGTGCGCGAATCCGATGTTCGTGGCTACCTGTACGAGCCGCAATGCAGCGAAGAACAGTTGCGGATGATGGAGGAGACTCACGATAAAACGGCGTATTTTCAGTTTCGAGTCAACTAGTAGCCTAGTTGTATCATTTCTTGCCATTACTGCCCTCTGTAACCGGTAGGCGTGGCTTGGGAGTGGCCTCGTAGGGCAGCGAAGCAAGTGCATTCTGGGAGTAATTGTCTTTCATCCACATGAGCCAAAAAAAAACATTTTCTGGCTTTTCTCAGTCTAGAAGGCACCAACTTCTAAAATAATTTCACATTTCTATTACATAAATGACCCAATTTAAATACATATTCATTTTTCCAGCGGTGAAATATCCCTTTAACTATTTAAAGAGTGATGCATGGATGAATGCTCATTGTGTGTTGCATTAGACACAAAGTGGTTTTTCTGAAAGATCAAATATTTCCATTATGCATGGAAAATTCTAGCGCTGTTGTGTCCGTGGCACAAAGAGGGTGTTAGCGTCATGCCTGCTGCCTTTTAAAGGTGCTCTTTTGCTTCTTCCTCCTGTGTTTCGCGCTTGCACATGCACACAGATGCATCAGCCCTGAAACTCTTAGGCTGGAATGCAAGTGATTCTTCATATAATCCATGTCGTATACGCCCATAACGCGTGCAGCTCAGAGCATTTGGCAGTAACTTGGATGTTTTTCGTGTGTTCTTTTGAAATGGATGTTCGTTTGCCAAAGTAGTGGAAACATAAACGATAATTCATAGTGTCGTAGATCTTGGATGCTAAATACATTGTTTGCTTTCTTTGTCACATTCCTATATTTTTCTGTCAGGGGAGGCTTGCTTCCATTGTTGGATGAGATGTTAAATATGTATGGGACATTTTCTCTGGGTGGAGTGGTACAGGCTTTGGAGAAAACTTGGTGAACTTCCAGAGTAGGGACCTAGGATTTCCACGATTTGGAATACATGGAAAGAGAATCCAGTCATAAAAATAGAATTTTCTGTACAATGCGGACTAGTGTCCATATTGATGTCCAATATTAAACCAAAAAATAAAAATACTAACATTGAAATCTGAAGTCTGCGTGTCCCTGTGTGAATGAGCGGCACAGTTTCATCTACTACTCATACTAAAGCACGCATGACGTGACGCTTGTGGAGTTTTTAGCATCTGCCGTTTCACTATATGATGATATGAACATATTAACTTCATTTTTAGAGCTGCTCTAAGAGTCACTTCACAATCATTTCACCATTTCATTTGATAAAACTATTGTCAAATTCACACAGAAACCAAAAGCTTCACTACAACCTGCCAAAGTTCAGTTTAACTTGAAGAAATTTACAAATATATTACTATTGTACAGTAGAATGTACTTCTCAACTTAATAATAAAGCAATTAATTAAAACATTTTATAAGGAATATCACAATATCACACAATTATGATTTCAAAGGGCCCTACCATGGTCTCTATTCAGGAAAGTCTGCACAGGGCAAAAGTCCTTAGTAGATCTTATCCCAATTTTAAACCCATTTTTATGCAGCAAAATTGAGTGTTTTAGACTTTTAATTCTATGAGTTAAATTTGAATTAGGAATGCTGATATTAAACCAGTATTAAACTTTACAAATATAGAGTAAAATTAAAATTACAAAGATGAAAACAATGTAATAATGTAAAAACAAAAAAAACGTATAAAAAAAAAACGTATAAAAAACAATATTAAAATGCTTGCTGTCATTGAGAAATATCAAAGTTTACATACCCTTAAATTTTATATTTTTTCGTTTACCTGGATGATCAGTGACTTTTCATGTTCATATCTTATCTGCTTAGGACAAACAAGGGACTCGTGAACAACTATCACAACATAAAAACAATCGTAGTAATCGACAAAAAAGTCAATCGTTGTTAGAATTATTAACATCTTGCTCATTCTGCAAGAGGTATGTAAACTTACGGGCAGAACTGCAGGTCGGGTTGGTGTGTGTGTGTGTGTGTGTGTGTGTGTGTGTGTGTGTGTGTGTGTGTGTGACAGTTTGCTGTCAGACTTGGGTTGGGTTTTGTGCCCTTATTTCTAGTTTGGGAAGGAAATGCCTGCTCTGTGTTGACGGGATAAGAGTGTAAGCAGGAAACGTGGCAGCTTTCACCAGTGAACTTTGACATCAGTGAATTTGACCTCTTTACAGTTTAAACTTTGTGGTCAACTAAACATTCAGTGGTCAAGAAATGTCATCTGCCTTTGTTTTGTTGTTGTTTTATTGTTATCTCTGGAAACCATACATTGAAATGTCACCTAAATATTTTTTCAGAAGTAGCAGGACTATATATAATACCATTATACAATTAGAAGAGTAGCCTTACAGTATAGTTTGGATATTACTAATTGGTCGTTGAACACTGATCAACAATATATTACAATTTAAATAATAAAAGATATCAAGTTACTTTCAGTGATGCGATAATTTCATAGATTTACATGCATCCAAGGTCAAGAAACACTTGAATTTTTTCATAATATACACTGCAGCAGTGTCTGAAAAGGTTCGAATCCTCTAAACCCCTCCTTTTTGAGATATCACTCTGCTCTGATTGGTCAGATGGCCCAGTCTGCTGTGTCTGGTCTATAGCTTAAAGCACGTGTTGGAAGCGAAACGGCGATTAGGCGTGAAAGAAAATATTGACACACTTGAAGATCACAATATTATGTTTGCCAATACTGTACTGATTCTCAAAAACACTGTATTGATATTTAATTAATTATTTTGTTTACATCCAAGATTCACAAAGCAGTGGCTTTGTGATGGAGTGGCTTCTGTTGTGTTGTTATTTCTGAACGTAAACTGTGACAGAAAGAAGTAGCGCAAGTGTGCACTGCTAACGTTAGCATTAGCAAACCCAGCTCACTAGTTTCCACCAATTCCACTATAAAGAATGCACTAAGATACATGAAAATACCCTGCCCTACCCATTACCAGTGATATGAACAGTAACGATTACATCGCTTTTATTGTATCAATTCAAGCACAAGGCCTCTTTCTTTGGAAGTGGATGCAAAGTGGATTTGGTTTCACACAGTCTTCTTTACATGTCAAGTCGGCAACATAAACCAAATTGTAGACGTTGTTCGCTGGCAGCCAATGAAGACCATCGGCCGGCATTATTCTTACAAACTTCTTCTTGCAAGTTCTTACAAACTGATGTAGGTTCGTGCAGGAAGATGACGACACGTTTCAGGCTGTTCTGAATCGGTTCTTTCTTTTTGGGAGACGATAACTCTATTTATCATGCATGCTTTGCAGACCATTTACATTCACAAGCAGCTATATAACACACTACATGAAAGGCAATATCCAAAAAAGCGATTATGGATTACAAGAAGAAATATGTATAAATGCAGCCCTGTTTTTAAGGTTTATTCTAGCTTTAATGCCATTTCAATGAGAATAAAAGCACAGAGTTTGTTGGAGGTACATGTGCTGTTTGAAATCGCCACCTATACCCTTTTTCACTATTCCCTATTACTCCACTAATATAGTACACTTGAAGGAGTGAATAAAAAACGAGTGAGCGAATTCGGACACTGAGTGCACCAGAAGGGCTGGTTGTGCTTGCACTTTGATAATCATTTGAAAATTAGCAAACTGGCAGCTCCAATAGTCAAGTCGAGTCACCTTTATTTATATAGCGCTTTTACAATACAGATTGTTTCAAAGCAGCTTTACAGAGATAGCAGGAAAATAATGCAACAAAGTTTGTTTCCAGAAGAAAATAGCATCAGAGTCCATCTTAAATAAGTTCAGTGATGTTTCATTTTTGTTGTAAAAAGGTTATTAATTTTAGGGATGCACGATATATCGGCCACCATATCGGTATCAGCCGATACATGGTAAATTTGTATGTAATCGTTATCGGCCTATATATTAAAGCCGGTAAATAATGGATTATTTCCTTTAGCTGAGACTCTTAAGATGCGCACTGTTCACCATGATGGTTTTGAATTGCTTGAAATATGATAGGAATTACTTCAAAAAAGCAAAAAACAGTTCAGTGCAACATGTGCAGCGCAAATCTATCATATAGGATACATAAAATGACAATGAGAACATTGTATTTGTGTGCTTGGGACATGGCTTTAAATGGTGAGACTTTTGTTTTTGTAATCAGGCTCTCAAAAATTATGTAAATTTGGATTTAGATTTATCGGCTTTCAAACATAAAGATTTATCGGTTATCGGTATCGGCTAAACTGTTCATATCAGTGCATCCCTAATTAATTTAGTTCATTTTTATATATAGCCGCTCTGGAGAAAACCGTGATGTCATCATCCAGCTAAGTTCAGTTCTCATATAATGGTGTCAATGCGGGCAGATCAATAATATTGTTGAATATTAAATTAAATGTCCCCAACTAAGCAAGCTAAAAGCCAATGGCGACTAAGGCGACAGTGGCAAGGAACCAAAACTCCATCAGTTGACAGAATGGAGGAAAAAAACCTTGGGAGAAACCAGGCACAGTTGGGGCTCCAGTTCTCATATGGCCAAAATAGTAATGAAAAGATTTATCTTAAACTCTGTAATTTAAACCAGCCTGTATAAACCTTAATTAAACATTTTAATAATCAACCTGTATGATATTATACTGTACCCATAGCGAACCAGCGGTTTGGAAAATGGATGGATGATTTCTGGCGAGAAGTGGGAATTCATTCGGCGTGACCCTCACAGTGCATTACGGGTATTCTCTAGCCGTTGTGCGGACATTGGTTGTACATGCATTATTGTGTTGAATTGTGGAATTGAATGAGCGCACTCAAAAACATCCACTGGTTTCAGACACCACTATAAATGACTACCCTCAAATCTTTCCCTATTTTAAGGGTATAGGGGGCGATTACAGACGTAGCCATTGTTTCCCCAGTATAGACTAACACTTATTTTCTAATTGGAAAGTTCCATGTAAAAATGTTCAATGTTAACACCTGCTTGTTCGCACAGGGATGATTAATTTGACTTTTCTAAACACTTGATTTTTTCGGTGTTCGATGATTAAGGGATTTAGAAATTGAAGGCATGGCAGTGTAATTTCTTTAGATGTGCAAACAAATGAAAGTTAACTTCTGATTGAATGTGATTATGTAGATTTTGTGGTCCTATCTACAGTGAAATGGCATTGGTCCAAAACCCTGGTCTTCAGTGGAGTTTCGGTGGATGAATTTGTTAGAAAGTATTCATATCAATAACCTCATTCACAAAAGTGCACACACACACCAAGGCATCTCTTCCTGTCATCCACTACTGTGTTGCTAGGGAAACTCTTCTGCACTCCTTCTGCAAAACAATGCAACTAGCAGGTCAGGTTTCAGAATTCATTGAGAGGTGAAGATCTAAACAGGCTTTGTGTAGTCATGTGTTGTGTGCTTTTTGTCTCTCAGCCAAAACAGAGGCATGGAATCAGGATATTTTTCATTTCAGCCTCTGTGAGATGGGAATACTATACTGTACGCTCTGAAAACAAACATCTGTCACTTATTTAATTGCCCAATTTCCAGTCGGGATCATAATCGGATAAATGTTAGCTTCAATCAAGCTGTTGTTGAGTAAATTACATGTCCTTGCTTAGTTCAAACCAGATTATCATTATCAATGGGTTTAAATATAGATTTTTTTCGATTAATCTTCATTTTGAGTGATCCTGATATCAATTCTTAAAAAATAAATTCAGATGGATCATTTACTAAATCTGTCAGAGCAGTTATTGAATCGACAAGTTACTTTCAGTGATGGAATATTTTGATAAAATAGGCTACATTTAATAGACAAATGTTTTTATTTTTACAAAACTTCTTTTCAGAAGTTTGGGGTCGGCAAGTTTTTTTTTATGTTTTTGAAAAAAGTCAGATATGCATTGCTCACCAAGCCTGCATTTATTTGATCACAAATATAGTAAAAACAGTAATATGTGAAATATGTTTTGCAATTTAAAAATAACTTAAAATAATTTATTTACATTATGGTGATTTGGTACCCAAGAAACAATTCTTATTATTATCAATGTTGAAAACAGTTGTGCTACTTAATATTTTTGTGGAAACTGATACACATGATGATAGAATTTCATTTCTTTAAAAAAATAAAATAAAATCTTACTGACCCTGAAATCTTGGACAGTTGTGTGAATAGCTATTGCACTGCATAGTCTTTTTTCATATTTTTATATTCTTACCAAGTTAGAAAGCTCCCTGTATAATTTAAAGCATTGGCTGAGAGAATATTTATTCATATGCAAGCAAAATAAACATTATAATTGAAGTATGACATATCCGAATTGAATCGAATTGAGAGCTTGTGAGTCAGAAATCAGAATCCAATCGAAATAGGAATCCAGTAGCAATAGCAGGCAATATGGGCAAATTGTGGCTTATTGTTAGGAAGAAGAACAGACTTTGAGCTTTCAGAGAAGTGTGAGGGGTTAAATGTTCTTGTTATTGCCGGAATAACACAACTTGTATCATACACTCACTGACTGATATCAGCTTCTAGTATCATGCATAATCTGTGCTGGAACCTCACAGTGTAGTGTGTGTGTGTGTGTGTGTGTTGGATAAAACCAAAATTCTAATTAGGGACTGTTGATGCATCATGACCAATTAGTGCAACACAACTTTTCTCTTGATTAGTTAGTGATTTTGAATAATTTCTGGTTGACTTGTTCATTATCTTTTGAAGGAAATAATAGTGAAAAGGTTTGGCCAAAAACATACTTACTCTATGACACAAAGGGTTCTATTGTTACTTGCGAATGTTGGTACTATTAAACAGGATGCATTGTTTTTGATGTAGCTAGCTAGCTATAAACATGTTGCAGGCATGACTAACTTACAAACTATAGCTGTGTAGTTTAATGTTTGATATAGAGTCCCTTGTGTCAGTGCTGAGAATGCTGTAGCATAGCAATATGAAATATACATGAAACTGAGCTTTGCATCTAGTAGCATGCGTTTCACATACTTTTTTAAAGAACATCTTGTGCCTCAAACTGTTTTTCTACATCTGCTGCAAGGAAATTGCCCTGAATAAATCAATAATTTTGTTTGCTTGATGTATTGTTCCGCAGTTAAGTGCTTGAAAGCAATGCTATGGGGTCAGTATGGCACAATTCTGGGAAGAATTCTTATTACAGCACAAACAGAGTCTAAGCATTTATAAGTGGATTTATTTATTAAATTGTATTTACAGTTTCTAGTATAACGTTCCTGTTAGGTCACATCACAGGTGTACAGCTTCAGTGATTCCATCTCTTATCTGTTTGTCCATAGGCTTTGGATCAGGACAGAAACTCATTGCAGAAGGTTAAGAAGTCAGTCAAAGCCATTTATAACTCCGGCCAAGGTATGTACACAACCACGCACACACACAAATTCTGATTTAGTTAATGATTTAATAAACACACTTATTAAAATCATAGTGACTTATATTTTACAGGCAGTATCATGGATATGGTGGCGTGCAGTATTTTTAGTGATTGTAGATAAATCTGCCTGTAAGACTGTTAAAACAAATGGTTAGATCACAGTTAGCATGATCAACATGTTCCTGGCGGACATCACGCCAGCTAGTTTTATCCACCCCCACATACACCCACACACTTCTCTCGCACACACATACTGAACTGATACTTGCTGCGTTCAGGTGTGTATCTATACACGTATACATATCACATATTCATATATATCGGGTATGTATGTGTTTGGTTATATTTCTCTCTCTTTCTCTCTCTCTCTCTCTCTCTCTCTCTCTCTCTCTCTCTCTCTCTCTCTCTCTCTCTCTCAAAATAATTTATTCTATTTCAAATAAATGCTGCTATTTTTACTTTTTGTTCATCAAAGAATCCAGATTTTTTTTATATATATATATATATATCATGGTTTCCACAAAAATATTTAGTAGCACAATTGTTTTCAACGTTGGCAATAATAAGAAATGTTTCTTGAGCACCAAATCAGTATATGTGACCACAAAACCAGTCACATGGGTCAATTTTTCGAAATTGAGATTTAAGCTGAATTAATAAGCTTTCCATCGATGTATTGTTTGTTAGGATAGGACAATATTTGAACAATATATTGAAAATCTGGAATCTGAGGGTGGAAAAAAATCGTTGTCCATTTATGTTCACAATTGTGCTGCATTCACTCACAAATATAAATGTTTTATATATTTACTGTAGGAAATTTGCTAAATATCTTCATGGAACATGATCTTTACTTAATATCCTAATGATTTTAGGCATAAAAGAAAAATCGATCATTTTGCCCCATACAATGTATTGTTGGCACAATTTGCCACAAATATACCCGTGAGACTTGTGACTGGTTTTGTGATCCAGGGTCACATATTAGAATAATTTCCGAAGGATCATGTGACACTGAAGACTGGAGTAATGGCTGTTGAAGATTCAGCTTTGCCAACACAGGAATAAATAACATTTTAAAATATAGTAGAAAAGAGTTATTTATATTTTAATAATGTTTCAAATATTACTATTTTTACTGTATTGTATTGTATTGTATTGTTCTGTATTACTGTATTTGATCAAATAAAGGCAGCCTTGGTGAGCATAAGACACATCTTTCAAAAACATAAACAAATAATAACACTGTACTTACAGCCTTTATACATAATGTATTATACAAGTATTTTTAATGCATTAAATAATTTCAGATGTAACAAGGAATCTGTAAATATTAAAATGAATTTTAACTCTGGTTACAATTTATGAAAAGATATAATGCATTTAAAGTACATTATGAATACCTTTTATAATGCAAAGGCTTTTAAAAGAAAAATAATCTTACTGATCCAAACTTTTGAACTGTAGTGTATATTACAATGTATTAATTTAGATTGTTATAGCACAATGTGATTTTATTTGTCTGATTAATCTTGAAATACGTATGACAATGGAAAAGGCATATTTCATAGAATGACCCCCATTATGAAGAAACTTGAAACTTGTTACATAAGCAGATAAGTTGTTTCAGAGGTGCAGAAAGTTATTGCAGTTGAATGAAACCAAACATTCCTTGCATAAAAATGCACTGATAAATGATATCCATTAACACCAGGGAATTGTACCTAGGAATGAAATGATTTAATGCAGTCTTTATGCTACCAACACCTGAGCGAGGATGTGTACTCTTCAGATGCATGACATTCATAAACAATACAACATGATTGTGTTCATTTGTGCTCTTTTGTCAGATCACATTCAAAATGAGGAGATGTACGCCCAAGCGTTGGATAAGTTTGGCAGTAACTTCATCAGTCGGGATAATCCAGATCTGGGCACAGCCTTTGTTAAGTTCTCTACTCTGACTAAAGAGCTTTCCACCCTCCTCAAGAACCTGGTGAGTCTTCTACGTGAACAGATCTTTAAACCACAATGAATGGACATCCAAGACTTAATGCACTTAAAAGCGGGTTTCTTTTCTATGATACTAGATCATAGAAATAAAAAGAAAAGATTGTTTTGGTTTATGTTGAAGCCCAATGTAGGGACAGATTTAAGGCTTTACAGCATACTAGATCCTTTTAAAGTGAATCAGCCTCTGGGAAAGTGTTAAAGAGCTTAAAGTGTGTGTCCTTCTACACAGGTTGTAGAGTTCTCTGCGTTGGTGTCAGAGGCGGATGCGTTCAGAGATGTGTGAAAATTGTGTGTCTAGTGGATGTGTGTGAGTTAGAGGGGCTTTTGTAATCTATCCTGATCACTCCTCCTGGCAGAAACGTGGAGATAGAGCCATAAATTTCGAGTGTAGGAGTTGCAGTAGCTACAGCGCGTCTCCTTTTCACCCCTCACACGCACACAAACACACACATTCCTAAATCACTGTGTGAATGCTGGCGAGCTCTGCGGAAGGGAAGTCGTATCTGTGTGAGCGGAGGCTCAGTGTTCCAGCACTGCACAGCTGCTGGAAAAAGGAGAAAATTCATTATTTTCATTTTCATTTAACTTTTTATCAATGCTCCGTCTTAACATACGTTTTCATTTTCAAAATACTTAACTTGTAGGGCTGCATGATCAATCGAAATAAAACTGAAATCGCGATATGGCTTAGTGCGATTATTAAATCACAAAGGCTGTGATTTAATTAAATATATGCGCTGTGTGTTTCAGAGTGAAGCACACTGTGTTCTTTTATATGCGTACAGCAATTAAGAAATTAAGATAACCATAAAAATAAAATAATATTGTACAATATACAGTATACAATAAATTCCTATTCCTAATAAAAACATTTAATGTTGCATAACCCTAATGAAAAGCATATTAAACAAGCTGGTTTTCAGCTGGTCTAGCTAAAGAGATGAAACTAACCAGCTGACAAGTGCTCAAAACCACACTTGCATCCAGTAAACCAGAGCAGTCTGACCAGATTGGGAAACAAACTAAGACCAACAAACCATCTTAAGCTGGATTACTTAAATTATTTTGACAGCGCCAGATGTATAGTAAAATACAATTTTTTTTAAATGTAATTTATTTTTTTACTCACTCTCTGTGTTAAATTACAGTTTGAAAGAAAGATTTGAAATTATAATTATTTCCCACATTATACGCATAAAGCTTTTTGTAAACTTATGCACAGTACTCGTAATACTGAGTCAAAATTCAGGCCTCGAAAAGGTAGATTCTTGGCGTCTATGTATCTATACAATCTCCCCACACAAAATCTCGCAATACTATGCTGTATCGATCCCCAACACACCCCCCCCCCCACACACACACTCCCTATTAGGGTTGGGAATCAAAATTCTGAAATCGAATACTTGAGGTCAGGAATCGAATACTTGTTATAAAATAAAATTTTTGCTCCTCTTATCGATTCCTTTGTGAGCATATCAATATGACTTTAAACCATTCAACTGTGAGAAGACGTGCGCGCTGTTTTCAGAGCTGCAGGCGTGTGTAACTATATTGGGCAACTCTTAAAATGACAGCAGCTGCGGTCTCTATAATAACACTTATCAAACAACAAAAGACAAAGAGAAAATTCACTTGTTCTTGACTGAATAACTTTCGTAACTATATTTGCAATGTATATTTTATCTATAAAGTGCAGCATTATTTTACATTTGATTACAGTTTCTGTACCTGAATAACTGAAAATCTTAAAACAGTACTGTTTATTTCATTCGTATCTTTGTTCAGTTGGATGCATTTGTTGCGATTGCAAATTTTTTATTTGTTCATTTTTAACTACCGAGTGTTTACTTGCCTTTAGTAATGCTTGAAAATTATATATTAGTTAGGCTAGTTGTTTTTCTTTGGTGTTTTTAAACCACAGGCAAACGTTCCTTGTGTATGTTATTTGTTGATTTTTGTTCATTTGTTATTTTCAAGTTATTTTCTTTCTTTTTTTCTTCTTTTTTTTTTCTTATTCGACTCGAAATAAGAAATCAATAAGAATCGGAATTGGAATCGTTAAAATTCAAACGATACCCAACCCTATGCCCTATCGCCCACCTTGCTTTATAAGAAATCAGCATCCACCGTCAAAATAACTCATATCTGTCGACCATTAAACAACCAATGAAATCATAATACATTAAGATATAATACTGCAAAATGTCCTGTATTAAAAACTTTCCAAACCTCGGATAAAAGAGGCATCTTATACCAAGCTACCACAGTTTTATCTTAGTAATTTGGTTAACTTTTGTATGGAATGTGTTCATGATTTTCCACCAGTCCAGTGTACTAACGTACGGTTTCCTGTGTGTGTATTTTCGGTCTTGCTGTCATCCTCTCCTGACAACAGCATTAACATTTCCCTGATTCATTTCCTTTGGTTCCTGTGTCATCAGTATATCCTCTCCGTTTCCACAACACCCTCCTGAGGACCATAGCCTCACTGGAACGCTGATGGACCAATACACACACAGCAGGCTATCGGCATTCACATTGTGCTGTGTTGCAAATTGTTTTTTTCCTGCAACTGAGGCTTGAAATACACGTTCAAACTTAAAATAGTTCAGCTGTCAATAACTTATCTGTATGAAACGGAGTTAAACTGCAGAATTCATTCTTTTGGTCTTCTGCTATCTCTTCTCTCTCTCAAAAGAGACACTTTGTTGTCTGGCTGCGGTGCTTTTAGACTGCTTTGGCACTAAGCTGAGGTATTTATCACTCTGAAACAAGAGCATCCATTAAGAGAGAATGAAGAATAGTGAGGCCGAGAGGAAGTGAACAGAAGTACTACGTTGTGGTTTATCTCCCGATCACAACAAACCTCATTTATGAAAGTTTCACATTTGTATGAAATGATGAAGACATTCAATGAGGACTGCTCTTTCTTTGTTTGTTAACCAGCCTTTCTGTGGGGCAGTGCATCTTTTATATTGGTGTTTGTTTGCCACTAGCATTATCAGCCAGACGAGCTATTCATCACATCAGATACTGCACACACACTAAAGGAAAATACTCTGTTTAAACACATTTATCTCACTATCTGCACTCTGACCTTAAACACACACATCTCAGGTGACTTTAGAAATTAACTTTTGTGTCTAAATTGTGTCAAAATATTCCAAATGGCATTTTATGTTTTATTTAGTTTTATTTATTTAATAGAAGTTGCCATTTAATAGCAGTTGCTTTTTTCATATTTGACATCTGATTTTGCCAATATTGAAAACAAAAGAACATTTTCCATTTCGAACAGTTTGTTATTTTCTATGCAATGTTTCAAAAGTGCTTAACAGTTCTTTTGTTCTTTTATACTTTATATCAGGGTTATTAAGGGTCAATGAAGTTCCAAGAAGTCCGGTGTATATATATATATATAATATCAAATTATTAAATCTGGGCAGCAGCAAAGTTGTACTTTGTAAAAATAAAAATAAATAAAAACCCCTAAACAGTCAAAGCAGTGGTGTCTAAGAATAAAAAATACAACAAAATAGTACAATTGGATATGAATATTAAAGGGTAAGATCAGATGTTTTATCAGGCTATTATTATTTTTACATTTAGATACCTATGTATGGCACTGAAGGCCATGTGACAGAAAGATACTGTATACACAATTATTTTCCCTTTTATAACATTGTTTATTATGAAGCTGCTCACTTTAAACAGTAGAAAAGGTAAAATAGTGCTACCGTTGTCATGATGTCTCGCTGCCTGGTTGGAACCAAGCCAGGGTCTGGAACCGGACCGCGGTCTGCTTTTTGAGGATCCCTGCTCTATGTTTTAATGTTTTACTGTTTGTTTAAAAACAGACACAATTATGTAGATTTATAATAGTGATTGTCATTTAAGTTGTCGGCCATAATATATTTTATTTGGGATGCACTCATGCACAATATATCAGTTATCCGCCTTTGATCATCTTTCTTTCTTGGTCCTCAATTTATCATTATTATCACTATCTTAAGCTCTTATAAGACAGTGTAGTACGTCAGTGGGTCTCATCTTGTTACTTGATTCCAAACTATTGGGCCTCTTGGGTCTGAAACATTAATGTTGATTAATTTAAAAGATCTGTCCCAGAGTATTGGATGACAATGCTGGTCTGCTCATCCTGATACGGTTCCGTCTCTCTCTCAACAGGCCCTTTGTGTGGATGGCTGTATTTGATATGTTTTCTCTTATTTCTTCTGTGCTGTGCTTATGCTGTGCCAAGTGTCATGTATCGTATTAACACAGTCTCTGCTCTGTTTCACCGTCTCTTCCTGCAGCTCCAGAATCTGAGTCATAATGTGATCTTCACTCTGGACTCTCTGTTGAAAGGCGACCTGAAAGGCGTGAAGGGGGTGAGAAATATTTTTTTCAGACCATGTCTCATTGAACGTCAGACCTGCAGAGGCTAAATACAAATGCAGATGCATAAAAACTCTTCTCATCCTCCAATTGAACTTGGATACAAACCCAGAAACATAAATAGTATCTTGAAAGAAGATGTTGTAGACGTGTAGAAGTACCTGAGCTCTGTTCTAGTAAATAGCTTCATTGCATCACAAACTAGACTAGCCCACTGCAGTTCTAATCTAGTGAACTGAATCTGAGAGTGGTGTAAGTGTAGCTATTTTTGATGTCTTGTCTCTCAGAAGATCAGACATCTGACTGCTGCACCAGTAGCCAATCAGAACCCACTAAGGGATCTGTCAGTTACCAAAAGTAACTGTAATAGTCATATCTACAATTGGTGCTTTAGATATTTATCAAAACAGTTATGTAATGAGGCTGTTGTGGTCCTAATGTGATGTTTACCTTACTGCTGGAAAGATATCATCCTTCAACGCTGATGCAGATTGATTAGTGCACTACCTAGTCTTTGACATCGACATTGTTATGAAAATGAGGCACTCTAACTACTGCACTTGGCTCATTAGTTGTTTTTTTTCTTCTAAATACTTTCCTTTTTTGTTTTCAGGACCTGAAAAAACCCTTTGACAAGGCTTGGAAGGACTACGAAACGAAGTTGTAAGTTTGTTTAACGAATGTTAGCTAAGTCAATGGTTTTCAATCCTGGTCCTGGTGACCCACCACTGTGTATTTATCTGAAACACTAGCTCTGTCTCATTTCGAAGGTTGCATCCTAGGAAGGACACATCCTCTGTAGGATGACAAATGTGAAGTGTCCTCAACCTACTTCCAACAACAGATAGGAGAAAGGAGAAAGAATTTAAGAAAGGGCAAAATGTATCAGCTTTGATGTAAATCGTAAGCTAATATTTTAGGCTATAATTATGAATCTATTTAGCTATATATAATATCTATTATTATGTTACTGTTGTGTTGCCAATTACGTGCTTTTTTTTCCCCATGTCAACCGTGAGGTAAAGTATTTGTGTTTGTGATGACAGTACCAATATTAATAACAACCATAAACCTTTTTTGGCAATAAAAATAAAATAAAATAAAAAATGCATCACTAACAATAAAGTTGTACCCATTAACATTAGTAAACACAATAGTTAACATGAAATAACAAATTACAATAGAATATTGATCAAAATTAAATGCTGTAATATATACCACATAAGGTGAGGAAACACTTGTTATCCTGTTTACTACGCAACTTAAAACACAAAGCTTTACACGACTTCAGGCACTGGTAAGTACAGTAAGGACTCTAAGGACCCTGGCTCACTACACATTGGCACACTGATTTCTAGCAACATGACAAGGTCCTCAGTGTACAACATCACTACTAGTATTTATGAACAAAAGCAGAGGTGAAATCTTTCTGACATCATTTTTTGATGCTATTTAAAATTATGATAAATACTTGGCTTGTTATATATACATGCAACGTTTCTGCTGTAAATAAATTAGAATTATTAGCTAGATTGTTCATTACTTGTATGTTTAAGCTGAAATATAATTAAATAATGGTTTGTATTTTAAATAACATCTATTGTGTGTCATTGTGTAGAGAGTTGGCTCATGTGATTTATGTTTCGAACTTCAGAGCTTCCGTTAAGGGAACATAGTGAGAGCATCGATGATCACTGGTTTTCATGGTGCATTGTGGGACTTTTTAGGGAGCGACATTTTCAGTGCACTGGAATGATTTTGTGATTGAGACAGCCCTTAAAATGCCTGACTCCCTGATCAGTGCCCTGACTACTGAACTAGGGAACTAATTGAGACGCACCCAGGATCAGGATTGAAGACCACTGAGCTATTGTGTCTTAATACACTTTTGTCCATTCAGACCGATTACTTTGTCTGTGGGCTGTTGCAATTATCAGTAATTTAACTGCATCATCAAAAAGCATGAGCGAGATAATTTTCTCCCCCGCAGATGTGAGATTGATGTGAAATAAACACAGTACTCTTATTGCCAACCAACTCAGATGAATTTGTGCTAAATATACAAATTTCTTTCAATCTTTCAGTACAAAAATCGAGAAGGAAAAACGTGAGCACGCCAAGCAGCACGGGATGATCCGAACAGAGATCACTGGTGCTGAGATCGCAGAGGAGATGGAGAAAGAACGGAGGCTCTTCCAACTACAGATGTGTGAGGTCTGTAGTGCACTCAACTTGTCCTTTTTTACCAGAAACATGCTATACATGCCATATCATATTCGGAATATAAACTTGTAACTTTGTTTACTAATATATAAATGAATATTCAGTTCATTTTGAATGGTAATAGATACAGACAGTTGTGAAAAGTCAAGCTATTCAAGAAACACAATTTTGGACACTTAACATACTGTATAATTTTGGTCTGGATCAATGTTACTAAAATGCAGCATATTAAATGGCAAGTGAGCATCTTTAATATTTCCAGAAGAGAATAGCTGGAAAATAATCTTCCTGTTTCATGTTTTTAGATTATGCTAATTACATGTAGCCTATATTGGAATATTTCAGTAGTTGTGGTGCTTTTAAATATCTTTTCCAGATTAAAGGCTTACACATTACATACATATACAAGCCATGGTCAGTGATATTTTCTACTAGTGCTCCCACAACACAAAACACTTTGTACTGATAATGTAGCCTACAGATCTGTCTATATAGCAATTTTCATCAGCATAAGACCACAGGTTTTCTTAGATATTAACATTCATAAAACCACAGATGCAGCCAATCAGAGCTCTTAAATGAATCTTTGACTGTTACAGGTTGCTGTATTAGTAGTCACATCACTAGCTGTTGTGATTTGGTTTTCCTAATATAAATCAGGAGTTTGTAATGCTTCAATTTTAGTGAAAATGGCCTGTTTATCTTACTGTTTAATGATTCCCTTTGCATTTGAGCAGATGACTCAGATTGTGATATATCAATGCAATTCATTACCATCAATGCTGTTTTTGTTCATTAGGGAGGATAGCTGTGGGTTATTTAACATGCTAATGAATTGGGTTTGTCATTCATTTAATTGTGCATTAGGTTGCTTTTCAAATGCTCCTGGACCAAATGACATGATACAATCTAATACTTTAATTCAGTTACCCATTTTACCTTATAAATAAGCACTAATGTAGAAGAGGCATTTACCTATTACTGAAAATCAATGACATAATTTATGATTGTCTTGACTTTTTCATAATTTAGCAGTCTTCTGTTTTTGGTTGTTTCCTGTTGTCCTTTCTTGGTGGTTACACATGAAAATCCAAATATGAGAGCAATGAATAATTCATAATGCAGTGAGATGACTCATTCAGATACAGGATGCATCAAAGGAAATGGCAAACTCATGACAACTTAAGTAAACACATACAGATATATACTACGTGTGTTATAATGAATATAACAAAGATAAGCACACACTCAAACTAAATTAGGAAACTGTTCATACTGTTATATGACTTACATTGTTTATGAAACAACTGTGACTCAAAGGTTGTGCACAAATAAAATCACTTACTCTAAGATGAGCGGAATGTGTGCCATTTCATCCCAAGATATATTCAGACATGCAAGAGGTCAAACAGGACGGATTAAGTTTCTGAGCATAGCCAAAAAATTGTTAGCTGGCAAGACTTTGCAATGTTCTGGAATATACCCCTCTAGGATAAACCGGGATTATGATGATGTTTAATTCATTTGTTTTGTGGGATTGGTTTGTCACTGTATGTTCGTTTCAGATTTAGAAGATAAGATTTTTGTCCCTTTTCAGTTGCTACTGAAATAAGAACAGTTATGCATAATCGTTCAATCAAATATTTACATCTAAATATGTGCCCCCAGAATGACGCTTGTAGATTTGTCATGTATTACAAATAAAATTTCAAATCACTTAAGCATTCAAAATCCTTAAATATCTGTTGGTTCTACTTTTGGGATACTGAACTGTGTTGTTATCAAATTATGTCTGTTTCTGCAGTACCTAATCAAAGTGAATGAAATAAAGACCAAAAAAGGAGTTGACCTTCTTCAGAACTTGATCAAGTATTACCACGCGCAGTGCAAGTAAGTGACATTTTTGCGTTCAGATGTGGTTTTCCTTGACAGATATTTGCAATATCAGTATACTAAATAAGAAGTCCATACATCATACATTTAGTTTGTAGAACTGTCACAATAAATGTGTATGGGACATGTGAGAAAATTGTTAACTGAAAGTGTTATTGATCCATGTAGCCTTGCAAGTGTCACTGGCCTGAAGGGCTGAAAAAAAGTGATGATCTGAAAGAAAGAACTGAAAGTGTTGCACTTTTTTCCCTCTCACTCTAAAGGTTAAGGTTATTCTGAGCTAGTGTTGTCATTGACCTATAGATGCATCAGCAGAAACCTGCAAGCTTTACCTTGCACTTAAATACTTTCATGGGTCATTATTAAGACGAAGTTAATGTTTGCGATTAAGTAACTATTTGTATTGCTGTATTTTTTTAATGCTGTTTTAACAGTTTCACTGTGTTCTATGTGGTTTCTAAGAAAACTTATCAGAAGCACTAACATCTCTATTGGAGCACCCGTTTATCAGTAAATTAAGGGAAATTACCTTTTAATAGATAATTAACTTTAAAAGTTAAGTTTTCAGATTTATTTTCTTTTAAAAGTAACCAAATGTGTCAAACAAAAAACAATGGTCCACTTAAGACATTCTACTAAGACATTCTACTAACTAAGTAACTTTGCTACTACATGCCAACTAACTCTCATTAGAGTATTAGTAGACTGTTAGGTTAGGGTTGGGTTAGGTATAAGGGTTAGTAGAAAAAGTTTACATGACATGCAAAGTTTCTGTTGGGGGAATCAAAATAAAATGTTAGCAGATATTAGTCAGACAGTTTACTAATACTTTAATGACTGGTAGTTGAGTAGTTGCAAAGTTACTTTTAGTTAGTAGAATGTCTAAAGTGGACTGTTGAGTGTTACCTTTGTTTTTTAACTTAATCGCAATTAAAACATTTTAACGAAGTTGTAGCGAAGGCATTATGCATACTTTGCTTAGTTCTCTATACTTCTTTATTACTTTAATAAAATACCCCAAGGTCACTTAAATGCAGAATCATGCTCAAATCTCATACATAAACATCAGATGGGTCTTGATAGCAGAACGTGTGGCCGCAGTGTCTGAACCACTGACTCATCCAATTTGACTCACACTCTTGGCAGTTTGTTAGTGTTGGCACTATATTAGTCACCTGCCAGTATTTAAAACTGGACATTTCCACCACAGTTACTCAAAAACGGCATGTTTTTGCTTATTTCAAAGCTTTGAATGTTTCAAATTTACTTTCAGTAACTCCATCTCTTCTTGATGTTTGCAAGTTTCTGTGTTGTATAGACTGTGGAATTGTCTATAATTTCCCCTGACTGTATTGACAGAATATGTATGGTCTTTAATGATAGCTGGTTACAATAGAAAAAGAATGTTAATTCTTTTTTTTATCAGCTTTTTCCAAGATGGCTTGAAGACAGCAGATAAGCTGAAGCAGTACATTGAGAAATTAGCAGCTGATCTTTACAACGTATGTACCTCACCTTACTTTATCCTAAAACTATTTGATTGGGTAAAAACATTTTAGCTTGGTTTGTTATGGATGGGATCTGGCAGTGGCAATACAATATCTGGGTCACATTGCAATATTTTTAAATGTGTAGTAATATAAAACTATATTGCAATCTTATACTCACTTGTTTCTCTTATAGCTGCATTACACTTCTGCGCTGTGCACAGTTATATATATTTTTCCCTAAGATTGTTGGTCAAATAAAAATAATTGTGCATTGACTCATATTTGCCATGTTTTACCTTGCTGGACTTCGTCCAAATAAAAATTGATTCTTGGCATGAGAATATTAAAACTGTATTATGAGGTCAAATAATTCAGTACTTTACAATATCATTGTTTTTCCTGCACCCCTAATGGTGTGTGGGTACGTGTGTAACAAGTTCTTTTTTGCTTTTGTGTGATTTAGATAAAACAAACACAAGATGAAGAGAAAAAGCAGCTCACTGCACTAAGGGATCTCATTAAATCCTCTCTACAGCTGGAACAAAAGGAGGTAGGTGTATGGTGTGGTGTGCCTCAGGGCTCTATCTTAGGACCAAGGCAAATTCTCAATTAATTGCCCAAATTAGTTTGTGAAAGCCAACCAAGTGACTTGTTTGGGATTACACAGTTTCAATAGTGATGATTACATTTACATATGGTTTGCCAGAGTGTAAATACTTCATATTTAGAATAATGTACACATATAGTTATAGTTAATTGTTCAGTGGCATGACACCATACAGAATGAAATATGATGGGTTGAATTTTGCAGTACATCTGTGAGTCTAATATATAACCCTCCCTAATGCTCGACCTGTACAGGGGAGAGTGTGAGAGGGAGTGCCCAGTGCTGTACCATGCTGGTAGCCAGTATGAAATAGGGCTTGCTGGTAACCAGTGTTGTGCCCCACTGGTTGCTCAGAGAAAAGGTGCTGACTCTATCATGTTTAATAAATTACATTTAAAATAAATGACAATTAATAGGTAGTTAGCTAATGAATAATTGTTGTTAACACATTGTCATGACAGCAAATTTGCATGTAATCACTGTAACTTCGTAGGAGTTTATATAAAGTCATAGGAGCAGCTAATTTGTAAGTTAGCATTACTATAGTGTATTTATACGATTCAGTAGTACCGACACATGCTTTTCACACCCTCTGCTATTTCTCTCTCACCCGCTTCCTGTGTGGATTGAAGTCTAGAAGAGTAAGTGTTCAGCATGTACAGCATGACGTGTTTGTGATGGAGATCATTGTGTGCGTGCAAATTAAATAAGTGGTTGTCAGATAAAGCTGTTGTTTTTAAAAGGTTGCAAATCTGGTGAAAAATATTTAAGATCTGTTCATATCTTTTACAAAAATACTGTGTATACAGAATCTGTTTGGATTGGTGTCTGCATGTAGCTATTTAAAGCACGTGTGTGTGTGTGTATGTGTTTGTACTCGAGCAGGACTCTCAGAGCAAGCAGGGTGGCTACAGTATGCACCAGCTGCAGGGAAACAAAGAGTTTGGCTGTGAGAAGAAAGGCTATCTAATGAAGAAGAGTGATGGGTACACACACACACACCCTCAATTATATGAGCTTTTTGATCAATATGAGCTCCTGCTGTCTGCTATAAGTAGTGTTAAGAAGTACAATTGTGTTGTAGGTTGAGGAAGGTGTGGCAGAGGAGGAAGTGCTCAGTTAAAGGAGGAATTCTCACCATCTCTCATGCCACTGTGAGTATCTCAGACACATGTGATTTACTCTGTTCACTATAAACCATGTCATCCTATAATCAGCCTATTAAACAGAGGTCTAACATTTACAGTGAAAAGACTTCATCAGCTTTCTGAACTTTTGCTGAATGTTTCCATAACAACCCAGACATCACGCTGTCCCTCTTTAACAGCCCACTGGGAAAATGAGCAACTGAGTGTTGACCACTATCTTACTTCCTCCATATCATCCTTTTCATTCATTTCATGTCAAATGTGGTGTGCCAAGGCTTTTACTGCATTCTAAACATCAATGTCTTGGACACAGTACCAGTTACTTTATCGAAATTTTGGCTACATTTCTCAGACAATAAAAGTGCATTGTCAATAGTGTAGTAATACATGAAGCACAGCTCACACAGAAGTTACTTTCAAACCAAGAAGCTTTCTTTTGTTCAACTAGCAAATTTGCATTACCAAAACTGTGTGGGGAACTTTTTCGCCCTTACGTGAAACTCCCTTTTGCAGAGATTCCTATTGAAATGAGTGGATTTTGCCAGCAAAATTTCACAGAGCAACGATAAATATGACCACAATTTAACTGAACAAGCAGCATTGTTTGCATCTCTTTCTCAGTCTAAGGTCATGCTCTCACTCTCCGTATCATATGTCATCAATTTTCTTCTTTTCCCACATGTTTTATTCACTCATGATGCCCTGTGTCTCACATTTCATTATCAAATCAAAACAAGACATATGCATAACAGTCTGTCTGCACTGGACTCTGTCAGTGTAATGTAACACATATGCGTTGCATTTTTTCAACACTTTTGTTCAGTCAATAGCCAATATGCACAACTCTGCGATTGAGCCTGTATTAGGTTTCCTATAGTTTAATGACAAACCTTGCAAGTTACGTCCAAGGGTTTTGTAAAGATTTGTGTCCCTTTTTTTATCTTTTTTTTTATTTTTTTATCTATGCACTTAGTGTCGTGTGTCGTGTGTAAGCGGCCCCTAAGTTAATAACTAATGATCATTGTGACAGAAGTGAATCAATCAAAACTAACTTTAGCTGGACAATAACTTTATTCTAGAGCTGCTGTAAAGCCAAAACAATCTCTGTTACTTTAATTTCCTATTATCTCTGTAAAGCTGCTTTGAAACAATCTATATTGCTAAAAGCGCTATATAAATGAAGGTGACTTGACTTGACTTGACTTAGTATATGTGGTACGAGACACTGCAAAACATGAGACTGCCTAAGATATCCATCTAGCACATGTGTACATAGACCAGTAATGTAAATAAATAAATAAAATAGTGCAGATGGTGTGCAGAAACACTTTCTGTTCTGAATGTACCCCGGACAGACTGACAAATTTGATTGTAAAACTTCTTTGGGCTACAGACCCCAAGTAAGCTTGTGAGTTAAAACCTTTTTGATGCTGTTTGGAAGTTATAGCAGGAATATAAAGTAGTCAAACATGTATTTCTCCTATTGTCACTTTTTGTTTCAGTCAAACAGGCAGCCGGTCAAACTCAACCTGCTCACATGTCAGGTCAAGCCCAGCAGTGAGGACAGGAAGTGCTTCGATCTCATTTCCCGTGAGTCAAGAAGAGATTCTTGTGGGAAACCACATGAGTGATTTGGTAGCTTACGATAATGTGTTTGTTTACTTTACCATACCGAATCTTGGAAGAAAATCGTCAAACTCATTTTTAAAATAGTTGTGTAATTGTACCATTATTGTGAATTATGACTCGAAGTCTGTCTTCTGGTGTTTAATTAGTGGAAGTCACTTCATGTGGAATCGGCTCATAATTTACTTGTCATATGTTTCAGATAACCGCACGTATCACTTCCAGGCTGAAGATGAGCAGGAATTTCTGATGTAAGATTTTTTTTTTTTTTTGTGGGATTTTGTTGTGAATGCAGTGATGTCTAAGAAATGGTTTATATGCCGATTATGGTATTTCCTCCTCTGCAATTTAACAGTTATAGCAATCTGCCAGGAACTGCCATACTTTTATGGCAAATTAGTTAATAACAAGTAATTGTAGCAAGTTTATTAAGATTTTAACTCTCACCTACATATTTTACTTGATGGGTATTGTGCGGCGAGAAGTCTGTGCAGTGGCGTTTACTTGTCTGAAGTTGCCACTTACTCATTGGGGTCACTGACACCACAAAGACATTTCCCAGACTCCTTTAGATGCAAACATTCTCACAAAAAGCAAAGCATGCACCATCTCATAACATCTCTGAGTATTTTTAACTGCTGGCTTTGCTTCGTACCCCATAACTCCCTGGTGTCTGTCAAAAAAACTCCCTCACGGAGCCATTTACCAACCATTATATAGGACTCTTAAAAGGCATTGATCAAAATGAGGCCCTATAACCCCTTTATATGTCAGCTCTGCAGTCATTTCACCTCAGCTTTGACTGGAATCTTTTTTAACCCTTATATTATGTTTGATATCTGGGTACAACTTTTATGGAGCCGGTCAAATTGACCCACATTTGATTCAATACAGTTTCCCAAAATCACACTATGAAAAACAACAAAGAATCACATGCAAACATACTTTTCACACATTTCAAAAAATAAATATCAGAACTTATGATTTGACGTAAGTCAAATGAATAACAAACAATTTTAACCACTATTTTTAAAACTGTCACCTGACTAATAGTATTACTTCTATCATTACTGAAAATTTGTGGGAAAAGCAATTTTTTTACCTTCACAGTGTAATAAGAAACCAACATAAATTTAATTCCATGCTTTATGTCGGAGCTCTTCAACTTGTAATTTACAATTTGTAAGTAATTCTGCACACCGTAAATAGCTTATTCAAGTGTTGTTTGGTTAAGGTTAGAGCTAAACTCAGCAAGACACTGGCCCTTCAGGACTGGAGTTGAAGAGCCCTGACATACAGCATGGAATTACATTTATGTTGGTAAATTTAAGTTTTTCAGTACTAAAAAGTGTGGAAAAGCTCATTTTTGCTATCACGGCTTAGTAAAAAACAAAAAAACACCATACCAACATAAAACCAGGAACTGTTTTTATTTTGGGTCTGTACAGTTGCCTTGGCACATAAAAATGTACCCGCAATCATCAAAATTATAATAGAAATTATGTGTACACTTTAAAACACATCAGTGTATCCTCACTTTGCATGCATGTTCTTGACACTTAATGAGAAAAAGGTACAATATGTCAAGAAAAAAATAGTTTATATTGTATTTCAGACAACTCAAAAATCTAAATAGGTCAAATTGACTTGCAACATAATACAAAAGTTAAAAGCCAAAAGCCGGTCTTTTCATTTGGCTAACAAGGGGTCATGGCATGCTTTTGTGCACTGTAATATCGCCCCATCTTTTGTAAAACAGCTTATTTAGGAATGAATGGCAAGCGGACAAACATAGGAATGGAAAGGAAAGGGTCTGAAAGAAGGGCTTAAATGTTGGTTTAGGATTTAGCTGTTGTTTTCGGAGGCGAAACGCTGTCTGGTTTGCACACTGGTATTTCAGCATCATGTGGCAGAGCATTTTAAGACCCTGCTTGTCAAGTTAGAAATAGTCCATCTTTTTGTTATGCAGCAAATCAGTGTCAGTTTTGAAACAATGGGCCAATCAGAGATGGAGAGGGTGGCACAAGCAACTTTGAGGGTTTACAGTAGCAACTATGTACAATCACCATGCAATCAAATTGGATAGAATTTACTTACCTAATACGTTTCTGGTTGCATTGTTATTCAAAGAAAAATGTTTTTGTGCTCCTCAGTTTATTTGGTTGTCGTAAAACTAAACAAACAAAATAGAAATTTTCTTCTGGTATTTTGTTAATGTGTTTCTGCCTCTACAGATGGATCTCAGTGTTAACTAACAGTAAGGAGGAGGCGTTAAACATGGCCTTCAGAGGAGAGCAGGGTGGAGGAGATGATGGGCTGGAAGATCTCACTAAAGCCATAATAGACGATGTGCTACGCATGCCCGGAAATGAAGTGTGCTGTGATTGTGGAGCTACAGGTACAGATGTTCATCCATCCATCCATCCATCCATCCATCCATCCATCCATCCATCCATCCATCCATCCATCCATCCATCCATCCATCCATCCATCCATCCATCCATCCATCCATCCATCCATCCATCCATCCATCCATCCATCCATCCATCCATCCATCCATCCATCCATCCATCCATCCATCCATCCTCTGTCCGTCCATTTGTCTGTCTGTCTGTTTGTCTGGGTTTCTCTGCCTCCTTTCACTTTCTCCTCTCAGTCACTTCTCCACTTGTGTTCTGCCAGCAATCTGTCTCTATTTTTTTTAAATCCCTACTTCTGTTTCTATTACTCCATTACCAGTGAAATGAGTCTGTCTCTCTCATGATGAAGCAGCAGCAGTGTGAGGATCAGGCAGTCAGAATAGACGAACGCTGTTACATCACGCCCTTATGTAATTGGCTCATGCAAGCTGTGCTGAAAGTTCTGAATCCCTGCTGCTCCAGGGATTGTTTGATCAGCCCTTTTCTCGTTCTTTGTTTTCTCTCTCTACAAGAGGATGTAAAGAGGCCCAGTAAAGGGTCATGAGGCTTTTATACTTGTTTTAAGTTGTAATAGATAAATCAATGAAGAATCCATAAATCTGAGAAATATGTGCTTATAAATATAAATGTGTTTTAATACATTTTCAGGGTTATTAATGAAAATATATTTGATGCTATCCTTTTAGATGACCATCGCTACTAAATAGTGCCAGTATAAAGGGCTGTTCATACCAAGGTAGATAATTATAATGCTAACTATAACTAACGAAAACTAAAAAACAAAAAACAGAGGAGAGTGTGTAAGAGCAGAGTGTGAAAGTTGAAGCAGAGCAATAGCATAGCCGTACATAAAATATTGCAATCCAAACAACATAATAGGAGGCATATAAGAGTTCAAAAGAGGACAGATTGTTGTGCGCGTCTCGCTGGCTCATCTGTGACTGAATAATCACTGAAGCTGTCAATTGCTTCAGTTAAATACGAGCTACACAAAACTGCACTCTTGCAAAAAAGCCTGTTATAATCATTGAAGCTGTCTATCTACGCTGTGCAATGAATCTTTTATTGACAATGTGTTTATACTTTGAGCGGATTTTGCCCAACTAAAATACATCTGATTTGCCATTGCGTTCACGCGCTCAACAGATATGTCTGTGATTGGCTACCAAGCTCAACACTGCAAAAACACGTTGTAAATAGAAACCTTTAATGCTCTTCACAAAGCACTTACACAAACACTCACAGGAGCGTTTTAAAGCAGCCGGCTATCAGAGAGAATCGGGACTGCAGAAAGGCAGGAATTGTCACATTAAACAATCAAATCTTTGGCAGGACAAAGATTAATTTTTACGGCCGCCAAAAATAATTTCAATGCAGGAAAAACCCAGCAAACTTTTTAAAAGGTCAGGACTCATATTCCCAGGGCCCTATCAACTGTATAAACTTCTAACCTAAGGAAATATGACCTTTTGTGATTCCTTTACTCAAACATTTGTTTAGTTTCCTTAAATCTAGGCCTATTATATTGATAACCATGTCATAATTGATAATTATGTGCTAAATAAACACAGGAAACATAGGATATTAGAGCGTTGCTGTGTTCCTATGGTGGTTTTTAGCATGTTTTAACAAATGTGTTCTGGGTGGTTGTTAAATTATCTTCCTGTTCCGTTTCTTAGGTTTTCTGGGTGGTTATCACATTGCTATATTGCTATACAGTAACCAAGGTGTTGCCAAGGTTGTTAGCAGGTCTATTTATTGCTCAGTTGTTTAGGTGTTATGGGTGGTTATTTTATGCACTTGAGTATAAAATTAGTCAGATCATTTCATGTGTCATTCATATAAACAATGTGGGATGAGTTGCACGTAAAAAAAAAAAAAAAAAAAAAAAAACACCCTACCACTCAAGTATAAGCAATAATAATAGTGATACCTGTGGGGAATTTTGACTGATGACTCAAATTAATCAATGTTTAAACTCCTTGAAATGAATCATTCTAGCAAACTGATTCAATGATTCAAACACTTAAATGCAGGACAGGAGTCTATCTGTGACGCCATGACTGTAATAGTCTTATATATCTGTGTTGAGCCCCTCAGCTGAGAGTTAACCAGTCTAATCTGTGTCAAGTAACATGACTTCTAACACAGTGATTCATCTGTTTGAGCACAGGTTTGATTAATGAATCACTTCTAAAACATGAATGAATGCATTTGATGCTGCCTGATTGTGAGTGTTTCAGAGAAGAAATGAATGAGAGAAATAAAGAATGAGTACATCTGGGATTTACTGAGCATGCAGAGAGTGCTGCTGAGGAAAACCTGTATCTATTTTTAGCTGATGTGTCAGTCCTCTTATCTTTGTTGCCCTGTCACTGGTTCTACACTGGAGACATCACTGGCGCTCATGCAGCCACATATACACCTGTCGTCAACACTGACACGCGAATAAATCATTTCTCATATGCTGATAACATGCCACTCTGAGTTAAACTCCTACAATATTTAGAACTCCATGTTCTAGAACAGTGTTTCTCAGCTCTAGTCCTCGGGACCACCTCCCAGAATTCTTTAAATGTCTCCCTATTCAGCACATTAAGAAGCTGATGAGCTGAATCAGCTGTTTAAATTAGTGACTCATTTAAAACATTCTAGTAGGGTGCCAGGGTTTCCAGGTCTGTTCTAGAACATTAAATCATGAGTCCAACGAGGACCCCTTGTGGTAAAGAATAAAAAACTAATAATAATTTTGCACAAAAAAAAAAAAAAAAGTTGGTTGCTTTTGCATGCCTCCTAATTTCCCATGTTCTTTTTTTTATGTTCTCAGATCCCAAATGGTTGTCGACTAACCTCGGAATCCTGACGTGCATCGAATGTTCAGGCATTCACCGGGAGATGGGCGTTCACATCTCACGCATCCAGTCTATGGAGCTAGACAAACTGGGAACCTCTGAACTCTTGGTGTGTTTGTTGGTGGAAACATTTTCTTTTAAACACAGTATAGATCAAACAGGGGATCCCAAGGGAGGTACTGCAGAGGGTCTGACAATTATTGTTTAAGTGTTTTTGTGACAAAGTTCAAATATACATAAAAATAATAATACTTAAACCGAAGTTAAAGAAGCTAAAGTTCAGCTAAATGTTTCAATGTCCCTCCTACATTAAAATGTATCAAGTAAAATTTAAATTGTATGTGCAAAATATATTTCTCTACCAGGTTATCATTAACTGAAACATTCAAAAACATTTGTAAAGTGAAATATATATGAAATAAAATATAAATATTAAACGGAAAATATTTGTCTGAAAATTTCTACCTGGATATAAATGAAAAATATCAATAAAACTATCATAGTTTATAAATAATACTAAAATAACACAACTGTATAAATCAATAATTATTATTTAAAAGTTTTTCTATTTATTTATTTATTTGCTATGTAAGCAGCATCATAACCAGGGGTAAATGCAAGCCTGTTAATGTAAAAGCCTTTTCATATAAAAGATTTGGAGTCAGTGCAGTGGACCCATGACAATGTACTTATTCCATATTGAATAGTTAAGTGAATCATATGTTTATGAATTAGATATGTTGTAGTTTATTCATCTTTCATTTTGTTTTCTTCTTTTTTTTTTTGCTTTCAGCTGGCCAAGAATGTGGGGAACAGTAGTTTTAATGAAATAATGGAGGGAAGTCTTCCGTGCCCCTCTCCTAAACCCACTCCTGCTAGTGACATGTAAGTATGCCTGGCAAACGTGCTGAACTGATGGAAAATGCATGGAAAAACGTGAGGAAATGCATGGAAAAAATGTTATTTTAAAATTAAATTGAATTGTTATAATATATTTGATGCAAATTCAATTAAAATAAATTTCAACTATTTGTTTCATGTGGTTGCAGTTTCTCAAACATTTTTGAATGTTTTGGATATTAATGTTAAATACTGTTTTCATTTCTCCCTCTCTTATGTCGAGCTTAGGACTGTTCGTAAGGAGTTCATCAATGCTAAGTATGTAGATCATAAGTTTGCAAGAAAAACCTGCAGCTCAGCAGCAGCCAAGATGAGTGAGTTGTTTGAAGCTGTCAGGTCACATGACCTGCTAGGTCTGATCCAGGTGTATGCTGAGGGGGTGGAACTTATGGAACCACTAGCTGAAGGAGGACAGGTGAGTGACAGCATTTGAGATCAAATCTATCATTAACACATAGGCACTTTTTCCATTTACTGGCTGAAAAAATCAATTAAGTGGCCTCTGAAAGGATTTATTAAAGCTTGAATATGAAACATACCAAGGATTCTGGGAGGAGATAGTAGGTCCACAGGAATAGAGTGTGACCCGAACTATGACTTGGCATGATGGATGACCCATTCACATCAGAGCCTTTGATGAAGTCTGGTGGATATCAGAAAGCAGACACTCTGGACGTGACTCGAATCCTCTGCCTTGATCTTCTCCCAGTTTTCGGCACTGAGAGACCATTGGTTCCTTCAGATGATTACTGATAGTGCTGCTGCCTGACTCTGAGTTGAACAGCTGCTCCTGAGTGGTTGCAGTCGCAAAAACATCCTCAATCTAAAATCATCTCAGTTTCACTTTTTATTATGTAGCTTCTGGCTAGGGCATCAGCTGATTTTTGATTTATCTTTTGATGAATCATCAAACATGAAGCAGTGTCCATCCATATCCATGTCAGAGACACTATCAGCCATATATTTTTAGTGGATCATCGTCATCAATACATGTGGTACGATCTGTTGCAGTCTAAATAGTCTGAATATAAACACTTATAGGTGTACCGTAGTGATTCAGGATAAGACAAAACACTGTTTGGAAAATGGATTCATGATGTACTCGCTTAAAAAAAAAAAAAAAAAAAAAAAATATATATATATATATATATATATATATATATATATATATATATATATATATATATATAAATAAATGTATATATATATATATATATATATATATATATATATATATATATATATTATTTTTTTTTATATATATATATATATATATATATATATATATATATATATATATATATATATATATATATAGTACATTTTGAACAAAACAAAAAGTTACAGACTGCAGCTTTAATACAAAATACAGTAAAACAGTAATATTGTAAGATATTATTACAATTTAAAATACATTTTTTCTATTGAATATTTATTAAATTAAATTTATTCCTGTGATAAAGCAGAATTTTCAGCAGCCATTTCTCCAGTCTTTAGTGTCACATGATCCTTCAGAAATTATTTTAATATCCTGATTTGGTGCTCAACAAACATTTCTTTATTATTATCGATGTTGAAAACAGTTTTGCTGCTTTATATTTTTTTGTGGAAACCATTATACATTTTTTGTGATACATTCTTTGATGAATAGAAAGTTTAAAAGAATTTGAAATATAAATATTTTTTAACATTATAACGGTTTTACTGTCACTTTTGACCAGTTTAATGCATCTTTGTTGAATTAAAGTATTAATTATCAGCTACCAATTTTTGTCTTTAATATAACATGCACAGACAAATTGTGCTATATACATGCTATATACATACAATTTAAATGAAATTTAAAAGTTGATTAAAAATGGATCATACATTTTTTTTAAATGTATATTAAATGAGCAGTTTTAAATAATACATTGATAGATTTCTTTATTTAAATTTTTTACTGGTTATGCTAAAAATCCCTCATATTTTACACCATAAGACGAGACAATTATTAAGAAAGTAAAACGGGTTAACACATGCTGAATGAGTATTTGTGTGTGTGTGTTCTTGTATGTTATAGGAAGGAGGAGAGACTGCACTGCACTACGCCGTGAGGACAGCTGACCACACCTCTCTGCACCTGGTCGACTTCCTCGTCCAAAACAGGTATTAAATACCTGCTTATTACCACAAAATAACTGGGAGGATACACTGCTGGCCATGTTTGGATTATCAGTTTTCTATATTTTGCAGTGAATGATCTTCAGCATTCGTTTTCTCCTTACCTTGTGTCCTCAGCTGTCAGGCAGTCACCTCTTGTTTTGTTCCATCACTGTTATCATGCAGAGCTTGATGGTTAACCAGGATGAGTTTTAATGTGTTTTTCTCTTAGGGTGACAGGTGTTCATGTACAAGCTCTAGAACTTTTGAAGGGATTATTATGCAGATAATAGAGTAATTTAAGTTCAGCTTTGGCTCAATTTGCTCTCTGCTGTGTGGATTAAAGTTGCATAACAACATTGGAAGATCACGTCATGCCTGAGCCAGAACTATACTTGGCTCACATCCTAGTAAATAATCATAATTCAGTTTCCCTGAGAACTGGAACACTGAAACGATTCCAGGTTTGCACTGAAGGTTGGTTTAAGAGAAATATGACAGCAGAAGGGAAATAAATCCAACTCAGACAACTGGGACTGTATTATTTCTTTGAACGCATTGGCTCACTCTGCTCCAACCCCACTTCAGGTTTTCCTTTCCCCACTCCTCACTCACACCCTAATCACATTTGAAAGATACCCCGTCCGAGTTAGTTCCAAATTAGCTCAATTTTCAGGGGGTTATTTTAAAATGAAGTGAAATCATGCTTGTGCGATTTCTGCATAGTTGTAAGGGTGATTAGTTTGATGATACAATATTAAAGGCATAGTTCACCCAAAAATAAAATAAAATTTGTGGGTCCTGATAATGCCAAATTTCTTATGTTACCAGTAAAAAGTGGCCTACATTATTTTAAATATATCTAGTCAGTTACAGAGTGCAAGCATATTCGTCAAAAATAATTCTGTATTTTCAGCTTCAGAATCATCAATATTTATCTTCTGGTGTCACTACTGTCCTGTGCTTTGGTTTATCAGCGCCAAGTCCAAGCTTATTCGTTTACACCCGCAATGTAACATCAAATTTAGCCTTTTAATCAACAGTATAAAAAATTGTTAACCTTTTACCATATGTCTTGGAGTATCGCAATGATATCGTATTGTGAGTTCAGTATCGTGATATGTATCGAATCGTGACACCCCTAGTTTATTTGAATGAAGTAGCCTATTGGGATATACTGGTGTAGATGTGTAGCCTCTCTCTGTTTCTTACTTTCTCTGTAGTCTCACTAGGTAAACAGAACTAGGTCATTGACTTGCTCTCTCCCCATGTGTGCAGTTTAGTCACTGCTGACCCAAATTCATGTAGATTATGAAGGTATGAAGCAGCTCATTAAGGTGAAAATGTTGTTCATGTCACAGCCTCAAGGAAAGATTTGAATTTGAAAATCTGTGCTCAGAGGATTTTGTTAACATGTTCACCACCAAAATTGTTGCAGATTGGTTTAATACATGTTTATTTTGCTTTATGTTGGAAGTTTTCAGTTCTAACATGTACAGTGTGTTTTTTATAGTACAATACACTCTTATATGTCATAAGATCAAGGAAAATTTGATTCCTCATGTCTCTGTCCAGTGGGAATCTGGATAAACAGACGGAGAGAGGAAACACGGCCCTGCACTACTGCTGCATGTATGAGAAACATGAATGCCTCAAACTACTGCTGAGAGGCAAACCAGCTACTGATATCAGTGAGTTACACATGCTGTTTTTATTTTGTTCATGTTTTATTATACTTATATACTTATGCTTAGGCAAATAGTTCAAAAAACACTGTTAAATGTAATCTTTAGCAAATCTCAAAAGGAGTATCCATTTTTCATACTGTATATTATAGTGATGTGATGCCTGAATTTACTTGTAGCATTTCAAATGATTGATTTTAGTGTTTTATTTTTGGTTTATTTATTATAGAACTTTAATATCTTTGCATCACTACTTGCATATATATATTTGCATATTTATATATAGACACCAAATACATACAAGCTTGAGTAAAAGTACAGTAAAGGAGAATTATGTAGATGGGGCAACACACAACAGAATACAATCAGACACAACGAAATGTAATACAACTTAAGAATGGTAACATTCAGAAAATAAGTGAGTTTTGAGCATAGTTTTAAATTCAGAAATAGTATTAACACAACAGAGTGATAGGGGGAGAGAGTTCCATAGTTTGGGTGCAACAACACTGAATGATCTGCCCCCCATTGAAGCTAGGTGATGCCGAGGGACAACAAGAAGGCTAGAGTCAGAGGATTGTAGAGAGCGAGTCGGGGTGTAGGGGTGGAGCAGGTTACAAAGATAGGGGGGATCCAAGCTGTGCAGAGATTTAAAAGTGAGCAGGAGGATTTTGAATTTAATACGATAAGCCACTGGAAGCCAGTGAAGATCGTACACAATTGGGGTGATATGGGCAGAACGCTTGGTGTGGGTAAGTATTCTAGCAGCAGAGTTTTGAATGTATTGCAATCTGGAAATGGAGCTAGCAGATAGACCAATGAAAAGGGCATTACAGTAATCAAGACGTGATGTGACAAATGCATGGATGACATTTTCAGCATCTTTGATACTGATGAAGGGACGGAGCTGGGCGATGCGACTTAGATGAAAGAATGCTGATTTGGTGATAGAATTAATATGAGCCTGGAAAAAGAGAGAGGAGTCAAAGATTACACCAAGATTTTTAACAGTACTAGATGGTTTGATGTGAGAGCCAGCAATCTCACAGGTGAAATTGGTAGGAATTTTGCTAGTGAGTGACGGAGGTCCAGTAAAAATAATCTCAGTTTTGTCCATGTTAAGTTTTAGAAAATTTGAATGAAACCAATCTTTTATTTCATGCACACAAGCAGAGATTTTGTCAGCTGTGACAGATAGAGCAGATGTACAGATGGTATATAATTGGATGTCATCAGCGTAAACATTATAATTAAAACCATGATGGCGGAAGATCTTACCAAGAGGTATTACGTAAATTATGAATAATAATGGCCCGAGAACGGATCCCTGTGGCACACCTTGCTTCAGGGGCACAGTAGGTGAGCGGAAATCTTGTACTGAAATGTAGAATTGTCTGTCAGAGAGATAGGAAGAGAGCAGCACCAGAAATACCCACATTCGATATGTATATGGTCCGGTTAAAAATGTGACTTATGTTTCAGCCAATCAGAATGGAGAAACCGCTCTGGATGTGGCCAGACGGATGAAGATCATCCAGTGTGAGGAAGCGGTGAGTAACTTCTGGGTCAGAAGATACAATCTTTCCTATGAAAACTGTTAATGGATGTTCTTCAAGATCAATAGGGGGTATTAGAGATGTGCTGAAGGCCCAAGGTGTAAAGATGTGGTTGTTTTTGTAGATCTAACTGTTTGTGTGTTTGTGTGCTTCAGCTGGTACAAGCCGCTGCGGGAAAATTTAATACTAAAGTCCATGTGGAATATGATTGGAATCTCAGGCTGGAAGAGCTTGACGAGAGTGACGATGATCTGGATGACAAAGTAGCGCATTACCCTTTGAACCTATCTTAAAATATTCAAACTTCTCTGACTCAGAGACTAAAAGATTTTCTCACTGTCTTTCATTCCCAGCCCAGTCCCATTAAGAAAGATCGTTCTCCCCGTCCGCAGAGTTTCTGTCACTCATACAGTCTCTCTCCTCATGACAAGCTCTCTCTGCCTGGTTTCATTGGCCAGCGTGATAAACAGCGCCTCTCATACACTGCACTCACGAATCAGATGTACAGCGTTTCCACTGACTGCCCATCCTCTCCCGTCGCAGATGCTCCACCTCTGCCACCCAGGAATGCAGGCAAAGGTAACCCAGAAACACAACAGCCAATCAGATGCCACAGAACCTAAAACTTGTTCTAACCAATCACATGTTCTTGTGAATTCCATAATTGTGTTAATTTCAATAATTATATTTTTAATTTTATATGTATAAATGTATTAATCAAACTCCCAGCTTCTGTCATTTTAGTTCAGTTTGTAGTCCTAAAACTTGGATGTGTTCCTTATGGAGTTTCAAATGGGTTTTTGATTAAAGAGTAAGGACTATAGTCAGCACCTTTGAAGAGACTTTTACGTTTTGTTTTACAACATAAATTACTTTGAATCATACCTTAAATATGAATGTTGCAAGCAAGTTGTTAAACAAGAAATGCAACAATTCTAAAAAACATCCTTTTGGTAGTTGTAGTCCTTATATAGCAACTGGCAGTGTTATTTTTAGTATTATTATATACTGTGTTGTTATTTTTGGAATTCCATACATGGGCCATTCTACAGAATTGGTTGAAAGTCATACAAAATTGGTTCATACAAAATTTTGTATGTATGCAAATTGTATAATATCTAAGGTACACATTTCTAGTAATTGTGCAGTTAATTCTCATTGTATTTTCAGAAAGATTTGGAATAATTTTCCTCTCCCCAAATTTGTCACTATCGAAACACAATAACATATAATTGAATAAGAAGGGTTATATTGACTGATTAATCTACCTTGTAAATATATTTTTTGCTATTTTATTCAAAAGTATTCACAGGTAAATCAATAACAATTACGATTTTAACAATATTTCAAGTATAATTCATGAGATTTGTTGTATTTTGAATCCAGTCTTTTTTTGTAAAAGGTATAAAGTTTATCATACTAATTTCAAAGTTAAGGATTCATTAATTTGAATATACATTGAACCAAACACTATTATAACATCTTAGTTGATAATTCAGTATACTTTATTTTTGATAAAACATCCCATGTTTCGATCATGACTGCACATTTTCGGTAGTGACAGTAATGTTTTGGTAGTGACCACAACACATTACAGAATTTTAACTTGCATACTAAAACATACTAAAATACTAGTGATTTGCATAACTGTACTAAAATTTTGTTTATTTCCCCCAAATAAACGATTATGTGTTCCTTTTGTCACTACCAAAACAATGATGTCACAACTGAAACTTCACTGATGCTAATCTTAACAGTTGTACACACACAAAAACTGCATTTTATTGAATAACCCCCAAAACAAAGATGTCACAACCGAAACTTCACCACGTTTCGGTCGTGAGACTCGTGACTGTTTCGGTAGTGACAATTTTAGATACTTTTGAGTCTAGCTCAAAAATGCTAATTAGTACATGGGACCTAGCACAGTTCTGAACAGTTGTACGCACATAAAAACTACATTTTATGGAACAACACCCAAAAAAGTGTGCTTAATTGCAGAAAAAAAGGTGTTTAGTAGTAGGTAATATTTACCTCAACATGATGAGACCTATCTACTCACCATGTAACTATGAGAGAGGGGGACAAAAATGTCTCAGCCAATGGACTAAAACATAAACTTTATGTTTCGGTAGTGACATGAAAATGCAGGACACATTTTTTAACTTAGTTTCATGATTTACAAAGTAAATATAAAATATATATTTATTTATTTTTAATCAAAAATATATTTTTAAAAACAACAATGGAAATAATTGCTAAAATTATTTCAACATAATTTTCATAAGTTGAAATTTAGAGGTTAGGGTTCGGGACAGCCCCCTCCCAATTGAAAATAGCCAATAAATTATGATTATATATATTAAGCTTACTGATATTTTAAATACTATTGTGGGATTCAAAAGATAATAGAATGATTTTAGTAAACATCTAAGATTTAAATACTTAAATGATTTTTAAATGTGTTTTTTGGTTGTGGGATAGCAGTTTGCACCAATTCTGTAGAATGGCAATGCTTTACCAATAACAATCAAGTTATCCAGAGAGCTATTTAAATGTTTTTTATATGTTAATTACTTATAGTCTACTGAAAAGACAACAAAACTGTATCAACTGTATGCCTGTAACTGTAATATTTGTGTATATGTGTCGGGATTTTAACCTTTTTTCTGATGCTTTGCCACAGACTCCAGCTCTGTTTACTTTTCCATTTGATACTTTTGTACTTTTGTTTATGGTTTGACTTTCTGATATGGCATGGTATTAACAGGCAAAACTATGTAAAATGCTATCTTGTCTTTTTCCATCTTTTCTTCTCTCTCTCTCTCTCTCTCTCTCTCTCTTTTATTTTTTATTTTATTTTATTCTCTTCTCTCTTTGTCTCGTCTCTCTTACAGCTCCTTCTCTGGCTTTCCTTGGCTCTCATTCCCACTATGCTACTCTGGCTAGCACTCGACCATACATCAGTGACTATCTAATTTTTTTGTTTGCATACACCCTTTCTGCTTTTTGAATCTATTTAATGACCTCATTATTTGATCTTATGACATTTTATATCTGTGTCTGAAACTGAAGGCTGCTGCAATGTGAAATTAATGTTTTTAAATGAAAGCACATGACCATTCAAAAGTTTGGGGACAGTAATATTTTTTTTCAATAAATTAATAGTTATATTTCAGCAAGGATGCATTAAATTGATCAAAAGTGACAGTAAAAACACTTATAATGTCAAATAGATTTCGGTTTCAAATAAATGCTCTTCAGCAAAGAATCCTGAAAAAATGTATCACGATTTGTAGAAAAATGTTAACAGCACAACTGTTTGCAACTGTTTTTGATTTAAAAAATGCAGTCATGTTGAGCATAAGAGACTTTTAAAAACTTGAAAAAATCTTACTAACCCCAAATTATCGAATGGTATTGTACCTCCTAAAGAAACTAATTTCATATTATTTGAATGATCTAGAACAGTGGTTCTCAAACTTTTTACACCAAGTACCACCTCAGAAAATATTTGGCTCTCTAAGTACCACCATAATGACCAATATGAAAATACAGTAGCGTAGTAGGCCTAACTATTCAGCTACAGTTATGCACAGCTCAAAAATGAGGCAGCTTAATTTCTACTAAGAATATTTATTATTGTCAGCCACTTTAAAGGGGTCATATAATGCCATTTTTGTACAAGCTAATATGATTCTTTAGGGTCTAAATTAAAAGTTTGTAATATACTTTAATTAAAAATTCTCATTAGTATTGTAAGAAAACACTAATTTTACCTGGTCAAAAACAGCTCTGTTTTCAGCACGCCGTTTCAGTGCATGTGTCTTTAAATGATAATGAGCTTTGCTCACCCCGCCCCTCTGTTCTGTGCGGACACCGTTTCTAACACAATAACCACGCTTTGATCATTATAAACGTGGGATTATGAATTATATTGAGATCGTCGTCGTACATAGAAAACATGATGTAATGTACCCTGAGTGTAAACCTTAGACGCATTCATTGTGAAGCGTGCAGCAAGGTTTGCAAATTTCGCAAAGATTAATGTAAATACTAATATAAAGGTTAATAAAACATTACACTCACATCTTCTGGAGGTTCAGCAGGAACACGTTGGTACCGATCCGTTTTTTCTCGTTTGTAAAGCTGTCTGGTGTGAAATGATTCATGCAAACAGGAAAGTGCAGACGATCGTGGGGAATCCCCGTGAGGGAATCCCTGCGTCAATCCTTTGGGCATATCGCTTCAAAAACAAAACTCAGCCACTGCATCTTCAACCGCTCGGATTTAGGAACATCCAAATGACTGCTGTGTTCCTTATTACATCTAAGAACTGAACACCACAATCGCTTAGACGCCATTCTGCTCCAGCATATCAACAATGGGGACTACTATGACGAAGGCTGTCACAGCTCGCTCAGGGCGGGTCTTGTGTTGAAACACGGCTGTCAATCACAATCGCGGGAGGGGCGTTGGATATTATGACGTCACAATATCGAACGGCTTGATTTCAGAGAGGGTCAAACATATAAGGAGATTAAAACAAAACCACTGGATGGATTTTTATCATGATAGGATGGTTGTGTACAGGCACTGCCAACACACACTTCAGTACTATCAACTTGTAAAAGTGCATGTACCATTATATGACCCCTTTAAACATTGTAAAAACACAGTTTGAACATTAACACTGCACTGTGCTGCTTACATACAGGTAAATAAAAAACTTAAATAATGATTCAATTCAAATGTATTGCACCTAAAAGTGAAATAAAAACAGTAGCCTACTGTACTTAAAATATTAATAAAAAATAAAAAAACACAGGCTGTGTATTCATATTTAACCCTTTTAAACGTACATTTAAAATATTCTGGCTAACCCCTGTGAGTTTTTCAAGGCGATCATTATTTAGAACTGATCACTTTATTGTTTCCATGGTGACGTTCAGTTAATCTGATACCCTTTTTGCTTGATATACTTTCATTTGGAGCCTTCAGATTCTGCTGCAGTTTGGTTATTATATGTAAATGGGTAATTTGACTTTCCATAGTAACAACTTAAAGCCCAGAATTTGCTGAAGTTGTTAACTTGATGCATTTGCTTATTTATCATACAAAGCATCTCTGACTGAGCTTTTCACTGGCTGTTGACTGTCTTTTTAAAATCTATAATGTAGAAAAGAGCTCACTCGACTTTTTTGTCTTGATGTCCTCCTCTAACCCCCTTGATGCCCTTCTCCAACTGAAGTCACTCCTCTAGTCTCTCCACTTCCACTTTAAAGCGCCTCACTTATCTGGCCTGCTTCGTTTTCAGTGACACTTGCCGTCCTGTCCTACTGGTTACCCACACCATCATTCTTTCTCTTTATTTTCTTCCCTTCTTCCTGCACCCCCCAAAGAACCCATGTTAAATGACAGTGTCCATTCTTCACCTTGACATCAGTGCATGTTGTTGTTTTATGTTGTTGTTTTCCCTCCAGCCCCTCCCTTGTCAAACCTGCCCCCCTCCACCCTCACCCCTGCCACACAGACCCCCGCTATTGGCAACTCCACTCTGTCAAAGAAGAGGCCCCCGCCCCCTCCCCCGGGACATAAACGCACGCTTTCAGACCCCCCTACCCCGCTGTCATACACCCCTCTCTGTAAAGGTGGGATACACTTAAGCAACAACCCTAGTTGTTGGATTACTAGGGTTTCTGTTTTTATTTATTTATTATTATTATTTATTTTTGTCCAGGTTTTCATTCACTCAGATCCACATGAAATGGTTTCGATTCAGTTTATCTCTATAGTCCACTTAAGCTATTGTAACTTTGCTAGTACATGTCAACTAATTCTCTTTAGATTATTTGTTGACTGTTTGGTTGGGGTTCCTGTTAGAGGAATACTTATAGTCATGTCTTTTGGGGGACCATCAAATTAAGTCTACTTATACTGTACTCTAATGACTTTTACTTGACATGGAATTGCAAAGTTACTTACATTTTGTAGAATGTCTAAAGTGGATTATCAAATTAAAGTGTTACCGATTTTTTTGTTTTTATAAGATGTTTTTTAGTGGAAACATCAATTTAGTGTCTTTTAGATTAAATTCTTCCAAGAAATGGTATTTTGATCAATTTTAGGTCAATCCTTAGTACCTTTTAACATTCCCAAGGTGAATGTGTTTATTGTTGGTTTGATCTCTGCAGTATATTACCAGATCATTTGCATCCCATTCATTCTGTGGTGGCGTTACATGTTAAACTCTAGAACATTTTAGATATGAAAAAACAATATTGAGATGACAGTGTTGCCAATGAAAGGCTCAGCCTAATGACCCCATCCATAATCTTTTGACCTCTGTATTGAACCCTGCCCTAGTGATTTGCATGATGCTTAACATTTTGGGTAAAGACAAAGAGCAAGGCATGGTAAAATAATGGTCTGGAAGATATTAATGTGTGAAAGACATGTTAAAATGCATTGCATCTTGTATATCCCCTCACATGATCTGTATCGATATAACCCATATTAATTAACTGCCAGTTGATTCACATAATTACATAATTTGAGATGTAGTGAGATGCATTTAAGACCATTATTGAACATGGCCTGGTGCAGTTACATCTGCTATATCGCAGCACAATATATATATATATATATATATATATATATATATATATATATATATATATATATATACAGTGAGGAAAATAAGTATTTGAACACCCTGCTATTTTGCAAGTTCTCCCACTTAGAAATCATGGAGGGGTCTGAAATTGTCATCGTAGGTGCATGTCCACTGTGAGAGACATAATCTAAAAAAAAAAATCCATAAATCACAATGTATGATTTTTTAACTATTTATTTGTATGATACAGCTGCAAATAAGTATTTGAACACCTGAGAAAATCAATGTTAATATTTGGTACAGAAGCCTTTGTTTGCAATTACAGAGGTCAAACGTTTCCTGTAGTTTTTCACCATGTTTGCACACACTGCAGGAGGGATTTTGGCCCACTCCTCCACACAGATCTTCTCTAGATCAGTCAGGTTTCTGGGCTGTCGCTGAGAAACACGGAGTTTGAGCTCCCTCCAAAGATTCTCTATTGGGTTTGGGTCTGGAGACTGGCTAGGCCACGCCAGAACCTTGATATGCTTCTTACAGAGCCACTCCTTAGTTATCCTGGCTGTGTGCTTCGGGTCATTGTCATGTTGGAAGACCCAGCCTTGACCCATCTTCAATGCTCTAACTGAGGGAAGGAGGTTGTTCCCCAAAATCTCGCAATACATGGCCCCGGTCATCCTCTCCTTAATACAGTGCAGTCGCCCTGTCCCATGTGCAGAAAAACACCCCCAAAGCATGATGCTACCACCCCCATGCTTCACAGTAGGGATGGTGTTCTTGGGATGGTACTCATCATTCTTCTTCCTCCAAACACGTTTAGTGGAATTATGACCAAAAAGTTCTATTTTGGTCTCATCTGCCCACATGACTTTCTCCCATGACTCCTCTGGATCATCCAAATGGTCATTGGCAAACTTAAGACGGGCCTTGACATGTGCTGGTTTAAGCAGGGGAACCTTCCGTGCCATGCATGATTTCAAACCATGACGTCTTAGTGTATTACCAACAGTAACCTTGGAAACGGTGGTCCCAGCTCTTTTCAGGTCATTGACCAGCTCCTCCCGTGTAGTTCTGGGCTGATTTCTCACCTTTCTTAGGATCATTGAGACCCCACGAGGTGAGATCTTGCATGGAGCCCCAGTCCGAGGGAGATTGACAGTCATGTTTAGCTTCTTCCATTTTCTAATGATTGCTCCAACAGTGGACCTTTTTTCACCAAGCTGCTTGGCAATTTCCCTGTAGCCCTTTCCAGCTTTGTGGAGGTGTACAATTTTGTCTCTAGTGTCTTTGGACAGCTCTTTGGTCTTGGCCATGTTAGTAGTTGGATTCTTACTGATTGTATGGGGTGGACAGGTGTCTTTATGCAGCTAACGACCTCAAACAGGTGCATCTAATTTAGGATAATAAATGGAGTGGAAGTGGACATTTTAAAGGCGGACTAACAGGTCTTTGAGGGTCAGAATTCTAGCTGATAGACAGGTGTTCAAATACTTATTTGCAGCTGTATCATACAAATAAATAGTTAAAAAATCATATATTGTGATTTCTAGATTTTTTTTTTTAGATTATGTCTCTCACAGTGGACATGCACCTACGATGACAATTTCAGACCCCTCCATGATTTCCAAGTGGGAGAACTAGCAAAATAGCAGGGTGTTCAAATACTTATTTTCCTCACTGTATATATATTTATTTATTTATTTATTTATTTATTTAAGAAGTGTGCTTTAATAAGTAAATACAAAGTTGTGACATTTGCTGAAAAAAAATACTGGAGACTCATCTGTACACAAACTTTTATGTGGATAAAGCTTTGTGTATAAAGGATGCATTTAATTGATCAAATTGATCAAAACAGCATAAATGCTGTTCTTCTGAACTTTCTATTCATTAAAGAATCCTGAAAAAAATTTATTGCAGTTTCCACAGAAATGTTAAGCAGCACAACTGTTTGTAACATTGATAATAAGGAATTTTTCTTGAGCAGCAAATCAGCATAATAAAAGGATCTCTGAAGGATCATGTGACACTGAAGACTGGAGTAATGATGCTGAAAATTCAGCTTTGCCATCAAATTGTAATAATATTTTACAACATACATTTTTTTTTTACTGGATTTTTGATCAAATTAATGCAGCCTTGGTGACCACAAGAGTCTCTTTTCAGAAACATTGGGGGAAAAAAAAAAATCTTACTGACCTCAAACTTTTGAACGGCAGTGTATATCTAGTTTTACTGTCAGAAATTCCCACTCATTTTTTTTATTTTTCTGCTAATGTCATCTTAGGAGGTCTCTATAGGCTTCTGCCACTAAAATATATTTAAACTCAAACTCATCATTGCAGGAAGTGATTCAACGCCACCTCCTGTCAACAAGATGTCCCCTTTGACTAACAGATTTGAAGGCATTCCGCAACATCAAAGGTAACCCATCTTCTAACAACTTTTCTAACATAGCAAATGAAACAATCCAAACATAACTGCTTAAGAATTCAGTTTTGTAGAACAAGCTTGAACTTTAGAACTATATTTGCATTAAAAATGTCAGCAAACTTTAGACTGCATATTTATACATGGCCTTTTGTGATTCATTTGAATATGTCCATGTAAATTTGTCATCGTGTATTTGGGAATGCAAAACAGTTCTCTTTAATACATTATGGCTGATTTTACAGAGCGTGCAACCTGTTATCGAACATATCTTTGAGCTTTACATATGTTCCATATTTCTAGTCTCAACACCACAAAGCCCACACTTGGTCCACGGGTCCTTCCCAAACTACCTCAGAAGGGTAGGTGACATGCTTTCTGCCTATGAAAATTGCAATGGTATAACATCTGAATGTTGAAATAATTCATTTAGTCAGTAACTTTAATCCTAATCATCATAATTGTATAGTTTTTTGCATTCAAGATTGTCTTTTAATTTAATTTTGTTTGTATTAAGCTAAGTGTTGTTTTTTATCTTTTTCAAATAAATGTTCTATATATTTTATATAGAATTTATTAGTAAATTAAGTTATGACATTTTTCACAATAAATATTGTTTCACATCAGCACAAAATATTCCCTTACAACTACCACTGAACAATGGTGATGCTGAGAAACTTCTTTAAAAGCAAAAGTGTTTTCTTCAAAGTTTAACACTTTGAAATTAATGACATTTTTATTCACAGAATAAATGCACTTAAAACTAACAAAAGTAAAAAATAAATAAAAAAAATAGAAAACTAAATGAATAAAATATGAAGTAATATTACAAATGTCAAATTTTAACACTTATTTTTACGCTTTTTGGATACCCCTTTTCTAGTGTGCTCTGCTCAACATCTTGTGAGGGAAATATTTCCTCATTTGTCTTCCAAAATAGTCTTGAACTATATCTAAAGACAAAAAACCCCACAAAAAACACATAACTAATCTGCTGACATTATCTTGTTTTTCAATAGTTGCCCTGCGTAAGATAGACACCATCCATCACCCATCTATGGACAAAACTAACCAGCCTCCTGAACCTGTGCTGTTCCAGAAGGTTCTGCAGAGTTCAGACACCCCACCGAAAGTTCCGTTAGCTGATAGATCTCAACCTGGAGATATACCTCCTAAACCACAGCATTCAGAATTACCCCCTAAACCAGGAGAACTACCTCCAAAGCCCCAGCTGTCCGACCTTCCCCCTAAACCCCAGCTGGGTGACCTACCGCCTAAACCTCAGCTGAAAGATCTCCCACCCAAACCCCAACTGACAGATGTCTCCCCACCCAAACCTGTAACCACTGAGATCCTCCATAAACCTCCTCCTGGAGAAGTGGCTCCCAAGCCCCAACCCCCAGATACTCCAACAATCATCCAACAAGGTGAACTGTCACCTCAGCCGGTCCAGTCTAGTGAAGACACCAATGGAAGTCCAACATCAGCACAGGAGACACCTGTACCGTTGCCCCGGAAAATAAATCCGGTGAGGATTCAGTCTCAGAAGCTTCAGATAAGTACATGGGAGTCAGTAACAAGGTGCTTTTAACAAGCGAGTCTTGCTTTTTTTTTTTTTTTGCAGATTAAGAGTAAAATGCGAAGGGTGAAGACCATCTATGATTGTCAGGCGGATAACGATGATGAGCTCACTTTCGTTGAGGGTGAGGTCATCATAGTAACCGGGGAAGAGGATCAGGAGTGGTGGGTAAGTGTAACCGCTCCAAATTTTCAAGTATATGCAACAAAGCATGAGACTTGAGAAACAACAGATTCTTCATTCAAAACGTTTGACAAACGTTCCAATGTTTTGATTTAATGATTTATGAAATAGTTCCCCATAGTTCATGGCTATTAAATAGTGTAAGGTTTGTTGACCACATTACCATATCACTTCACCGCATTTCTTCTGATCTTATTTTGGTTAGTAAGATTAGTAAAAAGTAAGTGAGGCACTTAATTGTAGACATTAAAAGTAGTTCTACTAAGGCTGTTTTTTTTTTTTTTTTTTTTTTTTTTTTTGCATTAATAGAGAATCAATTCAATTCACAATTTTTTGTGAATCCTGAATAATTCAGTTCTAATAATAGGGGCTTTCGCACTGGAGGAACCTTTTCATAGTTCCTAGAACTATTGGCGGAAGTACCCGGATTTTGGCGTGTTCATACCACAGGAATTAGGAACGATTTTTACTGTAGTTCTAGGAGCTCCTTTTGGAGGAACTAATTTAGCTCCTACTTCAGAGTAGGGTCTAAACCAGCACTATAGGAACTACCAGTGACGTTAGTGTACACTGATAGGCCAAACGCACGTGAAACACCAGTACCCACCAAAAAAAAAAAAGCAATTTAAACAGATTATAGCCTATATATTTACTCCACAAACTAACTCTACAAACATGGAAAACAGTGATAGATGGGCCTCTTAAGACCGGGACACACCAAACTGACGCCAAAGAACTAGCACTGATGAAAGCCGACTGTGTTGTCGACTCGCGTCGCCTGCGTCGGGGGAAAAAAACTGCACTTGAACACACCGAGAGAACTACAGCCGACTGTCAGCTAGAATGCGCGTTCTGCACCTGCGTGTAAATGAGACAACTGTCTATTTCTGAAGATATATTCATCTATATTTTTCATTCAAAAGGGGGAACCAACACTGCAGATACACAAACCATAAACAAAGCAGTGTGTGCTTACCGTTTTGAATATCAGTCCTGCTAAACACTTTCTTTATTCCACTCGGCTCATGTTAATATGGTAATATTCGCCAAGGAACACTCAGGTAAGATGACGTAACATTAGAACAGCCTTCTATCTGTACCGTTTTGACTTCTTTGCTCGCCGTTTTGATATTATTCTTGTGCACTGACTCGTTCACTAAGCTGAACAGCCAATCAGAGTTCTAATTTCAGCCGTACGAGGACTAATTTCGAGATAGGTCTGACTGCAGAACCGCAGAACCATATGTCATAGCAGTGTGAGGACGACAGCGCCAGCCTAACAGTCTGATGCCGGAACCGCATACCATACATATCCACCTTACATATACCATACCTAAACCTACCCATCTCCACCCCCTGACCCCTAAACCCACCCCTAAACCTACCCATCTCCACCCCCTGATCCCTAAACCCACCCCTAAACCTACCCATCTCCACCCCTTAGATGTTTTTACCCCGCCCACTTCCGGCATCAGACTGTTAGGCTGGTCATCCTGTCATCCTCACACTGCTATGACGTATGGTTCTGCGGTTCTGCAGTTGGTTAATATTGGCTAATTTCAGCCGTCTGTGCGGAAACGTGTGGAACACACTGAGAAAACTTAGTCGGTCGACGCACAAAAACTGCCCGACGGTCGCAACTTTGAGGGGACAAAGCAAAACACTGGACATCAACCACACGGCATACACTATGCCTTTTCATATACTGTCTCTGTCTCTATTTATAAAATGGTTAGTTCCATTCCTTGATTCTTATTGGTCAATAGCTGTGTTTTATTCACGATAAAACATGACCGCTTCACCCAACGGTTCTATGTATCACTACACAACACCCCTTGAAACCACTCTTAGCAACTTAAACACATGTTTGATCTCATTGACATTGTTCATTGAAGCTAGAGTAGAGTATTGTGAGAGATCGAGCAAGCAAGTGTATCTGCATTTACAGTAGACATGGCATTTTCCTTCAGGTCAGTCCTATATTAATAATAAAAAAATCTGTTTGAATGTCAGCTGCAATATCTTGTCCTTTTAACAGTTAAGGGGTTTTCCCGTGCCCTAGTCATTTGTGTCTTCCTTCTCCGTGATCACAAGTTTGAGTCCTTTCAATGTAAAAGTCTTCTCTACTGACTGACTCACTCATTAAGACGAAATAATGAATGCGTTGCTGTTTACGGTCAGGGACTATTTTTTCCAGCGGAAGGAAGGCTTTTAGTGATTTTACTTCATGAAAGTTGCATTGATACATATTTTTCGGCTATAGGTAGCAATAAGGTACTCGAGGCTAGTGCTGTATCGTGAATAAACACTTAAGCCGTGACTTATTCACGATACAGCACAGCCTCGAGTAATGTTACCTTATTGCTTACGTATAACAGCTCTATCTATGCACGATCGCTTTCGTGTTTTGTCTCAGCCCGCCCAGTTACATCCGGTGCTGCGTCGGAAGCCGTTTTTGCATTCGGTGGAGATAATGGCAAATTACACTCGCTGTTTACAAGAACTTCCAGCGGTTAACGTGAATGATGATATTGTGAGGCAGTTAGCTGTCACAACTAAAAGTAAGTAAGAAAAGCTTTAAATTATATATTTCGAGCTACATCGACAACTTTGAGGGTGAGTATTCTCTCATATCATGCGAAATCCGACTAGTGAATCGGTTTCTAAAATCGTTGTCTCCGTTTCGCTAGTGACCGCTAGTACACTTCGCTATCCACCTTATTCCTGCGCCCCATGACGCTTTGCGCGAATTATGGGTGTAACTTCTGTTAAGCTGTAACCAATCGTGAAAGGCTCGCTCTATGAACACGTTAAAATTAAAATTGTCACAATGAGATGACATTAATCTACTCACCCTTCAACCATCGAACATTAACCCCCTGAGGTCGACGGTATCGGTATACAGACACACAGGCATGAAGCTTGAATTCTCTTCTTTTAAATGAAGTAATTTATATAAAAAACAAATATTCTCATCTTGTGAAATCTGTATTAAAAGAGAGCGATTCCAGTCGACCTAATTACAGCTGATTCAGATGTAATGTGACTCCGCCCACGGAGAGCGTGCGCTATTCAAACGCAAATGGCTGAGGCAATCCGCGCAATCCTGTGAACGCCCCCATATCAGCTCGAGAAACACAAAATTGATTCAGATCATTACTTGTTTACACCGTCTTGCAGCGCTGTGAGGAATAATAATAATGAAAATGTCCCTCAGAAGTGCGGGTATATCGAGGAGCGAGCTGAGGAATACTAGTAAGTTTTTTTCCTTCTCAGGTGAATTTCTTCACGTGGGTTTCTGTTTATGAATGAATGAACGGCAGAGATGCGCGCTGTTTACCACAGCTGGCAAAGACAGTTTAAATTTAAATCGCGTGTGTGAATGAATGATGATGTTTTAGCAAACTGTATTGCTATACTGAGATGAGTAAAAATCGACTGAAATATGTTGAAATAAGATATAGGCTATTTGTATAAGCAACGTATTAAACTGCAAATTAACAATATGCCCTAATATTTCATGAAAACAACGTTACAGTCAGGCGAAATATGAAAGTTTATAAAGTTTAAGAAATATACAGGTTTTACTGTAGAATATACTGCCTCGTCAAATAAGCTTTTGTTTAGCAATTTCTATATATAAAATACTACATACTGAATACATAGATAAAATGTAGGCCTATAATCTTTTTTTTTTTACAAAGAAAGAGTACACTTGAAATATTGTTGAAATTGTAATTATTGTTGGAATTGTAACCTTTTTAATAAAATAGCTAAACATATTTACAAGATAGATGTAAGCAAAATCTTAAATGGTCAATATAAGTCTTCTTCTAAATATATCTTTTGTCCTTGCATTGTGGCTCAGTCAGTTTCACACCTGAATGAATGGCTCATTATGCAGAGTCATTATGCAGAGTGGGTGGGACATTGTATTCTAAGGTGTAAACCACTCCTCTTTCACGCCCCCTCGCATATTGGCTTTCCAAGCAAAACCTGTTTTACATCAATTTAAATCAATGTATGGTTTTATGTGAACGATAAAGCAAGACTATTTTCACATAATTTTGAAGAAAATACTATAGGCAACGACATCCATTAGTCAAAAGTCTTATTGCCACATATTTAGTATGTGTTTTGTGGCCTTATTTCAAAAACTTAAATTTTTAGTTTTTTCGATAACCACGCATAAACATTATTCTCTCAAAAATGAAAACATGTACATACATGTGGCTCACATATTATTGTAGTCCTGTTTGTGCTATATAGAGTGAATTTACACCTTTGCCATTAATATGTTTATAAGCAACTGAAAAAAGCACAAATGTCAGAGCATGTCAGAACACCCCCAGGGCCCAGAAAACCGCTCAGACTCCAGAGGGTTAAAAGGAAATTTGAAAGTGTAAAAGCATCAACAAGGGATTTCAACAGACCAAATAACCCCTAAGCGCGAGTCTTTGGTTAGATATCACTGTAGTAATATATCTGTATTATGTAACTTATGTTGCGTTAATCAAAAAATGCTCATTAACTTCAGAATTGTGACACTATTTAAAGTGATTTCCGTCATTTTGACAGATTATAAATTGCATTTAAGTTACCTGTGAAAACAAACCTGGAAAGAGACGTGAGGATTTTAGGAGAATAACGAGAGATTATGAATGCATTCCAGTGAATTATTAATGGAATATATCGTAAATTAAATTCGGGAGAACCGACCACAAATGTGCAGCATATGTTGACCTTTTTCATACTTTTACAGCGGATTGTAAAGGGAAAAAAGAAAATAATCATGAGGAAAAGAAGCAGCGACTGAAAAGAGCTCTTGCCGTAGATATTCTTGTTATAACATAAGTCACGTTAAAATACCAAGTATAACGTTATTCTCATGATGTCTGAAAATAAATCATGAAGGGAAACTGACAGCTCATCCAGTCAAACTGACAGATCTGCTTTATTTGAAAGGCAACCTTATGATTTGAAATGATTCATTTCATCCTTTTTGAATGGAAGTTCCCCAAACAGGAAGTGCCTCCCATAATTCAACACGCAGTGAGGTCGTCAGGAATAAGGTGGATAGAACACGCTATGTGGAAGTAAAGACGCTGGCTGAGATTCTACCAGAAATACGTCAGCAGCGTTAAAGGTTGTATCAGTGATTTCAGGCCCCAAAAAAAAATCACATTCATCTAATCTTTCCTAACGATCCGCTAGCTGCCCGCCCTATAAGCATGCCGTCAAAAAACGCGTCTCTGTAGGCAGCCTAGGCTCTGAGATCTGCACACAAAAACAATTGGTTTCACCAACCACTCAAAACCAAAACAAATAGTGTTCCAACCAATCACCGACAGGGGGAGGGTGTTGTGAGGTTTTGTGCTCATGCACGGCTGCACGCGAAGTCAGAGCTGAAGAAGAAGCTGGTTCAAAACCTTTCCACTGCATTAAGTTGATCATTAGGGACAAGAAAATGTATTATTTGTCAAATTTGAATGACGTTTTAGTAGACCTAACTGTTGACCTTATGAGTGAGTTTAATTTGTTGATTGATCGATCTTTAATATAGTTAATGATTTAATGCACTGACTACTGCTGTGGTTAATATAACAACACTCTTCAACAGCATAATATTTCTTTTAAATCTTTTAAAGGGGTCATATAATGCCATTTTTGTACAAGCTAATATGATTCTTTAGGGTCTAAATTAAAAGTCTGTAATATACTTTAATTAAAAATTCTCATTAGTATTGTAAGAAAACACTCATTTTACCTGGTCAAAAACAGCTCTGTTTTCAGCACTCCGTTTAAGTGCATGTGTCTTTAAATGATAATGAGCTTTGCTCACCCCGCCCCTCTGTTCTGTACGTACACCGTTTGTAACACAATACATACAGACAGTTGGTCTGGGAACGCCCCCGGGAACGCCCCGTCACGTGATGTGAATTTAGCCCGTGGGGGAAAACATTGCATTGGCGCTAATTGAAATACACGGGACAATCATGCCGAAGAGTTGCTGTGTCGTTTTCTGAGTTTTCAAATTATGAATTGAAGTTCTACATCCTTCCTAATAAACACACAGAACCAGAAAGAAGGACAAAATCAGCTGAAGGCTCGCTTGATAGGCCAATCGCTACGTAATGACGTGAGCCGTGAACCTATGGAGTAGTTCGAGGTCTACACTCAATACAGACTGCAGTCTGGGGATAACTGTTAGCACAGTCCCTCGGCAACATCATACTGCTGATCACCGTTTTACAAAAGGATTAATAGTTTGGAGTGAAGCATACGTACAATTGGTAAGTGACAAGGTTTTATGGAGTTACAGTATGCAACATATACGAAAGTTGATTGAGTTATAGGCTAATGTTACCGCTACAGCTACCGCGATGTCTTACCTGGAGATTCAACCAGATAACAAAATATGTCTGGAAACGAGACCTCCGGCCATTTGGTTGGGTCATTGACACAGTTTTTAATTAAATAAGGGCAATCATAGCCTATGGCAGTTAATTTTGCAATGTACCGTTGCCGGTCGACAGGCGTCAATGACTCGCAATACGACATTTTTGTCATTCAAATACACACGATGTTCGCGGTGTTTTCCCCCCCGCCGACTCCACCCTCGCCACGCCAGACCACGCCCCCAGATATGACTAGATGCCGACTGTATGTATAACACAAAAACCATAACGCGTTGTTCATTATAAACGTGGGATTATGAATTATATTGAGAACGTCGTACATAGAAAACATGCCGTAATGTACCCTGAGTGTAAGCAGCCGCATTCATCGTGAAGCGTGCAGCAAGCGATTTGCAAAGATTAATATAAATATTAATATAAAGGTTAATAAAACGTTACACTCACTTAAGTTATTCTGGAGGTGCAGCAGGAACACGAATAGCTGGTACCGATCCTTTTTTCAGGAGCAGCTTCTTGGCAAAACCAGCTTTATAACGTTACTGACCCTCGTTTGTAAAGCAGTCTGGTGTGTGAAATGATTTGCGCAAACATGAAAGCATTGACGTTGATCAAACAAACTCAGCCACTGCGTCTTCAGCGGTTTGGATAAAGGAACATCAAAATTACTGCTGTGTTCCTTATTACACCCAAGAACAGAACACCACAATCGCTTAGACGCCATTCTGCTCATAAACAGTGCTCCAGCATATCAACAATGACCGCGCCGGTCCGCGCAGACTATGATTGACAGCTCGCTCATGAGCAAGGGCGGGTCTGTGTTGAAACGCTGCTGTCAATCAACAATCGTGGGAGGGGCGTCGATTTTGTGATGTCACAAAATCGAACGGCTTGATTTGAGATGGGGGAAAACATATAAGAAGATTAAAAAAAAACACTGGATGGATTTTTATCATTTTATGATGGTTGTGTACAGGCACTGCCAACAATCAACTTGTAAAAGTGCATTTACCATTATATGACCCCTTTAAGCCTAATTCTTAGTCAAATTAGAATATCTTATTTTTATATATCACTTGTGATTAAACTTTCTATAGATATGGCCAGACGTGCAGTCTGCCAATAACATTAGAGCGACAGCACTACGAATGCCCACAAGCGACTCAATGGCGGTGTGAACGGGGCTTTAGACTGGACTGTTAGACAGATAGTTAACTAATGTATGCGAGCACTGTGCGCTCAGGCTTTGCCGTTCTCAGTGCCGTCAAAATAAAGGTCCGCCAGCGGTCAAAATAAGTCACAACACACACATCACGACGGCGTACGTCACTTCAGAGTTCCTACTGGCTGTGCGAATGCAACCAGAAAATTGTTCCTAAGGGAACCATTAGTTCTCGGAGAACCACCCTGGTGGCTAGTTCCTAGAACTACCAGGTACAAAAAACTCTGCATAGGATTCTTTAAATACTTTCCCTAATTTATCTTAAACAAGAAAGACAAAAACAACAAACTACTTGAGGCTGTTTATTGCACCAAAAGGAAACGCATTTCTTACAGGAATACAACCAAAAGTGCAAACAGTGTCTTTTAAAGGTGCTGTATGCAACTTTTTCACTCTACTAAAGCATAAAAATAATATATTTTTAATATGGTTGCATATATTGAGGAAATATGCTAAGTTCACATACTCGTTTCTCTGAAAAACACTTCTACAGCCAGTTATTTTACTTTGAAATGTGCGTTTCCAGGCTGGAATGTTTGTTTTTGTTTTGGTCTGTGATACTGCACGTTGCCAATTGTCATTGTCCATTGCGCTAGTTCCTGTTTCGTGTGCTCAAACTGGCAACCTGTGTGAGCGCCGTCCAGTCTGAGGAGCAGGGGGATCTCCGATATTTTGAATTTGGACTGCAATACCTATTTTGACCACTAGTTGTCATTCTTACAAGACTGCACCTTTAAAGGGACACGTACATGTGCTTACCATGCTACAAGCAGAATTGTTCTGGCCATTGAATTATTGAAAATGAATTGGTAATCCTCTGGTGTGCGTTCATTTTCAGATATTCATCTATTTTTCAGAGCCACATGATTGTAACCTTTCTTTTTTGTCCTCAGATTGGGCACATCGAGGGGCAGCCAGAGAGGAAAGGTGTATTTCCCATGTCTTTTGTTCATATCTTGTCTGATTGACACACAAACGTTGGTTCTCCACCTCCCAACCAGCGCAATACCTCTGGCTATGGGATGCACTTGACTTAGCTGCTGAATCAACAATGCAAGTTTTAAGATGGAACCACAATGAAAAACACATCACCTTACCATCGTCAGAGACAGTGTAAATAAAATGTCTAACTGTACCGCTGTTATCCGTACCGTTTTATAAAGCCTACCGCACAACGGCTAGACTGCACCCACTTAAAAGACCAGCACTTTCCCTCCACTATTACTGATACTGTATCTCTGTATATAAGATTGTACATAAATGTGTGCGTGTATGTTTCACACAAGGATGAGTGTGTGATTATTTTTTTCTGTAAATGTAGAAACCTGTGTTGGTCTGAAAAGTAAATGTGTGAACTTGTACTCTACCTGCCAGTTAGTTATGGCTGGGGCCAGTTTTGTTCAAATAAGTTTTATTAATGTGTCCATCATTGCTATCATCTATAGCAGGGACAGATAGAAGTCGACTTCTCTTCCTGATGGAACAACTGGACTTTACATTGGTTTTCGTTTACATGTTTTTACCTTCACATTTCCTAACACCACTAAAGCATGTCAGAGTGAAATGTTATTTTGTGTTTGCTGTTTCTTTGTTCTTGCTACCTAGTGTAAAATAATTAACCTCTGCAATGCATACACATTTTCCTGTGTGAACAGGATGTTCCTCTGTGATCCCATATCAGTGTTTTATCCAAGTACATTTACTACCGTCTTACTGAAGGACAGCGCTTTGTAATCCAGTGGTGTTCCACAAAGGTCATCCTTTGTCATTAATATTGTTTTGAGAGATCTTGGTTACTTGAAATATTTTTGAAAATAGTTAAGTCGTTTACTCAGTTTATAGATGTTATAATTTAAGTGATAGACATGGATGTACTGTATTTTAATTGGAATCTATGCCATTTTCATCCATGCTGCCAGTAACCCTTAGCTGCTCATTTTTTTTTATGGACTGACAACCAGTTTCATTCAACGGGATCTCTGGTCAATCCAGTCCTTTGAGGAAACAAATCAAGGTTCTAGTATGTCAGGTTTATCCATCAACTTATGAGCATTGTATGAACTTCAAGTCAAAGTTAGCACAGTTACAACTTGAGTTACTTAACTCTGAAATAAAGATTAACCCCTTTTGCTGCACCTACTGAGGATATAATGTGGATGAGTTGGGTGACGTGATGTTCTACAGGTCTCTTTTAAACTGCAGATTTTGAGGACGGTGTCCACTGTCTAAACATGTTCCTCATTCCATTATCAATAAAATGGCTTCATGTTAAACAAGACTCCAAGTCTCAAGTGTCCTGTTTAACAATTATGGTCAAGTTGTGACCAATTCAGATTATGGCAACTCCAAGTGGACTCAGACCACACAAGCATGACAAACTGATGTGAAAACTTAAATTTATTTGCAGTCCAGCAACAAAAAGTAATGCTTTTTTTAATCTACAGCCATATCAAACCTCATATTGGGCCTCACATTCAGTTCAAACAATTGAATACATCAGCAACACATTTAAAAAGACTTCACTTTAAGGCAACATAAAGTGTGTTTCCATAAAACTACACAAAAATACTCAACTTAAAGAGAAACTTTTGGCTCACATACCAGACTGCTGGTAAAGAAATTATAAAAGGGACAAAATGATTAACTCATTTTGATACAGTAGCTTTTTGTGACGTCTTTTTGGCTTGGTCCACCTTCTCCACAGATTTGATGACCCCAACAGCAACAGTCTGTTTTAAATCCCTTACAGCAAATCGACCTGATAGAAAAAAAAGTGACTTTAAAACATGGCTTTTTTCAGCAGTATTTTGAGCACTTAAATCAGCGCCTTACCCAGAGGTGGATAATGAAAGAAGCTCTCCACACATAGGGGTTTGTTAGGGACGAGTTTGACTGTGGCACCATCTCCTGACATCAGGTACTGGGGCCAATTCTCCAGTTTCTTCCCTGTACGCCGATCTAGCTTCTCCCTCAGCTCAGCAAAACGACAGGAAACGTGGGTCGTGTGGCAGTCCAGTACAGGGGAGTAACCGACCTTGATTTTGCCTGGGTGGTTCAGCATTATGATCTGTTGAAATGCACAAGAGAATCAATCACTAGTTTGTCAGCCAGCGTTCAAAACAAATGTCAAAACAAGCTTGGCTCGTTTTACCTGAGCAATAAAACTGTTGACATCCGACGGAGGGTCCTGCTGTGCATTCCCTGCTACATCACCTCTCCGAAGATTTTTTACAGAGACATTTTTAATGTTGAATCCCACATTGTGGCCAGGGAGGGCAGTCTGAAGCCCCTGGTGATGCATCTCAATGGACTTGACCTCTGCAGTCAACTTCGCTGGTGAGAAGGTTAGAACCATTCCAGGCTTCAGGATCCCCGTCTCAATCTTACCCACAGGGACGGTGCCAACACCTGGGGGCATAGCATATGTCAAGGGTACCATCCAAAACTGATTTAAATTGAGACCTTGCCCACTTGGCAGTTGAACCCACCACCAATCTTGTAGACATCTTGTAGGGGAAGGCGCAGTGGCTTGCCCGCATTACGCACTGGAGGAAGTAGGGATTCGAGCACCTCCAACAAGGTTCGACCATTTGAATGGCCTTCTTTCCTCTTGAGCTTCCACCCTTTGAACCATGGCATCTGAAACAGAACATACAAGCAATCAAGATTATAGCAGCTCTATATCAGGGGTGTCCAGTCCTGTTCCTGGAGATCTACCAGTCTCTAAAGTTCAGCTCCAACCCTGATCAACCACACCTGAAACAGTTAATGAAGATCTTCAGGAGCATGTGATAATTACAGACAGGTGTGTTGAAGCAGGGTTTGAGCTAAACTCTGCAGGTGGGTAGTAGTCCAGGAACAGGATTTCTTGTCTAGATCTCCATGGGGTGCATAGAGTGGCCTCACCTTCTGAGATGGGGCAATCATGTTCTCACCAATCCAGCCAGAAACAGGTATGAAAGGTACAGCACCAATCTCAAAGCCAATCTTCTTTATGAACACAGAAACATTCTTCACCACCTCATCGTAGCGTTTCTGGCTGAACGGTGGCTCGGTCAGGTCCATTTTGTTGACGCAAACCATGAGCTGTTTGACCCCAAGGGTGTACGCCAGCAAAGCATGCTCTCTTGTCTGACCATTGCGAGAAATCCCAGCCTCAAATTCACCCTTTGCAGCAGAGACAATCAGTAGAGCAGCATCAGCCTAAGTAGTAAAGAAAGATTGCCCTTTTATTCAACTAGGTTGTATAGGTAATACCAGAAAAGAAATCCAGATAAACACTCAAGAGGTAAACATCTGAATAGCATCGATACCTGAGAGGTCCCTGTGATCATGTTCTTGATAAAGTCACGATGGCCAGGTGCATCAATTATGGTAAAAGTGTATTTTTGAGTGTTGAACTTCAGCAGGGAAATGTCAATTGTAATGCCACGTTCCCTTTCTGCTTTCAATTTGTCCAGCACCCAGGCATACTTGAAGGAACTCTTTCCCATCTTCAAAAGAAAAAGAAAAATTAAAGTCTACCACCTAAACAATCATAATATGCCAATTAAGTTGAAACTAACCTGGGTTGCAGCCTTCTCATACTTCTCAATAGTTCTATGGTCAATTCCTCCACATTTGTAAACCAGTTGACCAGTGGTTGTGGATTTACCACTGTCCACATGGCCAATGATGACCAAGTTAATGTGGATCCTTTCTTTAGCCATATTATAGTTAAAGTAATTAAAGTTTTAGACAGCAACTACAGAATTTCAAACGTATGCCTTGTTCCTAGCGTGACTTCAAACCACAGTGGAGCTTATATAGTAACTAATTGGGAAGGATTAGTTATGGATGATGGTGATTGAGTCCTGGTGTGATCAATAACCGCTGAAATAAAGACCACAATTAACTAGAATACCCTTAAAGCTACAATTTACTATATTATAAAAATATCATATCCATAATTCTCTCTCAACACAAAACACATAGGCCTATTAAAATTCTTCTTCTTCATAAATCAAAGTAAATAGTTTGTTATCTCCTTATAACTGTAACATTCCCAATCTTTCTATCATTTTTCATCTAGCCTATTTATTTTTATTTCTTGACGGCAGTGGCGGCTATAATACCAGCTCCATTTTTATTCCATTATAGCTATTAATAAATAATGTATTTCTCATGCTTTTATTTCAGGTTCGGATTAAGCGTCGTAATAAAAAAAAAAAAAAAAAGTGTGATCATTGCTGCTGTTTTACTGTAACTGATTGACTATTTAATAGGGTGTTCGAATTTTTTTTTTTTTTTTTTTTTTTTTTTTTTTTTAAATGTTTATAAATACATGATGGCTGTAAATGTAATGAATGTCATGAAAAAAGTATATTTTAAAAAAGCAACTTTGATTACGACAAATTCCTGCGTTCAGATTTAAACGTCCATGTTTTTTTATTAGTTGAAACCTTGCCCGGTAGTAGAATATTTAATTTGTAGATGGGAATTATATCAAAGTTTCAAATAGCCTATGGCTCGTCACGTGAATATGACATTATGTGTGATTGGGTGACAGAAAACTTGTTGCATTTGCACAGGTTTACATAACAGGAATGAGTTCATCCGTCAGGTGTGCCGCATAAGCGTTGGCCGGCAGGGGGCGTGTTCAAACAACTACATTAACTTTAGTTATATTAAAACAAATCGTCGCGTGTCTAATGCACACGAGAATATATGGAATTTAAAGTCATGTCCTTGGTTTTCATATTTTATGATGATGTGTGGTGCTTGATTTAAGCGTTTGGTTTAAAAAGCAAGAACACAATGACGTTTTATTAACCCGGAAATAACAGTCGGTAAGACAGCTGAGAGCGAGAGAGGCTCAGATACAGAGAAGGAGAGAGAGAGATCTAAAGCCTTCTCCCTGGAGCTTATAGCGTGCTACCTGGACTCCGTACGTTTCCCCCCTCATTGCTTCGAATTCAAAGGTGCGTTTTCGTTCCACTCTTATATCTTTATGCTGCACGTACTGCGCTTTATTGTGTATATTCATAACTCAATGCATGGTTGCTGTAGTACAGCATGTGACTGAGCGGTACGTGTGCTTTCAGCACGATGGCACCCGTGGCTATCCGTTGTTTGAAAGCGTATAGACAGGAACAAATGAAAATATTATTGTATGACGATGTTAAAATGCATTTATGGGTGGAAAAAAGTAAAGCAGATTCGTGTCATACAATGCAATGCTGTGGAACTTCTGCCATGCATTGTGCAACACAGGGTTTACACTTTTCATAAGCAGAAATAGATACTATTGCTGTTCTGTTTCCATTGTCATGGAAAACCCTGAAATATCAGGATATTTAAAAAATGTGATCGGTAAGGAAACGTCATGGAATTTTATTTTGTATCTTAAAAAACACATGTAAATGTCTAATTACACATTTTCTGGTCATGCTCAGGTCTACAACATTTCTTTGGCTAGAAATGTCTAATATAAAATTATTTGTAAAAGTATTGACCAATCGTTAAAATTCATTAGTCAAAGGTCCATCTGATGCTTTTGCACAGATTCCAAGTGGTTACTGTATATTGTAATCTAGTGTTCAAGTGTAGTGCACTAAATGTCCAAATGTCTAAATGTCCATTTATCCATATGCATTGTGGAGTTTAATGAAAGTACTTGCAAAACATGTTGTTTCAAACTGATTAAGATGTCAGAATTGTGTGATTGGCTTATTAAAATCATTAGTTTGATGTAGGTATTTATTGGTATGTAAATCAAAATGATGAATATATTCTTATCACTTTATAAACCTCCTCATGTATTACGCTGGCATTTCCAAATATATACCATTGGATAAATATCTGTCATCATAGTTATTCATGTGGAGCTACTGCGTTCATATCATTCGATTAACATCTCTTTCCTTATATGGTATGTAGGTGAGGCTTGACGTCAAGCATACAGGAAGACTCTGATGTGGTGTTTTTTGACACTTTTGCACACTTAGCCTATATTTTAAGTCATAGCTATATTGTGATTTAAAAAAAAAAAAAATATTATGTGTAACCTATTTGCTTGTGTTGGAGGATGTTGCCTGCTGGGATTGCATTTTATATCATTGTTGTGCAGGGAGTAAATTGGATGGATCATCATTTATGTAAGTTTGATAAAAATATAATGGGCTTGGTGATGATTGATATAATCTTGCACAATATATCTACGCATATAAAAAAAAAATCAGCAAGAATGCATTCAATTGATCAGAAGTAAGATTTAAAAAATAGTCTTCAAATAAATGCTTTTCTTTGTTACTCAAAGAATCATAAATAAAAAGTTTCACGGTTTCCAAAACGTATTTATCACTATCAGCGCAACTTTTAACTTTAATGATGATGAGAAAATTTTTTTTTGAGCTGCAAATCAGCTTATTAGACTGATATCTGAAGGATCATGTGACACTGAAGCAACTGGGCTGCTGAAAATGTAGCCTAGTTTTGCTATCACAGGAATAAATGAGTAATACATATTTTAAAATGTATTCAAATAGAAAACTGTTTTTACTTTATTTTTGATCAAGTCACTTGATCAAGGCTTCTTTCCAAAACTTGGACCAGGTTTCAGGCATAGCATGCTTTGCTTTGCCTGCATGTCAGACCATGAGGAGTAAACATTGTGGGTCTGCTTGTTTAACGGACAGATGTCGTGAATAAAGGTACTCGTAATCTGCTTCTGTATCTGATGTGGAAGTGATAGGTGTGTCCATTAGTGTTTGTTTGCTTGTTTGAGAGAGGACTGCCTTAGTAAGCATTTAGATTAGTGGTATACAATTGTAGTTAACAGTCCACAATTGATGAAGCTTTGAATTAATTTTGACCTTAGCTGTATTAAAGGGACTATATATAAGAATTTTCATGTATTAATTGCTTTTTTTATTGTCTGTGTGTGAACAGCTTGTAATTAATACGAGACCTACCCCGACTCCCTAGGTCATTTAAAGCTTGTAGCTGTCTGATTTTTATGTATCACTCGGGACATTTTGACTGGGTTTGTACAGTGTTCAGGGTAATGCCGAAAGAGCCATTCTGTACTGTAATGTCAATGTGTCATGTAAAGAAAAGGGATTAATTCAAACTATTGTCTGACATAGCCAGTCCATAGTATCAAATATACTTCCTAATAAAAACTATCATAACAGTGCAATTTTAATTACCTGATCTGTCGACATGATGCCATTGAATTGCAGAGCTTGTGCAAACATATCCACATCACTATGATCAGATGCTTCTTAACTGCTGTTTTCTCACCGCTGTCATTTTTGTTGTTCATTTTGTTATTGAGATGAAAGCGCGCTGCACATATTTACATATTCATCTAAACGTCACTCTTAGCAGTGTGAGCGGCGTTGGGATGTTCAGCTGTAATATTTGCGCAGTGCATATTCCATTGTAATCTGCAGGTTAGCTGCAAAAGTGGAAATTCCTCAGAATTTAGTTTGTTGAGGAAACTAAGTGAATTCAAACCTGTTTTTTTTGGAAAGCTCATGAATCATTTTTTATTGTTAGAGACCCCATGAAATGGTATGATGATGAGCTCTGTTTTCTTTCCGGTGTTGATGCATTTCCACTTGAAACAGGAAATTGCATTGGGACAGCTGATCCCTTTTTTAAATATACAGGAGTTTGTCACTGCCCAAACAAAAATACATTGAGACACTTCCTTCGCAATCAGTGAGAAAGAAAATAAAGTAAATACTTAAAATACTTCAATAATTAGATTAATAATTAAAGTGTTCGCATATTCAAAGACACTCCATGACACAAACCATGATTTGATTGCAATCCAGTCAGTCTGTTGAGGTAAAAATATTTTTTACCCCTGTGATATATGAGTATAGGATGAGTATCTTTGGTATGTTTTCCTGGATTAAAAAAAAAAAGAAAAAAAAGAAAAAGATATATATATATAAAAATATATATAAATATATTCACTTATGCATTGCACTGTGTATATACAGTCCCCTCCAAAAGTATTGGAACAGTGAGGCCAATTCCTTTCTTTTTCCTGTAGACTGAAATTATATGGGTTTGACATCAAAAGATGAATATGAGACAAGAGATCAACATTTCAGCTTTTATTTCCAGGTATTTACATCTGGATCTGATACACAACTTAGAAGATATACACTTTTTGTTTGAACCCACCCATTGCTCATGTGACCAAAAGTATTGGAACAGATTAACTTAAAATAGATTAAAGTGAATAAGACTTAATATTTAGTTGCAAATCCTTTGCTTGCAATAACTGCATCAAGCCTGTGACCCATTGACATAACCAAACTTTTGCATTCTTCTTTTGTAATGCTTTTCCAGGCTTTCACCGCAGCCTCTTTCAGTTGTTGTTTGTTTTGGGGGGCTGCTCCCTTCAGTCTCTTTTTAAGCTGGTAAAATGCATGCTCTATAGGGTTTAAGTCTGGAGATTGACTTGGCCAGTCTAAAACCTTCCACTTTTTGCCCCTGATGAACTCCTTTGTTGTTTTGGCACTGTGTTTTGGGTCGTTGTCTTGCTGCATGATGAAGGATCTCCCAATCAGTTTGGTTGCATCTTTCTGTAAATTGGCAGACAAAATGTTTCTGTACACTTCTGAGTTCATTTTGCTACTGCCATCATGTGTTACATCATCAATGAAGATTAATGAGCCCGTCCCAGAAGAAGCCATGCAAGCCCAAGCCATGACATTACCTCCTCCGTGTTTCACAGATGAGCTTGTGTGTTTAGGGTTAATGAGCAGATAATTTTTTTCTCCAAACTTTAGCCTTTCCATCACTTTGGTAAAGGTTAATCTTTGTCTCATCAGTCCATAAAACTTTGCCCCAGAATGTTTGAGGCTTGTCTCTGTACTGTTTGGCAAATTCCAGCCTGGCCTTCTTATTCTTCTTGCTAATGAGAGGTTTGCATCTTCTGGTGTAGCCTCTGTACTTTTGTTCATGAAGTCTTCTGCGAACAGTAGATTGTGATACCTTCACTCCTGCCCTCTGAAGGTTGTTGCTGATGTCACTAACAGTTGTTTTGGGGTCTTTCTTTACAGCTCTCACAATGTTTCTGTCGTCAACTGCTGATGTTTTCCTTGGTCTACCCATTCGAGGTCTGTTACTTAGTACACCTGTGGTTTCTTTCTTTCTCAGGACATTCCAAATGGTTGTACTGGCTATGGCCAATGTTTGTGCGATGGCTCTGATTGATTTTCCATCTTCTCTCAGCTTCACAATTGCTTGTTTTTCACCCATAGACAGCTCTCTGGTTTTCATGATGGTTACACGTCTAATTATAAATTCAGTCTGCACAGGTAAAACCAAAATCTGAAACTGAGCGCAGACATTCAGTGCTATATATTGTTTGAATAATCAATGTAATAGGACACACCAGGGCAACAAAACACACCTGCCAGTCACATGTTCCAATACTTTTGGTCACATGAGCAATGGGTGGGTTCAAACAAAAGATTGTATCTTCTAAGTTGTGTATCAGATCCAGATGTAAATACCTGGAAATAAAAGCTGAAATGTTGATCTCTTGTCTCATATTCATCTTTTGATGTCAAACCCATATATTTTCAGTCTACAGGAAAAAGAAAGGAATTGGCCTCACTGTTCCAATACTTTTGGAGGGGACTGTATATATATATATATATATATATATATATATATATATATATATATATATATATATATATATATATATATACAGTGCAATGCATAAGTGAATACACCCATGCTAAAGTTGACTAAAAAGAGGAATAAAAAATCATATTTTGGAAATTGAACGTAATGCCTTAATTTAAAAAATTAGGAAAAATCCAACCTTTAAGGACACCAATTTTATTTGTGAATGAATAATGTATTGTAAATAAATAAATGTTCTTCCTTAAAATACATGGTGCATAAGTGAGTACACCCCTATGTTAAATTCCCATAGAGGCAGGCAGATTTTTATTTTTAAGTATTTTTAAAACAAATTTTTTAGGATACTATGCATCCTGATAAAGTTCCCTTGGCCTTTGGAATTAAAATAGCCCCACATCATCACATAGCCTTCACCATAGAGATTGGCATGGGGTACTTTCCATAAGATCATCTCTCAATGCAAATCAAACTAGCTTTTAGGCTAACTGAAATAAAACCATGCCAATCTCTAGGTATGGTGAAGGCTATGTGATGATGTGGGGCTATTTTAATTCCAAAGGCCAAGGGAACTTTATCAGGATGCATAGTATCCTAAATTTTTTTTTAAAAAAATACTTAAAAATAAAAATCTGCCTGCCTCTATGGGAATTTAACATAGGGGTGTACTCACTTATGCACCATGTATTTTAAGGAAGAACATTTATTTATTTACGATACATTATTCATTCACAAAGAAAATTGGTGTCCTTAAAGGTTGGATTTTTCCTAATTTTTTAAATGAAGGCATTAAGTTCAATTTCCAAAATATGATTTTTTTTATTCCTCTTTTTAGTCAACTTTAGCATGGGTGTATCCACTTATGCATAGCACTGTATATATATATATATATATATATATATGAATTACATTTTAAAATGCATTAAAATATAAAATGCTTATTGTAAAATTGTAATAATAATTTCACAATATTCCTGTTTTTACTGTATTTTTTGGTTATTAAACTGCAGCCTTGGCGAGCAAGAGATTTCAAAAACAAAAAAGAACATGACACCAAACATTTGAACGGTAGTGTAATTTCAGGTGTGCACTAGCCTATATAGTTGTTCTCAAAGCTAACAGATGCACCCACAATCACTTTACTCCAATTTTTATTTTATGAGCCCCAGTGTGCATACATTATTGTAATTAGCTCTTGTTGCTAATCTTTTCATTCCAGTAAGAATGTTAGTTCTAAGAAAAGTGTTTTGTGTATTTGGAGGTTAGTGAAGGATTGGTGCGGTAAAACACTCACACTCACAAGAATGCAGTGTACAAATCGGTGATGGCCGATGTACATTTTGTAATTGAAGCAGTGTACTCTTTCCTCATTTTCTTTAACATTAATGTAAGCAATTTTATGAGAATTATGTGTTGGGCATTTAGTTAGTTAAACCATAGTAAATTTTATAGTGGGATAAGTGTGATCTCAATACTGTAGGCCTGTTGTTTTAAGAGTGCTAATCTGTAGAATTTGCCTATGAAAGACATAAGGAAGCTTATTGTTAGTGCTAATCTTTCTTCTGAACTGGCTCGCGAAACTTCCTGTTTTACCTCACATTGGCCTTTACCACTGGAAATTAACATCATATTTCTTATGTGTGTGCTTGTCTTGTAATGCTTTTTTACGTTTTGTAGATTTGTTTTAAAGAATGTTGAAGGTTGAATGATGTTTTAGTGTTATGTCATTAACTGATATGTGTTGTTAAGCCTCAAAAGCACATATAAATGCCCCTGTGGACTTGAATAGATTTTTTTTTAACCTCAGGTGATCTCTGTACTCTTGTCTTGCAGAAGCATGTAATGTCTGTCTTAATGTCATGTCTCCACATGTCAACCAGTAACTGTTGAGCTGAGTAGTGCGATTTCCCTTGATTGCCATATCAGGATTCTAAAATTTCAATTGTGAAGTGTTAAATAGAAATGAAAACATTTGACACACACATCTGGCACTTGTACCCATGTGCTTGAAAGGAAATGAAAAAGAAAATACGATGTTTTCCAACTACTGTTGATTTAAGGAGGCGTGAACTCTGCAATCTCTCTTCCACTCAGGGTTATTATAGTTAACCAAAACTAAAAGGATACAAAAAAATTCCATCTCTAGTAATAAAATAATGGTTAACTGAAATAAAATAATATATCAAAAATGTATTTTATTTCAGTTGTCAAGGCAACATTTATTTTCATTTGGTTTAACTTGATGTACTAAAATAACTAAAAATGAAATAAAAATGAATAAAAACTGTAAATAAATAAAAAAACCCACAAACAATTGCTTTACCTTTAACTAAGATTAAAATAAAAATGGAAAAGATAAAAATAAAAACTAATTCAAAATATAAATAAATTAACAAAATTTGGATTGTTTGGATTTAAGTAGGCAAATGCTTAAGAGTCTATGATTGGATCATTATTGCAGTGATTATTATGTTAAAAGGTGCATACATTTTTTTTTATGATGTTCGTTTTGCGATCTCGCTAGTTTCCAGTGAATTCTTTCTGATTAGTTTTCTGATAAAACTTCCATTTCTGGGTGAAACTATGAGTTTGTGTGACGTTGTTCCAGAGAGGTGTGTTACGGGCTGGTTTTAATGAAGCGCTGCGGAGCTTCTGGCCCGACAGTGGAAAAGCGGCTATTGATGACCTCATACTTTCAGGCGGTAGGTACTGTACATTGGCAGATTCCGCCATAGTCGTTCACTGTGTGTGTTGCATGCATAGCGTGTACGTGAATGTTGGGGCGGATGCATCAAAATCGGGGTGTGATCCTTTTAGTGTTTCGTGTTTGTTTTGGACATTTTGTTTTGGTAGGCAATTTCAGAGAGGCTAGCAATAGCAAGCTTTGAAAGCATGAGATCCCACCCTCCCTTCAGAACGCTCTCCAAAGCCACTCCTCCTTCAGAAGACATGAACAGCAGAGTCTGCAAAGACGAGAGACGGCTTTCAATTACCTCATGTCTCAAAGCACATAACATTACAATAATATTGAACGTAAACAACTTGCAGCGCACTTACTTGTACCACCTGACTGCTGCAGATTCATTTCATCATTGATATATTGACCTAGAAACGCATAAACAGCTCTGGGTTGAAAGTCACAGGTTGCCATCTCATAATTCTGGTTATGGCAATTTCCAGCAACTTCTTTCTGCTGGTCTATCCAAAGCTGCACGGGTGGAGATTAGAGAAATCTTAACCAATTTTATTATAGACTATTTTTCACAACCCAACCAAATCCTAATGAACACATTTAAGCCCTGCCTTATATTGTATTCCTTTAAAAAAGAAAACATTTTGTAAGTTAAATGTTGCTGATGCCAATTATGTCTTTAAAGATACAAATACAGACACACAATGAAATGTCATGTTGTAGATTTAGTTCAATGTTTTTGGTAAAAGTCAGACCTGCAGAAAATTGCTAAATGGGAAATTACAATTTAATTGCCCAATTAAATTGCAGTTCTGTAATTTCTTTTGTTTGGCAACAATGAGCCTGTTTTCAGATTTCACTTCGGCTGTGTCACTTTGACACTCTACATATATTGTGTGCCCACTGCGTCTCCTCCCACTCGTTTCCATGGTGAGGATGGCTGAACAGGGCAACCGGCACAGATGACTTGCCAACAGTTGGGAAGGAAACCCAACAATATCCATCTGTTGCCTTTAACATGCCAATCTTCAGTAAAGCAGAATACTAGACTTTCTGCTTTCAGTCAGAAAACATGAGTGACGTGATCGTGAGTTAAATACAGCTGAATAAAAGCAGCATAGTGAGTGCTGTCTGAGGTGATGTCTGAGGTGTCCCAGGGCCTAAAGAGGATATGAGTCAAGCTTGTTTTTGCCTTATTAGTCAGCTCATGACTCTTCATGCTTGAGGCTTTGGCTGGTTTTAGATGGTCCACCCCAGGGCTTCACATTTACTCTTTTGCCCAAAAGAAAAGGTTTACTAATCTGCGTTAAGACATTTTAACATTTATGTGTGAATTTACTGGGGGTGGGAGAAAAAAATCGATGCAACGTGAATCTCTCTCCAACAATTCTGGATCGATACTGAGAATTTCAGAATCGATTCTGAACTTAGTTTTTAACCGCATGAAGGATGACGCGCGTGTGCTTTAGAAACATATTCTGCTTGCTTCCAATTCCTCACATACACACCACTCGAACTTGGCATAAAATAATCTTTCATAAAGTTCAGAAAGGTTGAAGAGAATTACAAAGACATTTGCTGGCTTCATTTGCTTCAAATGCTTGACATGTTACACTTGCAGTGTGCGCCTCAAATGCTCTACGGAGGCATCATTTATGTAGTTTGTAATGCAGCAGGCTTATATATTAAAAATATGAAACTTACGGACAGAAGGCTGCTTTCAATTTCAAATGCTCACTTCGCTTTGTGAATAGTGCTTGTGTATGTGTCTGTGTGTGCGACTACTAAATGTGGTATACAGTAGTTGCATCTCAAAATGCTTTAATGATGCGGAATTAACGTTAACACAGTCAGTTATGTCTTAAGAGATTAAACAGACAGGACAAAAACATCTTATATTTCAAAAGAGATCTGTGCATTAGTGTGAATGCAGCTTATTAGATTTCCCGCTGTCTATGATGTCATTAGTAATAATCAAACAACAGTAAAGATCACTCGCTGCTCTTGACCAGAAAACGTTCAGATTCTGAAAGCACTTGTAATGTGTCTTTGTTCCTCTTTTTTTATTTACTTCTTTTGTTTTAAAGCTATATATTAGTTTGTTTTAAATTCTTAAAACATTTGTTTTAATAATTTTTTTGTATTTTATACATTTGTAATTATTTTAAAAAGTACTTATAATTACATACGTAATTAAATAAAGAAAAGATTTTAAGATGTTCAAGTCGGTAAACTAATAAGAAAAAAGTAGATCAAGAATGGTTTTGGAATTGGATCGTGAGGTCCCTAAAGACTCACACTTACTAAATGTTTCATCAAATATTTTAGCTAGTAATGTTTCACAATATATTCACAAATTAATTTAAGTAAAGTATTTAACCCAAAACCATAAAATGTAAGGGAAAAAAATGCAGTTTTAACTGTCCGGGTATTAAGGCTGGGCAATATGGCCCACAAAATGATCACGATAATTTTTTTTATATCAGTCGATATTGATAATAATTTATTACGATAAATGCCAAATCTTTGCGTTCGTGTTGCCTGACTTTGACGCGTATCTTCAGCACAGTTTTCAGTGCAGGCTGCAATATTAATAATATTACTTGTTTTGTCTCTTAAAAATGCACATTTGACAGTAGCTTGTTGACAGTAATAGTAGTAGTAGCTTGTGTTAGGATGCAGATGTACATTTCTGTTCATAAACAAAAACAGTGACATAAGTAAAAATTGTAACAGCTCATTTTTAAATGGTAAAATTGTAATATTCTGACTGTTTGAGTACTATTAAAATTTACCCTTGGTCTTCCATAGTAGCATACATTTAGTTCATGATAACCACAGTTAAAACCACACATATAGCAAATCACAGAGCATATGTTCTGTAATAATCCAAAAAACAACGTTGAGGGAACAACAGTTATGCTAACTTTCAGATTGCCCTACAAAGTACATTGTTTGTTTGTTTGTTTTAAACTTCAATGTACTTGAGGGTGAACGTGAAACCATTTTAAAGAAGAAATATTATTATGGAGTGAAATCCAACACCCACTGATTCTGTGTTGGTCATATTGCAAAGAAAGTGCCTCACTAGATGTTTAAGTGCTTATTGATCTGTTATCATCAGGAGATTTAATAACACACACCTTGTTGATTGGTTTTTCATTCTGTATCATCAGGATACAGTCACAGTCAAGAGAACATGAGTTTCAACCGGTTTGATTCTTGGTCGGATCATTTCCACTCAACTAAATATTAGTGTTACAACAACACTGACTGTTCAATGGAACCAGTTGCTTTGCTTCAGTTGTTTGGAAGATAATCTTCATAGTTAAGCGTTTGTCAGACTCAGTTTCATTATATGGTCCATTTTAGGAGTCACACTAATCCAGGTTGAGCTTTTAGAGGTACACATGCTTTCTCTGGTCCTCAAATGCTTTGTGTAAGAAATGTAGATGATAATTTTTCAAAAGGTTTTCTTGTGTTATATATAATATACTGAGGACAGTTACGGATGACGTGCATGTGAGCGTGTCTCTACTTACTGTTGCTTTTGTCAGCTGTTAGTTGTGCTTGTATTTGCTATGTCAGCTTCCTTCTAACCCATGCTGCTGTCTCACCGACCTCTTCGATTTCACCTTCAGGGACAGTAACCACACTGTTTTAGTGTGGGTCAAAGCAAATAGACAGCACTAGGGGTGTGGGGGGTAAAGACAGTAATTGTGAAGGCAGTAAATAATGTTGTTAGATGACTCAACCTCCCACTTCAAGCAGTTTCTCTGCAATTGTTATCTTCTAGACAAGGTCTGTCTTGGGTAAATAAAAGCCTACAGTTAGCGTAGGCTTAGGCCTGTGCAGTTGTGTGTACTTTCTGCACTTTAAAGGGATAGTTCTCCCAAAATTTGTGTCATCATTTACTCACCCTCATGTTCTTCCAAACCCATATGACCTCATTTCATCTGTGGGATACAAAAGGAAAACATTTGTATAATGTACTGGGTGCTTTTTTCCATGCAACTATACAATGAACAGGACTGGAGCTTTTAAGCTTAAAAAAAAGACACCAAGCATTTTACCAAAATAGTAGACCATGTGACTTGTGTGCTGTATTTCAAGTTTTCTGAGCTGTATGTCTTTATGTAAAGAAACAGACCAAAAGTCATTATTCACCTTATATCTACTCTTTTCTTGTGTTCAATTTGTGAGCAAATAATTCATTTGAATCTGATTATTTCAATGAATCAGTTGATCCAGTTCACAGAACCAGAGTGAATGACTACGTAATGTAAACATGAATGTAAACATTCACCTTCATAATGCAAAATTGGATTTTGAGGATATTGCTATTTAAACTTTACCTAATGTAAACACAATACATGAATCAACCTAATGCGATTTAAGCTCATAATCATAGTTTTACACGATTATGGTTATACTATGTGTAACCATACGCATGCCAGTAAACAGGCATGTAAATATTACCACATTATTACTGCTCTGACCAAAGTGCACATGAACTCGGACGTACACGGATGATGCGTGTTGTTCACACAACTTCATAAATGACCTTTTTTTTTTTTTTTTTTCTCCGCTCCGAATCGCTGAACTCTGTCAACACAATTCAATGTGCACCTTACCTTTATCCAGCGAAGAACACGACGACAGCATAGGCAACCGTAGTTACAGCATTGCTATGTTCATCACCGCGCCGAATAATATCCAAAACATCCATAGAAATGTGTTTTGCATTTTACGCAAATTGAGTAAAACAGTGGCCAGTAACACACCTACTGTATGTGAGTTCATCAATTGTGATATGCATTGGGGTAGCCTATTTGAAGAATGGTGGTAAAAAATAACCACAATTCTTAGCGAATAATCATAAAAATTGATAGATAATGTATTTCTATAATAAAAAAAACAACAGTAGGCCCTACTTTATTTTACTGTCTTGTTCCACATGTACATATACTATGTAGGCTACTTGTTATAGTAATTACAATAACTGGGTAATAACTACGTACTAACTCTGAACCTAGTACCCCTAAACCCCTTTTTCTTAGCGTCCGTTTCCATGGTGATTCGTCTCTCTGTTGATAATGTCTTGTGCATTAGCCTAACCGTTAACATACTCAACCATGGCTTGGCTGAACTAGGCCTAAGTCCCAGACGCGGTTTTGGAACCAGCATACCTTGAGGAAGCAAGGTTTGGATTAATCAATCGAGAGAGGTTACCGTTTGACGGTAAGATAACCTTGCTTTCTGGAATACCATCCTGATTTGCTTTTAGAGGTAAACTCTGTGATGGAGTGAAAGTTTCAGTCAATAATGACTTGAATTTCTGTGTTTTGCTGAAGTAAATCATATGGCATGAATGTGAATAAATGAAAGGATTAAAATTTTTGGGTGAGCTATTCCTGTACCGTAACAGTACCGTACCGGACAGAAACAAGACGATGAGAGAGATTATCAGAGATGCTGATTTTCCATTTCCATTTCATATACATGTGTTTGCAATAGTAATCATCTGTATTGTTGTTCTCTGAACCACAAACATAGAGAAGAAATCATTCTGTAAATGATTTCAGCTTCCTGGAAATGTTTTTATTTTTTATTTTATTTTTTTAGGTAACTCTTTAATATTGGCTAGATTTTAGGTCAATTTTATATGGATCACAGTGAATAAAATCCTTTTGTCCTTCAGCAATCTGTGTGTAATTCTTACAAGATGAGCTGTGGCGCTCAAACGAGCGGCACTGGATTAAATCCGGCTGCATCATTTGTTGATCCTTTTCCCCCTGAGTTACATTTTGGATAAATTGACAAAATGTTAATTGCTTTTATTCTATTTAAATAATGTTTACTTTGAATGAATTACTTTTTAAATCTGTTTGAGTGAATGATTCAATGACTCTTTTTTTTTTTTGTTATTGTACAAATCTCTTGAAAAATTCATACAATCTTTATGTGAAGCATCAATTTACTTTTTAGATTTTTAGTGCATTTTGATCGCTACCATAGACATCAGTGTTTATATCCGAACTATAACACAGTTATTGTAACTGTGAAATAATAACAGAATTATTGTAACACAGAAATAATTGATTGATTGATTGAACTTTATTGTCCAGTCTGTTTTTACAGAGCGGAAATTTTTCTTTGACACTGTAACATACATTCACTGCTTAGAAAAACACATCACACATCAACAGCACAAATACAAAGAATTATATAGTTAAACACTGTAAGAAAGAAGAAAGAATGTAAAATATCAGTCATTCTAATTAAAACACTGTACGATTTAAGATAATCACTGCCATTGGAAGAAAAGATCTTTTATAGACATTTTTCCTAGCCAAGGGAATTTTTAGTCTGCGTCCAGATGGGAGTAATTCAAAAGCAGAGTGAAGAGGATGCGAGTTATCTTTAAAAATCGCAATTGCCATTTTTCCCATAAAATGATCGAACAAGCTCTGAAGTGACTGTTGTTTTTGTCCAGTAATCTTATTTGCTTGATTAATAATTTGTGAGACTTTGTTCTTTTGTTTTAATGTTAGATTGCCGTACCATGAAACAATATTATATGTGATAATACTCTCAATCATTGATCGATATAACATAGTTAGGGTCTGCTGACTAATATTGAAGCTTCTCAGTTTCCTGAGGAGACCCAGGCGTTGTCGTGCTTTTTTATAAATATACTCTACATTACTTTCAAAATTGAGTTTCTCATCTATAATTGTACCCAAATATTTAAAATTCGAGACCTGCTCTACAGTTTTTTCCTTTATGACAACTGGTTTATATTCAGACGCGGTATCTACTCTTCTCGATTGATTTCTCAGACATAACTCTTTTGTCTTTTCAATATTAAGATGTAAAAAACTATTCTCAAACCAACAGATAATACTGTCAATGTACTCAAAATATGAGGTGCAGTTCATTTCTTTCTGACATGAGACCAATGCCATATCATCGGCATATTTTATAAGGGTAAGGTTGTCGTCATTGCACTTCAGTTCATTTATGTATACGGAAAAAAGTATTGGAGACAGTACACATCCCTGCGGTACCCCAGTATGTAAAACCAAACAATCCGACATAACATTATTAACACAAACTCGCTGAGGGCGACCTTTTAAAAACTCCTTAATCCATAAAATCATCCAACTACTAGCACCTAACTCATAGAGGCGCTTTAAAAGAAGATGAGGTTGGACAGTATTAAAAGCGGATGAGAAATCCATGAAGAGTATTCGAACATAGGAATTTGAGTTATCTAGATGATTTTGAACCTTATTTAAGAGAGTGAGAGAGGCATCCACAGTGCTCCTATTGGCCCGATAGGCAAATTGCAGGGGGTCTATGCATGTCTCAATTTGGGATAACAGTTCCTTACATACTATGCGCTCCATACATTTACACAGAATAGACGTGAGTGCGATTGGGCGAAAGTCTTTGAGAGATTTTGCATTAGGTATTTTCGGCACCGGGATGACAATGGAATTCTTCCAGGCTAATGGTACAAAACCATTGTCCAGGAAGATTTGAAACAACCTTGTACACACATGTCCAAGTTGTGCTGCACATTCTTTCAAGACTTTCCCCTTCAGGCCATCTGGGCCAGATGCCTTATGCGGTTTAATTTTATGAAGCACTGAGACAACCTCCCTCTCCTGTATGATCATAGGCTGAGATTGAGTCATGGTCATCATTAATTCATTACTAACAGACAAATCATCATTAAAATCATTATCAAATCGTGAATAAAAAATATTAAGATTATTTGCAAGACAATGAGGGTCTTCATGTTGTTGAACTGTTTTCTTTTGTCTACCCATCATTGTATTCAAACCCTTCCATGCGTCTCTTACATTCCCTGTTTTTAATTTCTCTTCAACATTCTCTTTATATTCATTCTGGGCATCTTTTATCTTACGTTTTACTGCTTTGTTTAACTCTTTTACTTTCTGCTGATCATTCTGCAAGAAGGCAATTCTCTTCATGTTTAGGTAATGTTTCAAATCTTTGTTAATCCACGGCTTATTATTTGGATAGACTTTGATATTCTTTGTTTGAACCACTGAATTTACACAGAAGTTAACATAACAGGTTATTGTATCATTCAACAATTCATGATTACTACAACAGTCATCATCGTTAAAAAATAAGTCCCATTCAGTGCACTCAAAACAGCCTCTTAGCTTTTCTATTTCGTCTCTGGACCTTGTTTGAACCTGCTGAACGGCAGGCTTGATCCTCTTTAAAAGCTGCCTGTATTTTGGTAACAAATGAATGATGTTGTGATCCGAACGTCCCAGAGGTGGATATAGCTTTGGCACATATGCACCTTCCACGTTACCAAAGCATTTGTCCAGAATCTTAAACAGTCTTGTCGGACAGGTTACATATTGCTCAAGATTTGGCAACAGCGTAGATACATTGCATTTATTAAAATCTCCAAGCAAGAAGACTGGGTCATCGGCAGAATTGCAAAGCGCTCTGTTGTAACTAGCAGCTATGCATTCGGCAGCAAGTGCAAAGTTTGGTCCAGGCACATAGACTAAAATAATTGTTATTTGTCCGAATTCACGAGGCAAATAATATGGCCTAAAAGAGACAGTCAATAATTCATAGTGGGCAGAGCAATGTGTTTCACGTACCGTAATATGATACTGTTACATATAATGATACTGTTTGTGACACTGTTTCATACCCATAAGCCTATACATGACAACTGCTCTCTGGATCAGCGGCAGCGCGAACACAGATTTGAATGTTTGCTGTGATCGTACTTGACAAAGGTTAAATAGACAGCTGAATCTGCATTTAGGAATAAGATCACTTGGGTGTTTGAATTGAGATTGCAATCTTTTAACAATTAATAGTGCAACTCTACTCTTCATTTTTTATTTTTTTTTGTCCTCTCTCTTTTGTACCTACCAATAAAACTAAATAATAAAAATAATATAATAAAGTTTGCTGCAAATATTACTAAATGGCTTACTAGTTGAATGTATCATTTACCATGGTTAGTTAAATCTATTTCTTTAAGGACAGTCTCCTAAATCGTTGAGGAAAAACTTGTGTTGGGCAAACCTGTTAGTGGACTCTCTCTGTGCAATTCTAATGTCAAAAGAGTGAATTCTTAGCTAGGAAGTAGCACAAATTTTATTTGCATTTGTTAGTTTTTTGCTTCAGTTGATTAGATGACAAAACACAGTACATATTACTTTGGAATTTCCATTCACATTTACTTATGTATTTGAGCAATAGTAATTACAATGAAACAAATTAAACTTGACATTTTGAAGTACAAAGACTGAAATGGTGTTTTCTTATAAAACATGATCCAAAAATATTGTCAACATTTTGAAAACATTACAATTGTTTAATGTTTCTGAAAGAAGTGTCTGATGCTCACCAAGGCTACATTTATTTAATCAAAAATACAGTAAAAACAGGAATACAGTGAAATGTTATTTTAATTTAAAATTGTTTCTATTTTAATATTTCTATTCAAAAATTTAATTTATTCCTGTGATGATAAAGCTGAATTTTCAGTGAGCTTAAGAGACTTCTTGCAAAAAACATAAATAAATGTAATTTTTCCAAACTTTTAACATGTACTGTATACAACTTACTGTGTAAATGTGACCAGTAGATATAGTGATGTTATAAGCAAACATCACCACTAATTATATTATTTCATGGGATTTGCCAACTCTGTATTATGCTAATAAATTGCCTTCTGCTGCACTCACTCACTCAGTAGCGTTTACACTGTGATTCTTATGTAAACTAAACTAGTCAATTTCCAGAGTGATTAGCTTCACTTCGTCGAATAAAAGGCATAATGATTCCCGTCCTCTCCCAGAGCTCCAGCCCCTCACAGCAAGGGGTTCCAAGCTGTTGCCTTGGTGACGTTCCAAGTATGATGTTCCGTGTTTTTGAGTTCTGAATTCTCATTAGACCTTTAGGGTGTCAGAATCTCAGCAGCTGCCATAGTAACGCAGCATTCCCAGGCTCAATCAAGTGACGATGATTATAAAGTCATCCACAGGAATGAGCTTATGCAATAATGGAGATGATTCATTTAGTATGCTGGCATAAAACTGAGACTCAGGATGGGGAAAAAAAAAAAATGTATATGTGTGTTTAGATTTGAACACCGTTTGTAATGCACTTTACTTTTGTAATGTGACATTTCAGGGTGAAAATTAATATTCAGAGAGAAGGAAATGTTGGGAGAGACGTTAAAACCCTGCTGTCTGTTTTTCATAAACATTAATGTGTGTGTGTGTGTGTATGTGTGTGTGTATATGAATGACATGAATCAAACATGTATTATTGATTAATGAATTGGTAAAAGCAAAATGTATTTGTAAATCAACATTAACAGTAAAAATTGTTGCTCATTGTTAGTTTGATACCAATGCATAATAATAATTGTTGTTGTTATTATTATACAGTAAGTATTTCAAGAGAATTGTGCACTAAGAAACTAGAGATGTTTTGTGTTGTCTTTTAGAGAGCAGATAAAGCAAGACTGGTGTGTTTTGCAAAGCAAATTTTGTTATATTTTTGATCTATCTACCATTACAAAATATTTTTTCTCAATTTTCCTTGTAGAATAAAAATATCATGCTGCATACATAGACCATAACACTTAGTATGTGTATTTGGCTTCATAATGTTTACATGCTGTAGACATGCAAGAGAAAATGTGATCCATGCAAAGCTCACAAAGCATGATCTGCATTACGCCTCTGGCAGTCCATTGAATGATTTTCACTCTAATGTGAGATCTAGTTGTCCTGCAGAGTAGAGCATGCTCTCAAAGCATCGACACAATGGGCAGCTGATGGTCCAGTTGCACTCCAGCATTTCCCACTGCTCTGCTAATTGCAGGGACTGGATTTCGCTGCTGTTCTCCATCAACATTGTTTGGAATGAACAGATGTTGGATAATATTTGGATTGTGCTGGATGCCTGGTTTATCTGTTACAGTTTAGGCTAATGGAAATCAACAGGCTTGTTAACTCAATTGGGTGTAATTTTTGTGTAGGCCAACTTATGTCACAGCATATATTATATAGACCATTTCCTCAACTCTCAGTATGGAAGCAAGAAGGCAAGGTTAACGTTTAACATCATTAATGTGTTTTTTTTAGGCTAGACTGCACAGGCCCATTAAACCCATTAACCAACACACCCAATGTGCCAACTTAGTTAAAGATAAAAATCTATTAGATAAGCCTCGGAAACTTTCCCATGTAGTGATCCATGCATGCAAATTATCTACATCTACATTCTCTTAGATTTTGTAAAGATCTAGAGACCCTATCTGGAGCTGTTAGTTTAAAAACTTCCTCTACCACTCAGCAGCCTTCTTTGCTCAGAAATCCATCTTTGTCTATGCATGATAAAATCGTGTTATATCCTGTAATGATGGTTTGTTAGCTAAATATAAAGCATCACAACAATGCCAGTGAATCCATCTTATCTGTCTTATCTGAACTGGGTTCCATTTTATTAAAGCAAGATGACCATGTCCTTGCAACCCTTTGTTTGACCACAGAACCAATGTGTAGTCGTGACATACAGCATGGTTGGTTAGGCATGCTCTTTTTCATGGTTTGATCTGCTCTGCTGAGTTACATTTTCTCAATGCTGGATCTAAACTGAGCAATTTTCAGCATTTTTATCATGTTGGGGATTATTGTTAGACTGACTGAAGATTGTGAAACGAGCAAATGGACATTTTTGCAATTTCAGTGGCAAAGAAACTGCCAGTTTGAACCTACTGACCTCAAATGTGTTTTAGGAGGGATGGAATGATGACACCTCTCAAGGAAACATGACTCTTGTGCAAGCAGAGTTTTAACTGCCTTTATGTGACCTTCTGACAAATCTGTCAAGCTAAGAGTATTTTACAAAGAGTAACATTACACATGGTCAGGAATTCGCAGTTGCTAGTTTGTCAAGCATTTTTAGAGAGTCCTGGATGTTTTTCTGGTGATGTTTGCTTTTCACACTGCTCAGAATAGGTTGAATGTTTTATTCAGATTTAAAGGGATAGTTCACCCCAACAATGAAAATTCTGTCAATTACTCACTTTCATGTCGTTCCAATCCTGTATGAATTTCATCATGTTCATCTTCAAAACACAAATGAAAGTATTTTAAATGAAAGCTGAGAGATTTCTGTCCCTCCATTCAAAGTCCACACAACTAAAACTTTGAGGAAGAAGTTCATCAAGGCACTGTAAACATAGCTCATATGAATGAAGCCGTTTAATTGTTCATGAACGCGTGTTTGTTTTTCACTTCCGCTTTTGAATACGCGATTATGCATACTCTGCGTATAGGCCTATAATTTGCAGGCATCAAGGAGCCGCAATTAAGATATGCAGGGTATTGATTTGAAATCTCCTTAGAACGCGCACTTGCTTTTTACTTTTACTTACGATCACTTGTGCGCTGTACTTTGTCACTGGCTACGTTTACATGCAACCAACTAATCCGTTAGTAATCGGATTGACGGCTCAATCAGACTGAAAAGCCTTCATGTAAACACCTTAATCGATCCGATTGAGCTCGATCCGAACAAAATTTCGATCGGATTGAAAGTGGTGCTCATCTGTTGCTCACCAAATTCTCTGCAATTGTCTTGTCAATACACCAAAACTAGCCCAATCACGACCAAAACTAGCCCAATGGCGTTCCAGGGGGAGGGGTCTCCTGGTAAAAATCTCGATCCGAGACTTTACCTACAAAAACTACCTGTGGCAATAGTGTGAAAGTAGCCCAATTTCACGGGAACACCGCGGACTTGGCAACACTGCATCCCTCTTGTCATGTGATAAGTGAAATCTGACTCCTGCTGCACTGTGCTGCGACTCTGAATGTAATCAGTGTACTGTTGTAACACCGGTAACACCGACTAACAGCAAGCCTGTAGAAGCCAAGATGAATAAAATACTTATTTGAAATGACATGGGTGAAATATATGATGACAAAATATTTTGTGTAATCTAACTCTTTAAAAGCCCATGTGAATATATGGGATGGTGTGTATTGTTTTGATTAATTTAGCATTGTTTGAATTTAGTGTCCTAATGAACTAAAACTAATTTGACATTTTATATTACATATACATTTTTAATTTCATAGTGAATAAAAGCTTGCAAAAGGATTGTAAGGAATTTCATGATGTTGGTTTAATTTTAAGTTACTAAATTATATTTATTTTAAATTGGTTCTTTTGGTGCTTCTGAGAAAGAATTCAGACATATGCTTTAGAATGCAGACATTCAATAACCACTAAAGAAACTGAATGGTATTATTTATATATATATATATATATATATATATATATATATATATATATATATATATATATATATATATATATATATATATATTAAAAAAAATGCAGGATATGAATATAAACCAGATTAATGCTGTTGCATTGTTATTCAGTTGTTAGAGCATTTTGGATGGTAGGGTGTTGCTAGGTCTAGGTGATTGCCAAGGTGTTCTGGATTATTATTGGGCTGTTGCTAGTTGGTTGGTAGGCTGTCAATAATTGGTTGATGAGGTGTTCTGAATGGGTTTTTTGGTGGTTGCTAAGGTGTTCTGGATGTGAATGTTGCTTAGTGGTTGCTAGGGTGTTCTGGATGGTTGTTAGGTGGTTGCTAATGTGTTTTGGATGGTTGCTGCTAAGGTGTTTCTAAGTAGCAGTTGGGTGTTCTCGAAAGTTGCTAGGTGGTTGCTAGTGTGTTCTGGATAGTAGCTCACTAGTCTTTATGATATTCTGGTCTCGACATGGCTCTGGTCCCTTCTTAAATTGTGTGTGTGTGTGTGTGTGTGTGTGTGTGTGTGTGTGTGTGTGTGTGTGTGTGTGTGTGTGTGTGTGTGTGTGTGTGTGTGTGTGTGTGTGTGTGTGTGTGTGTGTGTGTGTGTGTGTGTGTGTGTGTGTGTGTGTGTGTGTTTATTTTCTTATCAACCATGCAAAAATCATTAATTTGATTGTTTAGAAAAATAATAAAACACTCTTCTCAACAAACTTCATGATTTGAGCATACTTAGCACAAACGATGCAGGATGTGTTACACACTGATGTCTAGTAGGGTTAGGGTTTGTAAAATAACAGCACTATATGGTCTACATTGACACAAGGTAAGGGTGAAGCTAGCAAGCACAATGGAAAGCTGAAGTCTGTCGTGAATGGGAGGAAGTGTTGCACAAGAGGAAGTGGCCAGAACACCTCCCAGCGCTTTACCACTAGGGCAGTTTTTCAGCCTACAGGCATTACATGAAGAGGGGACAAAGTCAGCTTGAATGTTAAGAACATAATTATTACAAATCTAGCACATCCCCTGCCCTGATCAAACCACACATCTGCAAGCTTGAGTCTTGTGGTATGATGAGGGCTTGATTCACTGCAGCCGTTAGACAAAAGCTGCGCACAGTAGTTGTTTTGATAACTTTGACACAAGACGACACTCTGTTTGTTTCTGTGGTTATGGGCTAATTATTCAGGCGTGGTATAACAAACCTACATGAAATTGAAGGACGTCTGAAGCAAGTTTAAATTCAGGAACTTAATGTACACTGAGTGATTAGGTTGTGAGAATACATTAGTCTGGCTTTAGTATGTGATTATTCTAGGCTTTGAATTGTGAAATAATGGGGAGAAAGACTGTAACAGACACATTTTTAGAGGAATTGAAAAGGAGAAATGTTGCTTAAAAGCACATTCAGTGATTGATATCACAGCTCTGTTTCTTTTTATTTTTCTTATTTTTAGCGGTGATAATGAAAAATGATTTTTCTCTTCTCTTTTTGCAGATTGTTAGTACTTCTGTAGGATTGCGACCTTGGCGAGTGCCTGGCTAGGCCTCCCTTCTGTCACCTCCTCTGCTTTTCTGCTGGTAAGCATCTCAACACACAATCAAAGCTCTATTACAACTACTGTGCAGATATTTTACTATTTGAACTGGTGTGAACTGAAGCAACTGTTTTGTTCAAATTTGTGTATTAACTGTAATATATGTTTAAGGATAATTAGCCCATTAAGAAGGCACTAATGTATTCTAAATAGAAATGTTTTGTAACATTGTAAGAGTCTTTAGTGTCACTTTTGATCAATTTAATGCAAAGAAAATTTTGAACGGTAGTGTAAATAAATGCACTTACTTAAATACAATGAACTTTTTGATATCTAAATTTCAGAACCAACATGAATAATTTGATGAAACTAAACCACAAAAATCAGCTCATTCTGAAAATGCACTTACATTAACATGATACGGTAAAATATGACCCCTTCAAAATCACTGCCATATTACAGTTACTGTGCTGTAATTGCTTTTCATATTACACATCTTCCTAGCCAGGCACAAAGCATCAAGTTTGTTGCACCAAATGTTGCACTAAGCAACAAAATCACAGCCAGTTAAAACATATTTGGCATTTAAAATACAAACAGGCAGAGCAGGAGTTTGAACCAATGAGATTTTACTGTGGGTGGAGCTACTGACAGTGCAACAAAAAAATGTGACCGTCAAAATGACTTGACTGTTTTATCGCACTACATTTGTTTTGAACAGTGTCCATGTGCTGTATCTTGAACATGTAAAGGTGTTCGGTTTTCATTGTAAATTGTTTTTATTAAGTGTATTGCAAGACCTTCACATCTGAATGACACCACAGTTCAGTTGTCCAGAAACCACTTCCTCTCTCCTGCATTCCCCTGATATTTTAGCAATGAGTCTCTTTTGTCAGTTCAGCATTCTGGGTGTCCTGGTGCTCTAGCTCTCATATGATTCTGCTCTGGGCTGCTGGATTGGGGTGTGGGACATTCTTGTTTCAGTGTTTTCTGGTATGGGGAGTTTTCCTGTTCTCACGGCTGTTGATGTGTTGCAGGTGCAAAGCAGTCTTTGAGTTTATCATCTGTCTTAGTATTTGTAATTGGTTTGAGCGTTGAGATAAGCTTTGGGTTCTTTCGTTTAAGCTTTGGACACAAACATCAAATATTTTTGTGTGTTTATTGTTTTATGATTTACTTGATTCAGTATTTTTGTTTTGTTTTATACACTTATACTTGATCATCTGAGAAAGCAGTGCAGTTTTCCCAGCAGTTGATGGCATGTATGTAGTTCTGTCACAATTGTTTTTCAAGCTTTAATAAAAGAGAGAGAACGTCTTGCTTTGCACTTTTTTCCAACAGAGATGTGAGCCCAGATTGTGTAACAAGGCCACTGCGGAAGTGAATGGCATTGTGGGACATAAAGAAGGCTTGAGTAATGCAGCTTCCTGTTCCTCTAGGATGGCGGCTTATGTAATCATAGTGTCAGAGTTTAGAGAAGGTGGCCCCATTTATATGCATGATGGAGGAGAGTCTAAAGCCAAGCGAATAGCTGTTTGTGGTTTCTCTCAGAGCATGGAGAGGGTACTGAATGCGTGCCAGTTTTCAGTCGGGTGGGCAAGAATGTTTAGATGTTATACATTAGAAATGCATTGTCGTGTGATGAAAGAGGGGATTATTAGGGCTAGGTTCTGTCCCGATTCTGAAATTTGGCTGACGATTAATTGTCAAAGAAATAATTGAGATTATGGTGATAAATTGTCTGTTTTAGGGCTTTATCTTACATTTTTTGGTGTGCTTCGTTCATTAAATAATTTTGTTACAAATTGTTGTGATTAATTGAATCCGTTGTACTTTGCAGTGTAAGATTAATATAGTTAACACCTTTAAATATAAAAGTAATTTTCTGTAAATAACGGAAACAATCTCAACAAACTGCAATAAATGTAATCTTAGTGCAATGCTTTAACTTTGTGCCAGATTTAAAGGGATAGTACACCCAAAAATAAAAAAAATCAGTAATAATTTACTCATGCTCAAGTTGTACGAAACCTGTATGAGTTTCTTTATTCTGTTGAAAACAAAAGCTATTTGGAAGAACATTGGCTACCAAACAGTTGCTGGTCCCCAGTGACTTCCATAGTGGAAATGGAAGAAAGTCAATGATGACAGAATTTTTAGTTTTGGTTGAATCAAGCATCAAATATTTTTGTGTGTTTATTGTTTTATGATTTACTTGATTCAGTATTTTTTTCAGTACATTTAAAGTGTGCAGAAACCTGGATAATGACCCATAAACAAATAACTAATGAATATCACCCATTATTCTTAACCATTCAGTCAGCTTTAACTTGCCAATGCTGGAAAAAATCTATCTATCTATCTATCTATCTATCTATCTGTCTATCTATCTGTCTATCTATCTGTCTATCTATCTGTCTATCTATCTATCTATCTATCTATCTATCTATCTGTCTATCTGTCTATCTGTCTATCTGTCTATCTATCTATCTATCTATCTATCTATCTATCTATCTATCTATCTATCTATCTATCTATCTATCTATCTATCTATCTATCTATCTATCTATCTATCTATCTATCTAGTCTATCTAGTCTATCTATCTATCTCAGCAATAGCAGATGATCAACGATTCAGATGGGCCGATGGGCAAGTGTGGCACACATTTCTTTTTTCTTGTTCGCGAATCTGTTTCACCTGGATGTACATCACAATAGGGAAGAAAAGACTACCACAACTTTTATTTTGGATGACAACATGTCTCCGCCCTTATGACTTTTTTAGCTTGCGTCTTTTTCCTCCCCCAAATTATTTTATTTTTATTATTTCCTTCCCCTAACCACCCATGTTTATTTTTGCCTTTGTTTCCATGGATACATTGACAAGCTGGTGCACACATAATTGCTGACTTTGGGGTAGAGAACACACCCTTTTCATCTTGACATCTATCTGTAAGCAGACACCTAGTTCATAAAATGCACTCACAAAATTTCATTTTAGCATTTGGATTATTCCAAATCTTGTGGCTGGGAGCCACTGAAAACGCCTTGTAGTTTTGCAAGGCAGGATGGATTATATATGCCTAACAGTGGAGCCTGAGGTCATCTTTAACAGTGTCAGCCCCTCCCCCTGCATATCAGCCAATGCTGCCACTGTCTGGTAATCTTGAAAACTGCCTCTACAAGAGGATTCACCACTTTAATAGGATTTACACGATTGCTCTGAGCTGTTTGTTGTTGGAATAACTGTATGATTCATGCCTGATTATTTTCAGATGTCTGGCGGTATCAGTTAGACAGTTACAGTCTGTCCATCTGCATTTTGATTAGAAATGAGATTGGATTGCTGGTTATTTAGATAATAATCAAAACTGAAAAATAAGTCTCTTCCACATCATGTGTATACTAACTCTGGTTATAATTAAACTGATGTCTTGAACTGCCTTCCTACAGTCCAGGGAATTTCAAAGGTCTGAAATGATAATAAAAAGAAATAAAATCTTAAAAGATTGTTATTTTGAAAGAAATTAATACTTTTATTCAGCAAGGGTGCATTAAATTGAACAAAAGTGATGACATTTATAATGTTAAAAAAGATTTCTGTTTCAAATAAATGTTGTTCTGAAAAATGTATCATGGTTTCCACAAAAATACGAAGCAGCCCAACTGTTTTCAACACTGTTAATATTAAGAAATGTTAGCAAAAATAAGCATATTATAATGATTTCTGAAGTGTCACACTAAAGTAGAAAACAGTATTTTAAATTGTAGTAATATTTCACAATATTACTTTTTATACCGTATTTTTATGATTGATGAGCCTAAGAGACTTTTTTCAAAAACTTAAAAAAAAATCGTATTGACCCCAAACATTTGAACAGTCGTGTAATTGATTGATTCTGCTTCGTTGTAAACTAAAAATCAATGCTATACTTGTATCTTATATCTCTATGAAATGATTAAAAAAATCGCTTGATTGACTGGAAGAGCCATGAATGACTAGAAATTATGAAAATTCATTGGTGTTGGAAAGTGTTGGAACCCTAAATGACAGAGTAGAATATGCAGATCTGCATATTCTACTCTGTCATTTAGGGTTCCAACACTGTCCAACACCAATGAATTTTCATATTTTCAGTATGAATGTGAATGCCCTGACACAAATCTAGGGTGTTCTAGGTGGTTTCCAGGTTCCATTTCTGTGGTTTAGAAGATGTTTTTAATGCTTTTTAGTACCTTACTATTTGTCTGGGTAGTAAAAAAACAAAAGAAAAAAACAAAAATACAAAGAAGGTCCATCCCAAATGACTAATATTCTGCTCTCTGGACATGGTTCATGGTTCATGGTTTTGCCTCTTTTATTGTCCTACAGGGAAAATCTACTATTGAATCTAGTGTGTAGTAAATAAACTCTGTTGTTTTCCATATTTATCTATGTTTGATTCAGTTGATTTTGAGCTTTCTGCCATGGTATTTCTAATTTAAATTTACGGTAATGGTTGGTGTAATGCGCATTGGTTGGTGTTGGAGTGTTAAAGTAATTGTTTATTTTGTACAGCAGGTGGCGCCATTTGCAAACTTATAAGTTATTGTCCTACATGGGTGTGTTGTTTCTGGATTTTAGACACTTTCATCACTTTTTGAAAGTGGCAACTTGTGTATTATTTTGGTAACTATCTTCATTCCTAAAAATTATACTGTAGATTGACTTGAATTAGATGATTGAATCCGATTTGAACTTAATAAATGTATGGGTGGTATTTCTGAATGTCATTGTACCTGTCACTAGCTGGGCAGTGAAGAGGGGACATTAGTGACCAACCCTAGAAAGGCCCTAGAATGTCTTTACTGTCACAACAATCCATCTTTCCCAAGATCTACAAGACATTAGTTTTCTGTCAGACAAGCAAAACAAATGACAAGCTGAAGAAAACTCCATACTGGGGTAGGTAACTAAACTAATGATGAGAATAAATAAGTGAAATTGATAAAAGTAATTTTTTGGGGGTCAAAACTTCAAATGATGCCTATAGTTGACTACATTTTACCAAAGCTGTGGGTGTAGGACTTAAAGGGTTAGCTCACCCAAAAATAAAAATTCTGTCATTACTCACCCTCATGTCATTCCAAACCCTTTAAACTTTCGTTTGTCTTCGTAACACATCTTTCTGATTAAATCTGAGAGCTTTCTGTCCCTCCGTTGGTGGCTAGGCAACAACCATTTTGAAGCTTCAAAAACTTATAAAGAGATCGTAAAACTAATCCATATTAATAAAGCTGTTTAGTCCAAAATTTTCTGAAGAGACATGATCACTTTATATAATTAACAGATTGGATTTAGGCTTTTATTCACATTAACATTGCTCAGCAAACATAAACAGAAGCTCAACCGTACTTGCTCGATGCGTAAGAACAAACCTCATTGGTTTTTACAGAAGTTCAAACGTGTTGTGTAACACACGAGAATTGATTCTCGCATGTCATGCGAATATGCTTGAGCTTCCGTTTACCATAACTGATACGTGCGTTAATGAATGTTTACCCTTGAATACACAAATAAAATTTGTTCATCACAATCGTGTCTCTTCAGAAGATTTGGACTAAACCGCTCCATTCATATGGATTAGTTTTACGATCTCTTTAGGAACTTTTTGAAGCGACATAGTAGTAGTTACGTGGGCTGTTAATGGAGAGACACAAATCTCTCAGATTTCATTTAAAATATTTTTTATATGTGTTTCGAAGATGAACGAAGGTCTTACGGGTTTGGAACGACATGAGGGTGAGTAAATGATGACAGAATTTTAGTTTTTGGGTGAGCTAACCTTTTAATTCTACTACAAAGTAGAACGTAACTTAAGTAAATGAAGAGAAGTTTCCATTCAACAAAGCTAAATATACATATTTCAGTTTGCATTTGGATACACTTGTGTTTTTAAGTGCACTTTTGCTTTTCCATTGACCTTTGGCAATAATTGCCCTTTTAAGACATGATATGAGGTGAAGTGGTGCTGAGCGAGCAGACGCAGCCACTGAGATCTGAGACATCTTTTAGGTATGAGAAGGATGGCGGTGTGTTTTGTGAGTCAGTCAGTGCCTGCTCTCAGAGACATGTTGATGCAGCTGAAGGGAGAGGAAGGATTAGTTAAATATTCATTGGTTTAGCTCCCCTTTCATTTATCGTGTGTCATATACACACTGCACTTACCGCCCACCCATGCATACCACATACGTTTTACAGACGCTGTCATTCCCCTGCTGTGTTAATGTCAAGATCATTCTCCATTGACCATTTTTGCTAAAGTTTTATGAAGCCATCATTAAGTCTGTTATGAAAATAGTGCAGGCTTCCTATATTTTTTCTTAATACATGCTCATGGTCTTGGTGCCCAATTCATCAGTCCAATCCCCAATGGTTAATATTAAACAAATTATTGTTCATGATAAACTTCTTCACCTTCCTTTACCCCTTTCTTACCTTATTATGAAATTTACATCAGTCCTAGATTAAGAATTGTGGGTATTAGTATTTTCTTGATGCAATACACTTTTATTTTATTTTATTTTATTTTATTTTCCAGAGAATAGGGAGTGGTCGACTGCACACACCTTTCAGCAGAGGGTGCTCTGTGCCTAAAAATCCATTTCAAGCCTCTTAGCGTAAATCCAACTCATGCTGCACACAACCCCAAAAATCCCATCACAGTTTGACAGTGCCCCACCCTTCACACTCCGCACGAACAACTCTCCTGACCGCCACACACTTACTCTGAATTAAGCAAACCGAAAGAAACTGAAACAAGCATTTGACATTTTCTTTTTGTCAAATAATGTCCTTTTTTAATTTATTTGATAGCCAAGAGACATCCATCAGTGCTTCAAAAAGGGGGTCAGACACATGCAAACTTCCTAGCCAAGATCTCCATCTTGAGGCTGCGAAAGTGCCACAGCCAGTGTTAATCTGTATGCAGAGCCTAAACGTCCTGCGCTTGTCTTGCGCCAAATGACTTTCTCGGATCTTAAAGACCTTCGCTGTAATTGAAGGACACCAACACATGAATTCTCTCTAGTTCTGCTGTTTTCTGACGCGAACATGGACGTTACACTACCTGTGACATTTAGGAGGCAGGATGCATTAAGTTCTGTTTTCGTTTTTTTTTTTTTTTTGGCGTAACTCATTGTTCCTTTACAAAACATAAGGAACTTTGAAAGATTACATTAATCTCAAGAGCTTCAGAAATGGAAGTGATGCATGTTTGTCGATTAAACAGACTTTGAACGTTTGGAATGGGGCAGCTTAAAATTCCTTCTCCCAACATTTCAGATGAGGTGCCCTGTTTTGGCTTATGATATTCGGTTGCCATGGTTTCTGGCTTTGATCGTGAAAGGTACATCGCCGCCTAAGAGGTCCTATTGTAGGAGAGATTAACCAAAAATCCTACTCTCAACCTTTTCGGTTATCACCATACACCACCACCTACTTGAGAATTATGCAAATTCTTTAAATGATAACAATTGTAAGTGAGCAGCAGTAACGTCATGCTGTTTGTGTGTCACTATTTGTCATGGTGCAGGATACATCAAAGCTACAAATGTCACGGTTGTCATTTGACAGTGTTGTTGCAGTAAAATTCAAACCAGAGGCACCAATAGCTTACATCCCTCAAGAGCGCCGCAACCTCATTGGCTTATCCAGCATTTTGTTTTGATTTTGTGCTTAAAGAGGGCATTAAAGCGGCTGTTTACTCCAGTGTGGCCAGTGTGGGCGGAGCTACAAGTCAAAAACAAATGCACGCTTCCCCTCATCCATCATCCTTTTGATTCCTTCATTTTATTTAACTCATCAACTCAGCCGGGTGGGGTCAGGCAGGTCATGCAAGATTTTTAGGCTGAATGAAGGGTATCTGCGCCCCCATTTTCTGTTTGACTGGGTGGGTTTCAAGGGTTCGGGGTGAAATCAGAGCACAGCTTTTCGGCTAATACGATGTGGCGGCACGCCCCGGGAAATTTAGGTCAAGTTAAAACTGCAGACAAGGATGTAAGTGATGCTGCTGTAGAGTGACACTGCATGATGCATCCCAGGCATGCACACATTACTCATACTTGAGCATACCTTAACAGATATCACAGACACACACTTGACGTTTGGAAATTGATCATCAATAAATGTGTATTTTAAGGCTGAATTGCATAAATCTCTGGCTAAGCCTCTATAAATTTGATTTTAGACAAGGCTGCTACGTTAAGTGTCGCTCTTCTGGCAATATTCTCCCATTAGGATCAATTCTGCACATACTTCACCACATACATAACTGGATTATTACATCCACTCACTCAAGCAAGCACATGAAAACACACTAATTCACTCGCTCCCCTCCCCCTCGATGCCCCAGGCAGCCGGTTAGCCACTCCACGGCCGTGCCCACGTGACGGAGGGGGAGATTGTTTTTTTTCTTTTTTCTATGCCGCCACAACTATAGCGTAGTATGGAGGAGCACGTGGATTCCCATGCTGCAGTGCTCCTGCAGAATTCCAGCCTGCCATATGTTATCGGTTGCATTGCATACATGGATTTAGATTACTGTAAAATATTGGAGCGGGTATAAAAGCAGCTCATTCTATTTTACCTTTTTACCAGGATAAGTGATGATGTATTTCTGCATCCTCAGACTGGAATGTCAGTTACTGGTTGAATTCCGTGATTAATCAGCATGTCGCTGTTGCGCTAGTTGTGCATTTTTGGCGCATTACCTCATCCCTATTCATATATTCATACGCAAGCTCTTAAGTCGGGACTACTGTTCCAGTGCCCTCATCCTCCCCTCCACCTCGCCATTCGCTTTCTGATTGGCTGTCGGCGTGTTTTTGGTAGCACCAGCTTTTTTTCAGCTCCATGGATACAGTGGAGTGCAGGAGAAGGAGAACTTTGCGTGCAGCCAATCAAAATGCAGTAGTGAATGGTAAGTGCCCAGCAGGCTTAAATGAACCCCCCTTTGCCCCCCTCCTTCTCCAGATCCCATCGTAGCTCCTCTCCTCCAGCACGCAATCTCCCAGTAGGAGGCTTCCAAAAGAAAACAACCAGGTCAGAGCCTCTCTCTGTCGGAAAGCGCTCGTATGGGGAGCTCGCCTTCACCCTTTGGGACCGCTGTGAATGAAGCTGAGAGGCAAATGCACTGAGCCTAATATAATCTTCACTCTTGCCTCAGTGTGGCCCACATACCCTGTTGTTGTCATGAGGAGTAATTAGGACCTTTAAGCCAATGATATCATTACCATAAATGAAAACTTTTGACTTTATATATTTTGTCTATGAAAAAAAGATCTTTCTCTAAATAAATATTTTAAGTTTTTTGTTTGCTTTTTTGTTTTAATACGAAATATGATTGTCAGTGAAAATTTGGTGAAATATTGGATTTTTGAGATGGGCGTCCTTGGAATGACCCCCTAATGGTTAGAGGGAGTGCTGGCTGGGATTTGGGGTTGGCGCACTTGGCAGCAGTACATCTTTGGCATGGCTTGGATTCAGATCACATTTATTTTTAGCAACTTTCCATCAGTATGAACACAGTAAAAGCGGGCGCAAAAGCATTATATATAGTTTAAATTATATTATATTATACTATTTTATAATATAATATAATATAATATAATATAATATAATATAATTAGTGCTGGGCAACAATTAATCGCATCCAAAATAAAAGTTTGTGTTTACTTAATATATGTGTGTGTACTGTGTATACAGTAATTATTAATTTGTATATATAAATACACATATATGCACGTAGATATTTAAGAAATATTTGCATGAATATACTGTATATATATTTATACATAATTTATATATATATATATAGGTCTACATGCATGTGTATTTATATATACAAACAAATATATTATGTAAACACAAACTTTATTTTGGATGCGATTAATCGTTGGCCAGCACTAAATATAATATAATATAATATAATATAATATAATATAATATAATATAATATAATATAATATAATATAATATAATATAATTAATATAAAATAATATATAATTATTTCTTAAATATTTACATGCATATTTGTGTATTTATATATACAAATTAATAATTACTGTATACACAGTACACACACATATATTATGTAAACACAAACTTTTATTTTGGATGCGATTAATTGTTGCCCAGCACTAATTATATTATATTATATTATATTATATTATATTATATTATATTATATTATATTATATTATATTATATTATATTAATAAGGTGATTTTGGATTTCATTGTTCAGACTTCTCTAGGCTTGGGTTTTTCTGTTGTTTTTGGTTGTCCATAAAATTAACGCTCTCTGTAACATACTTTTGCACACCTAAAAACGTAACCTTTTCAAGCAAGCCGAGGGAAGATACTATTATTTTGCACTGGTTCAGCGGTTGTTTTGTGAGATTGACTCCTCTGACCTTGAACTCTAATCCTAAGATTTGCTAAGCCTTGACCTCCACATGATCCTCTGTGTAGCTTTAACCTGTCACTGTCCCTCACCATGTGTCCATGTGTCCATGTGTCTCTTTGTAAAGTGTGAATGTCTGAATCAGTTAGAGTATGCTGGCTCAGGTGAGTTTTCTTCTGTCAGTATGGGTTAGAGTGCTTTTGATCATTGGTTTACTGTCAGTATCTTCCAGTCCCTGTAACTGTTTGAGACCCTCACACACAGATGATCCCAGCTCAGACACTTCACCTGACTTCAACCCCTGCGTCACTCCTTGTCAAATCTCATGCCCACTGTATCTTTACCTGTTTACCTGTCTACCTCTTCATGTCTCAACTTTCCACCTGTCAGCAGCTTGTCTCCTGTCACTCTACATACGCCCTCTCCATCTCTCTGCCGTGTTCCCAGCCCAGACATGCACGAGACTAGTTGACATGAAATTTCAAGCAATTCCAGCAGTGTCATGTGGTGTGTTATATCTACAATTCATTTCAATGAAATTAAATGATTTTTTTTTTTTAAATTAATTATTATAAGGGATATGATCGATTAAATTAACAGATTGATTAAATTAATACCAAATATAATAATTAAATTAATTGCATGGTCAATTAATTAAGCCAATAAATATATCAATTCATGTTATTTATTTAACATACGAAATAGTAAATTAAATCAAATGAAGTTAATTCAAAGAAATGATTGCAGCAGACACAATCATTGACAAGACAAAAAACTTTAGAAGTATATTAGAAGATTTACTTTTTAAATGTTATTGTTTTTATATACTGTATATAATTGTTGGTCTTGTGTAAAATATTTGGCCATCACATATTTGGTCATTGTATTGCACTTCACTGTTTTTTTAAAGCATCCCAGCTGATTTTATTTATTTATTTTAATTATTAGTCACACTAAATTGAGATGTTAAATTGACATATTTACTTTTAAGTAAGGCTGTCAATTTAGTTCATTATAATTTATAATTTCAGCCTTACTTTATAATTCTACATTAACTGAGAGAATACATGGAATATTTGTTCTTAAATTCATGATTAAAAGTAGTGAAAATTTTCAAATAAATGGCGATGAATTAAAGGACAAAGTTTTACACCTTCCCTTATACATTTAACCTAAACTCTTGCATGTTAAGAAAATATACGGTATATGACTCTCCACATACTAACCAGTTACATAAACCAACAGCCAATATAATTCACTTATTCACTCCAAGACATTCAGTGATCTGCTATTTATACTTCGCCCCTATGACTAACGTTAATTGTAATGACAGGCGTGTAGGAGTGACTGTTTTTCCCATGCTGTCCAGATTTGCATCTCTTTTAGAAGTGCCCTGTCTCACCATCAGCTATTATATAACACTCATATACTCACATAAACACTTATGTCTGTGACCTACATCTAGCTGTCTGCATGCTTACTGTATGTGTGTGTGTTTTTATACTCCTCTCCCTTCCCGCCAGAGGCGCAGGAATCATGGGTAATACGCTGCTGCTGTTGTCATGGCCTAGATTGACCCTTTCCCTCTCGTTTGCTTGCTTCTCCTCTTTCATCTTTTGTACTAGGTGAAAGAAAACACAACCCAGTCTTTTTTGTTGTTCAGCCTGTATGTATGATGCAGCTACCTTTACGACAAGCTTTCAAAACAGTATGGATTAGGTAGTCATGACATTGTGTACATCTGTGTCAATACTTTGTGTGTGTGTGTGTGTGTGTGTGTGTGTGTGTGTACTTGTACAACTATCTTTGTATTGTAAGGATATTATATTATATTATATTATATTATATTATATTATATTATATTATATTATATTATATTATATTATATTATATTATATTATATTAAGGTGCAAAAGAGAACTCAATTCGGTACTCTCATGATATGTGAGAAGTTTTCTTTGTGCATGCATTCAAAGCACACGCCCAGATAGCCCTGACATTAGCCTGTATATCAATGGCTCAAGAGTCAAGCCTCCGTTACTAGCTCAAAAATTATGTTTTGGAATTTTCAATGGAGCCTTGGGATGAGATAAGAAATTATTCCTACAAAAAATGTGTCTGCTTTGCATCGTGGCCACATTACCACCTCGGGGTGTGCATCATTTTTCTAATAATTCAACGGCCCATCATTAATTATTACTTGCTTATGATTGATATTAAAATTCTAATTTTGTCTTAAATAAACATAATAAAAACACACACAAAAATTTGTTTTGGCGTAGTTTTAATAGATTATCTGTAGCTGAATTGTGCATTTGGTAAATGTATGAACAAAACAAAAAAACAACAAAAAAAATTACATTACAGGATTCAAATCAGATACTCCTGTCACTTAAAGCAAGAGGCTTACCTACAGGACCACTGGAGTTCTTGGTAAAAATAACTTTTATACCGAGAAATATCATTGTAAGCCGATGGGAAAATGCCTCCACCACAATTCTCAGTGTTTTATCTGGTTATATGTCAGGTGACTGTTTTAGAGGACACTGGCATATACTAGGAAGGAAGGATTTTTTCCTTCTGTGTGATTTCTCAGAATCGTCCTTGTACAGTTTACTTTCTAACAGGCTAAAACACAGTGCTTTTATAACTGTGTTGGAGCGATTTTGTAAAGATCTGTAACATTAGAAGTCCACTTTCAGTTTTAGCCAAGGTTTTCCAAAATAGTTATAATAACATGTTTTTTTGTTTGTTTTTTTTATCTTGCTTCTTTCTGTTAATAATATATTACATACAAAAAGTGGCAGCTCTATTGTTTTGTATTGCATTGACACTGCATTTGCATTGACATCGTGTTTATACTTTTTTTGGTTTTAATGAAAGGATTCGTGAGCGTGCAGAACTCGCGCTGAACAAAACCTTCACCATTTTAAACGGATTCTGACAAACTTAAACATCTGATTGGCAATTGCACGCTCAACAGATATGTCTGTGATTGGCTACAAAGCTCAACGCTGCAAAAACAAGTTGTAAATAGAAACCTTTGACGCTCTTCACAGAGCACTTTAAAGAAGCTGACTATAAGCGGGTACCGGTACTGAAGAACAGCAGGTTTGGCAGGACAAAGATTAATGTTGGCAGCCGCCAAAATATTTACAAAGTAGGAAAAATTGCTCTTAATGTAAATTTTTATAGTGTGCATGAACACTGGTGCTTTACAAGAAACGCACCAGAAAACCTCATTCTTGTCCAATGTCTGTGCTATTTCTCTCCAGAAGTTATGACTGTGCTCATCAACATGGGTGTCTATTGTTGTTGCATCTCCAGAAGTTTGAAGATGTTGTTGTTTTGCTTTTCCGTTTCTTTTTTGTTTGTAAAACAACCAAAACAGTGTTATCTCGTTGTGGACAAACAAGGCAAACACTGGCTTGCACACATATACTGATGATAAAATTTACTTTATGCACATTGAATGCATACTGTACTCTACCTGACCTGTAAAAAGTGAAGTATATTGGGCTTCAATATGTGTTTGTGCTTTAAACTGGGATCGAAGATGGTACCATTTATACTTTTTATTAGTTCATAAAGTCAGTAACTCTAAAGTCCTGTCTTCTATTAAAATTACCCTTTTATTGAATGGAATGTGACTTTTCCCTCCTCAATTTAGCTCTGTGGAAGGATTGTTTGGCCTTGCTTCTGTACTGCACCCCTGTCTACTGTCAGTGTCTACTGTTATTCATGTTTTGCAAAAGCAAAATGGTAAACCCAATGGCCTCAGTTATCCCAAGAGAATTAATGGTTTTTAGAGGGCTGTTTTTACATCTAAAAACACTAGTCTACTTCCTAAATCTTGACTTTGAACGCCTGGGGCCCCTCAATAGGGAACTGAACGTGAGCAGTAGGCATGACATGCACAGTTGGCACTGGCCACCTAAGCACAGGGATTCCCGTAACTCTGTGTGTGTGCTGAAGGAGGGGGGTTACAGTAGTGACATCTGGTCGACCCAAGGCCCTGCACAGGAAAACCACTGCGTCTGGAGAGTGGAAGCTGTGGGGTAAAGGGAAGGAGCGTCGACTGGTGGTTGGAGGGTCGATGGTTTCTTGACCGATAACAGGGAAGATAAGCTCCATTATGGAATCAAAGTAGAGCACTTAAGTGCCCCCACCTTAAACTGACCACCAGAATCATGCTTTCTGTTCAGAATGTGTCACTTAACTCTGTCTCTTTCTCTTTCCCTTTAGGTACGTTGTCATGGGGAACCTCCTCAAAGTTTTGACATGCACAGACCTTGAACAAGAGCCCAACTTCTTCCTCGATTTTGAAAGTGAGATTCTCCCCTTTCTATAGAAATAAACTCTTTCATTTCTTACTTGTAAACAGTCTTCCATTCTTTAAGCTTCCTTCACAATATGCACTACTTTAGTATCGCATGTGTCCTTGTTGGTATGTTTGGGCACTTTGTCATCAACTTTGCCATTAAGATGTGTAGGTCATCACCCGGTCACCATATAAATAATGCCAGTTCCCCTTTGGAACTTGATACTATCTAAAACTCCTTTCCCCTGGAGACTGGTTCATGAACCACAAACAATCTGCTACCATCTCATTTGTCTGAACCTAAAAACTCCCTTCAAAGCAAAGGAAGGTGAATAAACCAAAGAAAAGAAGACAGTGGAAAACAAGAGTTTCCTGGCTTTTATTGCCCTTGCCCACAGAACATTTCCACCCTACAATGTTTGTCTCGATTTTTAATCACAGTAGCTGTTTCTTTGAAGAAAGACAGGGGGCGATATGAAGTCACTTCGAAATCATTGGCTCATTCATGGGTCATCAGGCAGACACCTATAAGAACGAGTAAGAAAAAGTTATGTAACACTAATAAAGAGGATGGGAGTGCGAGAGACTCCAAGACACAGAGCACTGGAACAGGACCTACTGTACCAAGATGTGAACATAAAATCGGAAAGACTATTGCAATCTTAATGTGTGGCATCTGAATGCTTGGTGAGAAAGGAGGTGGCCCTTCATTTCTTAAATTGCACTTGAAGCCAGCTGTAGTTAAAAGCTGCCAATGTCTAATTGAGTTTTCTCTTTAGATGTGGGCCTGAAGTTTCCACCATTTAAAATTCCACAGTTTGCCTTTTGAACGTATGAAACTGGCTCAGCTGTGGAAGTTTGACTCATTTACTCTTTAAGGCCCCAGCTAGGCTCTGTTAAATGAGTAATTCACCCCAAAATTTGAATACTGTCATTTTTCTCTATTATAGAACAGTCTGTATGGCCTAACAAACACTTTAACAAGCTGATAGTGATGTCACATTTGGACTATGTATATGCAACGTTCATGTTCCAAGTTTAAACTTATTGAGTGTAGTTATGGGCAAATTTCAGATGCTGTTTTTGCAACTTTGAAGATCACTACAGGAAGGAACATTCCAAACAAATGTGAGCAAGCAAATCACTTAACAAATGGTTTGTTAGGGTGTACTTACACTAGGCGATCGGAGCCATTCTTGAGCACGTTTGGTACCCTAAGTCTAGTTCACTTAACTAGTGTGATCACTTTGTATCGTGCCCTGGCCCGCTTGAAGAGGTGTGCTTGGGCACAAGATCAGTTGAACTTGAGGTACCATGTAGTGTGAATGGTAACTACGCCAGAATGGAATGGCTGCTACTAGTTTGTGTGTGTTACTGTCACCATTACAACAGCAAGTATATTCTGTTACTACTTGGATAGTACACCTTTCAATAAATTTTTATAACGGGTCTGGTTCTCACCTTATTGATGAACAGGAATTGTAATTTGCAAGTAAAGCTGCAAAATCTTCCCTTAATGTCAGCTGCCTCTGTAATAATCTTCATCTGCAACAAATCGCTGCACTACATAAATTACAAATCTATTTGGCAAGCCATTAGTAAGAGCGCAGTTCTTGTTTTCTTCTAAACAATGTTTTGCCTTATTTTATGTTTATCTTTTTTATGTTTTTGTCTAGACTAAAATAGCTATGTTTTCTATTTTAATACATTTTAAAATTGCTGTTGTAGCAAGGTTAGATGTTGTGGGAAGAAGGAGGCGGGAACCGGCAAACATTCAAAAACTTTAATAAACGTAAAATAAACAAATACAAAATGAAAGTAAAGACAGCAGCCCCTCACAGATGACTGCTGTCATATATAACAAAACACAACATAAATCCAGGCCTGTCTTCTCTCGATCTTCACTGTCGTCGCTCCTCCTTTATGCTTCCGCTCCTCCGTGAGAGATACGAGACTGGTGCGTTGCACAGGTGTCGCTCATTATCAATCTTGTCCTTGTCGCCACAGCAATTTATTCAAAATATTAAGAGAAAGTTGAAGAATTTTTTTAATTTTTTAAATAGAAATATTTTTTAAATGATAAATGTTTTTTTGTTTTGTTTTTTGTCAGTTTTGGTCAATTTAATGAGTCACAAAAAGTATTAATTTCTTTAAAAAAAAAATAATAAAAAAAATCTTGCAGTCTCCTAGACTTTTAAATGGTAGTGAAATGTATGATGTACCAAATGTTACAGTAATGCCCTTCTTCCTTCAGAGTACTCACTATTTGGAGTTGGTAGGGCACAGTGATAGTGGAATTTGCCCATAGTATCAGCAATTAAAATGCTTAAATCTAGTGTACAAAGTTTCACTAAGTAATCCGTTTTCTTTGTTCTATCCTTCATTTTATCCTTGCCTCAATCTCTAAGGTATAAAGCTCTGATTCCTGTTCATGAGTTGCATACCTACAGTATGTTCACTCTTAATGTGTCAGACATTGACGAAATGTGACCTTGAAAGACCTTTTAATTAAAGACCTTGAAGTCTACTTAATTTATTCCCTTTTCTCTCTCTCTCTCTACCTCCAGATGCCCAGCCAACAGAAGCAGAGCGGGAAACGTGGGAAGAAGTGGATGTGGTCCTGAAGGATGCTCTGGGAATACTTGACGAACTACAGGCGTATAAAGGCGCGGGCCAAGAGATACGAGAGGTACACGCAAGATCTGTTATGTTTGACTCATATTATGTATGCACATACATACAGTTGTTCAAATAAAATGTGTCTACTTGAGTAAATAAATTCACTCAAAATGAGTTGAGGGAACAATATTGGTGGCTTTAAAACAGCTCATTTTGTGTGTGTGTTATTTGAAATTCTCTGCTCCGCTCAATCACGCCTCTGTACTAGTGAGTGTCAGTGTGATTGATACTCTGGTTGCCATGGATACTGCTGCTATATAGATACAGTTGCTAAGGACTGGTGTCTTCTGCAGAATGAAAGTGAATGTTTTCTTTTATTTCTTTTTTCTAATTTGCTCAATAGAACACGGTGCATTCCTTTTATGTCAGCACACTCAGTAATTATTTTAATGAGCCACATGTATTTGGAAATTGAAAAGCACACTGAGGTAGAGAGAGAAAGCATTAACTAGATGTTCTTAATGTAAAAAAAAAGAAAGAAAAAACCTTTAAACATCTTGTGTATTTGGTTTTGGATTTGATCATCCTCAAATTGCCCCCCTCAAGAGCACATCATTTAAAAGCTTCATCCCACGTACACAATTCTCATGATGTCATAAAATAATATGTTCCATTCAGACTTGTGGAAACATTATTTATAAGTCGCCAGATGTTGTGTTATTGTGATGTTTGTTTTTTCAGGCAATCCAGAACCCTAATGACGAGGCATTACAAGACCAGGCGTGGGCTGCTGTGGTGCCACTAGTAGGCAAACTAAAGAAGTTCTACCAATTTTCACAGAGATTAGGTATATTAGCCTATTTTTCTAAGTAGTTATTTGGGGTTTAACAATACACTCATGTCACGATTTGATACAACTCCCCATACTGAACTCACGATTCGATACTATCACGATATTTTAAGCCAAAATAAAGAAGAGTTTTTTTTTACTATTATTTCTTTATTATTATTATTATTATTATTATTAAAGTAATATTATTATTATTATTATTGTTATTATTATTATTGTATTATTATCAGGACCCACCAATATTCCCCCAATGTATTATTATACATTAAATTCAACATTATATATACAGTAGTAGTTTAATGTTAGCCTGGCAAGCCAGACCTACAGCAAGATGTTAGGTCTGGCAACTCACCATAGACACGGCTCAATCCGAGGGGCGGGATAAACGGCTGTCTTTCAAATTCCCTCTGCACGCAATAGGAGCGCTTCAACCAACCAGAGCGTTTTCCCAACAGCGGAGCTAACGTTAGTTGATAGATTCAACTTTTGAATCTGGCCGGCAAAACTACGAACACATCTTCCTTTTTTAAGAATGACTTAAGTGCCGTTCTTTGCTCTTTTCTCAAAGAAAAACTTAACTCCAAGTCCTCCAGAGTCGCGGCCAAAGCCGATTCGAAAGACTGTTCTCCAGCAGCAGCAGCCATTCTTTGTTTTCAAGTAGTAGGGAACCGTCGCAACTCTGTCGTCATTATGTTAAGCCCGCCGACTCTATACACGATGTGATTGGCCTGACCCAATTTAGGTTTTTACAGCTCCGAAAGTCAATGGAGAGTTGCTAGACTACCCTGGCTGCAAAATACATTTTGCTGCCGCTAGGGTGCGTCTAGATTTCTAGGCTAGTTTAATATAGTAATGTCACTGAAACTCCGTAAACGTAAATTTTTTTCTCACACAGTACTCGTGCTTTCAATGCAGGCATTCGTTGGATCTCTTAAACAGACTCGCTATGTCCCGTCTCTCCCGCTATTAATGCACTATAAATAAGAATAAACCATCTAAATCGCTTTGAATAATCATACTGCTAAAACTAAATGTGATATTTAAATTATGTTTGCGCTTTCACTTTGAGGAGTGCCTTTCAGATGGTCAATGCAATCAATAGCAGTCGCAAGAAAGCATGTCAAAATGACTATTCCCAAACTGTAAATGGTTAGTTCATCCAAAAATTGTAATTCTGCATTTACTCACTCTCATGTTGTTTTCACACGTCATGCAAGCATTTGAGTGTCTGTTTTAACTACAGTATGCACGCCATTGTAAATCTGTTCATCATATAAAGCTATTGTGTCTCTTCAGAAGACTTGGATTTGGATTAGATCACTCACTCAATTAATTATTTTTACGATGCCTTTGTGACATTTTTTTGGATCTTTTAAGTTTTAGGGGAATGGACTTTAAATGGAGGGACAGAAATAATTTTCATAAAAAATATCTTCACTTGTGTTGGTAAGTTGAATGAAAATCTTATAGGTTTGAAATGACATGAGGGTGAGTAGGCCTACATGATGACAGAATTAAAAATTTTGGGTAAATTAGCTTATACTTTATAAATACAGTAAGCTGAACCTTGGATAAAACTATCTCTATATCGTAAATCGTATCGTTACACCCCTAGTAGTTACGCAACATTTTAAGAGAACATTTTTGCCGTCATTTGCCCTCATCATTCAAGTTGATGATTTTTCAATTTAACTCAAAAGGATATGTTTAACAGAATGTCCAGGCTGCTCTTTTCCATATATTGAAAGGAAATGGGCACACAGTCGCAAAAAATGTCAAGAAAGCACCATAAGTACTGTTGAAATTAATTAATTGTCTTAATTTGCCCGTCTGCAAGAAATCAGTATAAACATTTTGCTTAACATCTTTTCTTATGTTGTGTAGAAGAAAGCAATTTATGCAGATGGCATGATTTAGGGGAAAAAATGGCCTTATGGTGATTTTTCTGATGAAAAAGTATAGAATATGATTTAAAAATAATAATAAAAAAGTTTGATGTGCTTGTTTGTAGGGCTACACAATGTGGCCAAAAGTTTTGTGGTTATGTATCAATATGTCTATAAAGTAATAATAACAATAATAATCACAGTCTTTGTGATTTTGATCATTTTACTACGCCATATCGTGAGTTTTGTTTTTTTGGTTAATCATGCAGCCCTACATACAGTTTTGTCATTTTTAGGTGAACTGTCTCTTTCAATGTGCTTAAAAGCCATTAGCAGTATCTGTTTCAGCGAGTTTTTAAAGCTGTAAACGTCTTACAAATTAAATACACACTAACACTTTGTGTGCAAACACACTAACACCTGAGCTGCCCCTGGGAAGTACCACAGCTGGTCTTTTCATAATCTCACACAAAACACTGGGTAGCAATGGTTGGGGGAGCACACTAGCTGACGGATGGGCTTAAATGCTATAAATGTTACAAACCTCTCACTGAAATGCATAGATAAAAACGATCATGATATCTAATGGCTTCCTTAGCTGTTTTGCCCATCAAAACACAGGAATGTTAGCGACTTAATAAGACCAAGTGGGTTGAAGGTGATCTTGCCCTGAAGACCTTGAAGCCCTGTCCTTTAAGTCCATGAAATGGCTTTTGAACCAGTAGTCAATGAGCGCAGCCCCTCACCAAGTGTCTGCCATACATTACATAACTCACCGAACTGGGTCATCTTGCTTTCCCGCTCTTTCTGCTCCAGAACACTGAACTAATTTTGGCGCAATCTCTCATGCCTGACATGCTTTGCTAATCTACACTGATCACTTGGCATGTAGTTCTTTCATATGACGATGAACCTGTCTGTAAAGAAATAATAATTTAATATATGTAATGAATATTTATAAAAAATAAAATAAAAAAAAACTCTAAAAAGTGACTAAATATAATCTACTAAAGTTTTGTTTTTGAATCATTTATGTACTGGAAAAATTAAATGTATTTACAACCTATGCTTTATTTAGTTAATGCAATTTCTTGGCTTTTTTTTCTGTTTTAACTTTTTTTTATTTTTTCAGTTTAAAGTCAACTGGTTCATCTTAAACTACTGTCATTCCTCAGTATATCTATCATTTTAACATTGCCCGCGTATCTCGTGTCATCTCTCTCGCTTTCTCATGATGTGATGAGATGTGACGTGTACTCCCTCACCCCAGCCTTTCATTCCTCTCATCTGCCGGCCTCGTCCTCACGCTCCATTCTCAGCATGCACTCTTAAAAGCCGCTCGTGTCTAGCTCTGTTTTGACTGGGATGAGAGTAGTGTGCTTCCTTGGCCATTTTTAATCAGCTCCTCTGCCCTGCCAAGCTGACTAAAGCAGATGGAGGTCATTACCGTACGGCAAATCTGCTCAATTTACTCTACATACTGCTGCCGCTTGAGTCACCAGCCTGAACCCCCCCACCTCTCTCTCTTGCGCTCTCTCGCTCCGCTGTGGAGAGGAGCCTGTATGAGTGTACAGGCTTGACTGTGTAAAACTTTACATCTAGAAATCTCTTGGTTTCTCAGAGCCATATGGGAAAAATAGGTTTATTGACATAGCTACCCTTTGTCATACCCTCTTCAGACGGGAATGATTGCTGCAATTGCCAAACAAGCCAATAAAAATAAAGCTGAAAACCCCCAATATTGTTTTAACTTTTAGAGCAGACTTAACCTGAATGCTCACTTGTTCATAAACTGTTGTTGATGCATGGATTTAAAGCCACATTACCCAACCATTGCTTTCTTCTTTCCATTGCTTTCTTTAAAGATGCAGCATGACTTACTTTAGCAATTTCGCAATACTAGCAACAGCAAAACATGAATCATTGTAAAGGCACCTCTGTTTGGTTTTGTTTATATGTATATTTTAAGACTTGTAAATGAGATCAGAATTAAAAAGTAGTTGGACCTTGGGTCGATGTGGCCAGACTGAGATCATACTGTACCTCAACCATAAACTCTTTATGGCTGCTGGACTGACTCTTATGTAATGTAATTGCTCTAACATGCTGCTGTGTACTGTATTGCCTCAATAAAGTAATGGAGAGAACGAGAATGGGAATTGTGGGTTAAGAACAGCCTCTTAAGTCATTGAGGCATCTACTGGGGCTCAGAGCATCACCTTGTGTTAGTGGAGAACATCTTAGAAACTTCAGATTAGGCCCTTATGGAGGAGACCTTATGTGTGTGCATCGGAGCAAATAGTTTGATCTTATGTATTAAAGAACCTTTATTAGGTTATGTATGATACCAGATGTTTATATTGTTTGTTGCCAAAGTTCATTCTTGTTGTTGGTCTGCAGGCAGTATGAATCAATATGCCAGCATATCACATACATTCTTAGCATGTGTTTTGTATCAGTTTTACCATTTAGTAAACCTGAAAATTTTATAGAATCTGACATACAGCCAAATGTATTTTATTCAGGGGTTGTGTTATGCAAAATTGAATATATTAGTATATTGTTCAGATTTCAGAATGAGTCAGATTATTTGCCAATCATAAACAGCCACCCTTGAATTGGTTCTAATTACTTGCCAGAATATACATTTAATAATATTTTTACATGTAACTTTAAACCATTTATTTATAAGTAATTTGTTAAATCAATAAGCTGCTCAAATGAAGCTGAACTGACCCCTGTGTGACTCTACAGAAGCAGCACTGCACAGTCTATTGAGAGCACTCACTAGTGAGACATACGATGACCCCACACAGCATCTGGAGAGAGAGCAGGCCCTCGCCAAACAGTTCGCTGAGATCCTACACTTCACACTGCGCTTTGATGAGCTCAAGGTGAGGACCATATCTCAATAAATATTCCTTTGTTTACCTAATGGCAAAATATATACAGTGGGGAGAACAAGTATTTGATACACTGCCGATTTTGCAGGTTTTTCCACTTACAAAGCATGTAGAGGTCTGTAATTTTTATCATAGGTACTCTTCAACTGTGAGTGACGGAATCTAAAACAAAAATTCAGAAAATCACATTGTATGATTTTTTAAGTAATTAATTAGCATTTTATTGCATTGCAAAATATCCATTATTCTTGTCATTAAAAAGTTTCAATATGAAAAAAATCTTAATGGATCTAAAAACATTCTTCAGTTCTTTATGTAAAATATATTTCCTTTTATTTCTTTTATTTTTGCGGTTAAATGTGACCTAAACCTGTTTTCATGTGATTCACCCATTTTGATGTCAATGAGTAGAAATTATTCATTAGTTAAATGTTCTCTAGTCAAATGAAATGCATGATTAAAATATGAGCTCATCATGTAAGTCAGCAGAATTTTAAAATGCAGCCTGCTATTACACATTACCATGCGATAGATGAGACTGACCTGGATGTGATGCCTTAACTAGCTTCCCCTTCTCACTAATGACATGCTAATTGTGATTAGAAACCAGCTAATGAGAAAATAATTACTTTCCAATAGCACCAGCCAGTTTTTGCTCCCTCAGGTGCTTGCCAAACCTTTATCGACATTTAAGATCATAGAAGCTTTTGAGCTTTGGCTCTCTTTCATTCTCTTATCCTCTGCTTAAACACCTGCTGTTTCTTTTACACCAAATTTATAATGCAGAACGGACAGTTAAAAGTGCTTATGTCAAGACGACATCACTCTGAGCTAAATTGTGCTCGGATTTTCACTCCTCTGACCATGTCAGAACCTCAGACACTCACACAACCCTAAATGACTGAACAGTAAACCACCTAATTTGTCCCGGTTATGTGTCCAAAAAAATCAAATCATGTTTCGTCTAGCCGTTTTCTTATTCGTCTCAGCACCAACACTAGCGCCTTTCTTGCTCTTTCTAATGCAAGCATTCACATACACCCCGACGCCCTGCGGCACGGAGCTGGGATGTCCCAATTAAAATGCCCCCCCCCCCAGATGGGGTTGCTAAATGTGAGAAAGTAGGGGGTGTAAGGTGGCATGCCAACCTCCATCCAACCATGCCCTCCTCTCAGCTTGGCGCAGTGACCTACTTCAGCCCGCCAATGCCGTAGTGCCGTACGCTGCAGGGATGGGATAGGAAGGGTCTATCTGTCTGGTCTGACAGTTCATGGACTGAATACCAGCTCTGCATTAGTTTTGTGGACAAGGATGTCAATTGAGAACATTATATTCATTTCATCTGAGAGTTATCTTTGTAATTAAACTTTGGAAAAACCTGTTGTACACAATCTGCCACATCCCCTCTGATTGATAGTTTATACAAATAGCAAGTAAACGCATGTGCATGTGTCTTTTTGCTGTGATATTTTTATCAATCATTCAAGATGAACAGTTACTGGACTGAAGCAACTTAGGTCTACTTGATCATCCATACATCCTTTTTAGAAGAAAAATGTATTAAATATTATACATCAGACTTTCAGATCTCTCAGTTATTATTGTATTGCATTGCATTATGTTTTGCCCCCACAATAAAAACTACAGAGCTTTGATCTTAAAGCTAAGCATTTAAATATAATCTTAAGACATTATTGGGAGATATAGAGTGACAACTCATATTTATATGCATTTCATGTAAGTAGTCTGTACTGTTATAAAGATCATATTGATTTAGATTAAACAAGCCATCATAATTTCATCCTAAGTTATGGCCATATATATAACAGCAACTGTACAATATTGCATATTTTTGTTTGGGCCTCTGAATAAAATTGAGGTGTGAGCTGTGGTCTGTCGTCTTGATTATCACCCCCTCCTTTGTCACAAAAATTTGTCACCCAACACTAAACTGAACATGACTCTTCATTAAAGCATATTTATCCATCTGTCACAAGCTGCGTTACTCTTCAGGTTTAAACAATACTTCAATAGGGGATCCATGGGTCCCAGACAGTCTAGGTCCTGACAGATAAAGATTGCTCTGATTACCTAAAGGAACTGTTAGTCATTTAAGTAAAGCTTGAGCTAATCCTGTAAGTGTTCTTTGCCTTCTAGGCTACCAGCCTGTATTTGTCTACCTCAGTCCTGTCACACCAGCAATTGCATGGAGATTTGCCTCCCTTTATTAATTGGTTAAATTTATTAATGGTTCTTGTTAAAGCAAGCATCATTATTAATATTGTTCATACTTGGAATTGCGGGTTGTTTATAAACCCATAACTTTGAGTATTAAACTTCATTGTGTTACTCTGAGAGATGAGCTATTAGTTTTCTAAAGGGTCAGACTTGTGATTACCGCCTAGCAGACAAAAAAAAATCAACAGTTTGGCTGCTTAATATTTTGTGATACATTTTTTTATATAAATTTTTTTTTTTTCAAGATTCTTTAATGGATAGAAATTCAAAATGTGTTCATTCTTTTTCAGATGACAAATCCTGCTATTCAGAATGACTTCAGTTATTACAGGAGGACTCTAAGTCGGATGAGGATCAATAACGTTCCTGTGAGTTTTCTCGAAAATTTAAACTGTCACCTCTCTATTGCTATGACTTTCTTGTAGTCTTTTCTCTCGTCCTCTTCCCTCTTTCTTTTTCTAATCATCATTCTGTGCTACATTTCTCTCCCCATTTAACTTTTTATCCACACACACTCAAATATATATAAAAAAAATTATATATATAATCTTTTAATTAAAAGTGCATCTTTGAAGCAACTCTTGATTTTATTTAAACTCCTTCCATATAACTAACACACTTCCTTTTTCCTTTCTCACACAAAACTCAAGCACTCAGCCACTTGCACACACCAGCCCTCAGGGGACTGTTGAGGACCCAAACAGAAAATGGTCTCCCACTGGGAGAGCGAGTGAGTTCTGAGATGCTCACTGAAGTGCATTGAGGTGCACCAATATAGTGTGACACCTGATCTGTGGTCAGCTTTTGTGCCTGTCCTCCCCAGAGACGTCCTGCCCTCCTAGGACTAAATATCTGATCTGAGATCGGGCCACATACATAGCCCTGGGGGACACCATGCAGTCTTCATACCTTGTTTAGTGAAATGACGCTGGTTTTCCCCTCATATTCTCCCAGACTGAATTCAGAAGCCCCACTGTGGCTCCCCAGGGCCCTAATACTGAAAGAAAGCTAAATGCATCACTCTGGAAACCCATCTCCACATCTGCCACTTGCCCCAATTTAGACTATAGTTTAATATTTTTAGATGTGACACACCCGAATGTGCAGGTGAATGCAGTTTAAGATTAAACTGCTTTCTTAATAAATAAAAAATACATTTGTTGTCTGGCTGTTCCCAGGGTGAAACTGATATTTTTGCTTTTATGAAATGCGTTTTCAAGTAACTGCTAAATCAGTAGATTTAGACAGATTTAATAGCACTGAAAAAAATTTCAATTATGTATCACATATTTTGAGAAAATAACTAAAACTCAACTTCCTGTTTAAATCTGTTTTTTTTTTTGCTTTTCCCACCTTTATCCCAAATCATTGTTTCTCGACAGAACCTATCTATGCCATTAACCAAAATGACTTATGGTATTGAAGGATATTCAGTTTTTATAATGCCAGCTTTGTGAACTTGCAAAACTTTGGCTGATATACAGTCCCTCCCCGTTTAACAAAAGGGTTGAGAAACATCCATCCATTTTTTTTTTGAAAGACAATTTTTTTAATATGCAGTACATTAATAATGTATTAGCATTTTTGACACATTTTTTCACCTGAGAAATTGGGGCACAAGAGAAAAAGCCTCTTGATTCCTATCCATCTTCACACTGTTCCCTTTATGGTCTACTATTAATCATTTTCATGAGGCATTTGACTGTGACAATTTCTGAGAAAGGGGTCAGAAAGAAAAATCTGTTCTAAACTGTTCTTCCTAAAATAAAATTAGTGTTCCTTTTTGCTTAACTCCATTAACAATGTTTTTGGTATCTGTCTATATAGGCAGAGGGAGAAAATGAAGTGAATAATGAGCTGGCCAATCGGATATCTCTTTTTTATGCTGATGCCACGCCCATGCTGAAGACATTAAGTGATGGCACAACAAAATTTGTTTCTGAGGTAACAAAAATGTTTAAAATCAATTCTCAGTGATATTTTCAAAATATAACTTGTAAAGAATAACTAATTCTTTGGCTTTTGCCCAACAGAATAAAAACTTGCCCATTGAAAATACCACAGATGTATTGAGCACCATGGCAAGCGTGTGCAAAGTTATGTTGGAAACCCCGTAAGTTTGCCATTTTCTCATCTGTCTGATGACACCATAAAGTTTGCAGTCTATTAAAAACTAAAGTAGAATCAATCCACTAGAAATTGGGAGGTAAATAATTTGCTTATTCTCTGATTTTGTTTGGATATAGAGAGTATCGGAGCCGCTTCAGCAGTGATGAAACCGTTTCCTTCTGTCTGCGTGTCATGGTCGGGGTTATCATACTTTACGACTATGTCCATCCTGTCGGCGCATTCGCAAAGTCCTCCAAAATAGACGTGAGTGAAACCATCATCTCCCATTACTTGCAAACCCATCTCCTAACTGCTTTCCCCTCTCTCTAGGCACTAGGACTGACTCATAATCATAGTGCTTAGAAAACGTGGTGATGGCTCTCTCGCAGCGTCATGACTCATGAGGTTCAGTGCTGTCATTACTGTGCCACTCTAACCATGGCTTTTCCCCCCCAAACAGATGAAAGGATGCATTAAAGTGCTCAGAGATCAGCCACCAAACAGTGTGGAAGGTCTTCTAAATGCTCTCAGGTACTGTGTTCAACAAGCCAACATTCAGTGGCTTATTCAGTTAATCTCACCATTTAAGTTTTTCATCCCTGTTTACAATGAGCTATTTTGCCTTATTTTTTTTTTTTTTAAATAATTTGTAAAAAAAAAAATTTTTTTATTAAATCAATTTAAAATACAAAAAAATTGTTATAATTTAAATAGATGTTTTTATACTAATAACGATATAAATTTGTTCAAATAAATAATAATTATTATAATTGAAATAGTTATTTATGAATTCAAATTAAATTAATTTAAATTAAAAGGGCAATTCAGAAACCCTTGTTAGCGACAACAAAAATGACAGCAATTAGAAAACAGCAGTTAAGAAGCATCTGATCATAGAGATGTGGATATGTTTGCACAAGATCTCCGATTAATACATAAAAAAAGCGATTAATACATACAAATTCTTACATATAGCCCCTTTAAAATAAGTAATAATTTATTTCGATTTTCTTTTACACATTATGATAAGTAGTACTTGTAATTGTGTCACTCTCAGCATCATTTGTAGGAAGAGTCAGTGTCCATCACACAACTGCACTTGTTACAAAAACCATGATTTAGTGTGTGTGTGTGTGTGTGTGTGTGTGTGTGTGTGTGTGTGTGTGTGTGTGTGTGTGTGTGTGTGTGTGTGTGTGTGTGTGTGTGTGTGTGTGTGTGTGTGTGTGTGTGTGTGTGTGTGTGTGTGTGTGTCTCACATTTAGATTTATTTAATTTTTTTCATATTTTCTTTGGTGGCTTCATGAGATATGCACTTTGTGGACGATATCCTGGATCATGATTATGCTCTGCTGAACAATAATGCTTGTTTGGCAACAGTCCTGAAGATGGCTTGACGTGTGGCAAAATACTGCAGCAAATATAATTAATACTTAATGTCTTCTGTGCAGGTACACAACAAAACATCTTAATGACGAGTCGACCACTAAGACCATTAAAAGCATGCTGCAGTAGCAACAAACTCTGGGACATACACCACTGGCCTCAAGCAAAAGCTCAGGAGATGCACATACACTCTCTCTCCTGGACTAAAGCGATGCACAGAATGTTTTTCCTTTTTTTTTTTTTTTTTATGAAACAGAAAAAAATCAGCTTCTCTAATCTTTCCTTGTCTTTTTACAAAGCAGATGCTACTGGCGTTATGTGTGGTTTTCTGTGCCAAAATGGTTTTGCTGAAATCCCTTGTTTTTAATGTTCCTAAAAGACAGCCATGCTACTGATGGCAGCTATGAAAGCATTGTTAGATTATATTTGTGGTAAATGTTTTAATTTAGCTTGTTTCCCTATAAAGGGAGGGTGTGTTTTGACTTGAATATAAATATCTATATATTATCTATATGATCTAAATACACACAATTATATAAAAAGAGAGAAATATATTATTTTTGTTTGAATTAATATTTAATGTTACATCCACTGCATGGCAAAATGATTACATTTCTTCTATTTAAAAGAAAACTAATGTTTCAAATTCATTTGTGTGTTTGATTTTGTGTAAAGGAAACGTTTAAATTATGTTTTGAAAGGTACTTGGAGATGAAAAATGGAGATTAATTGATAGATCTTTTCAAGTTTTATATTTTTTATAGTTCTTGATTTAAGTCTTTTTTTTTTCATAGGTGTTATAATTTTCTGTTTTCGTTCTTTTTTGATCTGAAAACTAGCTTTCAAAAACTGTGATAGATGGTAATCTGTGTCAGATGTGATGACAACATGATCTTAAGAGGAAATAAAATGCTTTCATTTTTATTATGAAATGTTTACTTTTTTCAAATGCAGTGTTGCTAAGGTGTATGCTAATGATTAGCACACATCTGGTGATTTGCAATTAAGCTGTGGCATTGCATAACATAGTCATGTTTGAATTTTGGCACAGTGCAGCTTATTCACAAGATCGTCTGAAGCTTTTTTTATATATCCTGAAATATTAATAAATCAATAGTTTAGGGGTAGGTGTATCTGAAATGGATTATGTCACAGTAATCGACTACCACGGAAAAATATTAATTGTGCAAACAGTTAGAAAACAACGGAAATGGCAAATAATGTGTCTAGACTTTGTGATCAAAATTGGTCAAAAGGATTACTGCATCACTTCACCCTATCAGATTGGAACTGGTTTTTTTTTTTTTTTTTTTTTTTTTTTTTTTTTTGCAATGTGTATTTCTAAAAAGTCTGTAATGTGTTACCATTGAAGATCTGCTCTGATCTACCTTTTCTGTTCTTATTGACTTATGTTGGAATGAAATCAGACGGTTTAACATGCTTGCACTCAAGGATTTACAGGCTGTGAGAAGGGTGTGGTCGTAGTCTTTTTGCAGTAAGGGCATGCATGGAGGTCAGAGAGGATGGAGAAACACACTGCAGGGCTCTCTGCATTCTGTCAGTAAAACTCTTGGGGTTGTAGAGAGAGAGAGAGAGAGTTTTAGGGTGTGTCCTGTATCCATGCAGCAGTTCTGGATTGAGGGACAAAGAGTGCTGATGTTGAAAAAGAGTTTAGGAAAGCAGGTCGTGTAATGGGTGGGGCAGTAGCACCACTGAAATGCTTTTGAGAAAAGATGATGCACATATCATTTTGGTTTGGTTGATGTGTGAAATTTTGGGTTGCAATGAAATGTATCAGCAAAAGAAAAATATTTAAATGTATGTGTGTGTGTGGATGGATGGATGGATGGATGGATGGACAGACAGACATTCACAAGCCACTTTATTACACCTGTTCAGCTGCTTGTTAACACAAATATTTAATCATCCAATTACATGCCAATACATTTAGGCATTTAGAGATGGTTGATACGATCTGCTGAGGTTCAAACTGAGCATCAGAATGGGGAAGAAGGGTGATTTAAGTGACTTGGCATGGTTGCATTTCTGAGTATTTCAGAAATTGCTGATCAACTGGGATTGTCATGCACGACCATATCTAGGGTTTACAGAGAATGGTCCAAAAAAGAGAAAATATAGTGAGCGGCATTTCTGGGGGTAAAAATGCCATGGTGATGATCAAGGGCATAGTTTTGGTTTGTTTGTTTATTGATTTATTTTGCAAAATGGTCTTTTGTGGTATCATCCGCACATGCATTGATAACATAACTGCAATAAAGTAATAGCCTAGTTAACAATTGTTTACATAGGATAATGTATTTTATTTAAGCACCTAAAAATTTTCTAAATCAAAGTGCCATGGTAGGTCAAACTAACTTTACTTAACATTTTCTTATATTGAAAATGTTAATTTCCTGTCATCTATTGAAAAATCTAAAAGCCAGGTTTTTCCTAATATCTGTCATTATTAGTAGAAAACATTTTACACATGGGGAAAACCAATTGTTTAGTCAATAATTCAAGGTCATCTTGATTCTAACTTGTAATTGGCCTAAAAAGTAACATAGTACTTGTAATTGTTTAACTATAGCATTTGTTACAATAAGGATTTAATTACATGTAAGATCATTGATGGCTCCTCATTACCATGCTAAGGCCGATGTTAACTTTTTTTCTTTCTTTTTTTTTATCTAGCATTTGTAATGAAAAATAGCAACCTACACATTCAGAAACTATACAACATGCCACAGTTGTAAAATCTTTAGTGAAAAATCTATTAAAAATTCTGCAAGTTTGTCAAAATGTACCACAATAAATACAAAAGAACGTGATAAATTCTGGTAAAGGTAGTCATGAGTAGTTTAAAAAGCTTTCTAATTTATGTTGGTGCAGAATGATGTTTTCTCCCTTGGGGGGTTACCTCCCCCAAACTGTGCCCCTGGTGATGCTAGAGGTCAGAGGAGAATGGCCTACGAGAATAGGAAGGATGAGAAAAAATGAACTACAATACATGAGGTAAGTGTGATTAGCACTAAGCAATTGAAATTAATAGATAAAAACTTAAATTACAAAGTTCCTGTTAAACATTATTCATTTGAATAGCTTTGCTAAAGTGTTTGGAGGAATATACTGCAGTTCTTCTGGTGGCTGTTAATTCTGTAAATGGCTTCAAAATCGTTATTATCAGTGAAATTCAGAACAGTTTTTGATGTAGTGAACTGTCTTCAAACAGGCCTATCTTCTCATAGCAGATATATGGATATGGTTTCACCTTACCCTAAGCCTTAAGGTATGAACTTTTTACTATTTCTATTGTTTATTTTTTAAATGAGCGAGCGACTGTTACATTTGTATGCAAGGTTCAAAAACATGTTTTTAAAAGAGTTTATGTAAAGTAAATGACAGAATTTAGATTTTTTTATTATTACTAAAATGATAAAAATGATAAACCTACTTTCCTCTCCCTATTTATTTATTTATTTATTTATTTATTTTTAAATGTCATGGATTTGTGTGATCTCGTGTGGTAAGGGAATATGAAACTGTTACTATACGGTTTCTGAGAATTCACAAGCCAAGAAGAAGGACATGCTATCTCATGACACAAGAAATTGGTAAACCACAAAACTGTTACTTGCCAACTCTCACAACTTTTGGTATTTATTAAAAGACTTTGCGAAGAGGAAGGTCTTGTTCTTCTACAAGTCACGTTCACATGGGTAGATATAGGAAAATAAAACGTGTTCCCATTCATAATTTTCAGATCTGTCTGATGTGGAGAGGGTCCTACTGATTGATTTTCAATCCGGTACGAACATATTTGCTCAGTTCCAAAACCTAAGGAGCTTCTAAATCACTTATATTTAATGATTGATGATTAAAAATTCAAATAAATTCAATTTAAATAAAGATTCATTCAATTTTGTCAATTATTTTTGACAGTTGAAATTGTTTAAAAAAAAAAAAAACATTTTTGATTTCTATGTATATCTATGCAAATTAACGATGTAAGCTTAGCAACATGTTAATGGAAAACTATTGAAATCAAGTCTCGCTTATGAGATTTAATTTAGGAGGCCGCATTAAGGGATGTTCACGCTGATAGTGATTAGCAGCAATAGACCCCTAGAAATCATTCATTTTCCATTAAAATAGCATATTTTTGTCTTAAAAAAAAAACATTAACAATGTTGAGACAAGTAGGAATGTGTACTCTAGTTAATTGCTGTCCGTGTAAATGCACCTTTAGAGGACATGTGCCCATGTAGGGACCAGAGGTTCTGTCTATGTGTCATGTTGGCCTGATATTCATAATTATGTGATGTGACTGAGACTTGGCAAGGTCTCTGTTGTTTGAGTGGACACTGAATGCCACAGAGGATGTGGTTTGACATGGGGCCCCTCACAAAGTGCCGACGCTGTCAGCATATAGACAGAGGTGCAATTTACACTTCAACAAGACTCTCCTTTAACACCCACTCATTTATGGGATTCCACAACTGGGACTGTAACTAAATCATAGTCTGTTTTTCACAGTTTTGTGAATATCTAGCTATCTAAAGAGTCTTATCTTGTGAATAGTCCAAGTGCTAGTAGCACAGACGTTTCAAATAGGACTGTGATAAACCCACCTTGGCTAACGGCCCTTCCGCCGCTTTTGGCCTCCACATGACAAGTGCTGCAGATAACATTACAGATGGGTGTTTTTACTATTTTGCTACTGTATGTAGTTTTAATTTGCATAGAATATCTATTGCATATACTTAATCTACACTTTGTGTTGGATTTTAAGATATGAACCAAACCAATTAGCTAAGGTGAAATATAGCTGCAAGCTGCAATAATTGGGGTCAAGCCCAAAAAGGACCAATGTGGCATGCAAGCATGGCTGTGAGCTTCAGTAACAATGAGTAATTAAAGACATTTTAGTCAAAATGGCAGAGATATCACAAATACAATCACTTGTAGTATGATTAACTTCCTTATCCCTTTTGAACAATCGGAGGCGCTGTTATCAAATTATTAGAGTGGTCAGTGTGAGATGACAATGACACATACAAAGTTTGGTAGCAATATGCCAAAATGTTGCAGAGTTTCTGCCTCAGAATCAGCTTGGCATCATTTCTACAATTTCATTGACGTGTTACTCGAGAATGGCTTGGTCATTTGAAAAGCTTTTGATATAATTTTTTTTTTTTTTTTTTTTTTTTTTTTTTCATGGTCTGAAGAGGATCTGGGATAACTGCTGTGAAAATAAGTCAACCTCATCCAAAGTAAATGTAAATGTTTATTTTTACCATTAGGTGGCGCTGACTTGAAACATCTCAGGCTCCTTCAGGGCATGACGCTAATGACCCATACCAAGCTTCATAACGATACGCTGATGCATTCATAAAATACAGCATTTTAATAAAAAATTCAAAATGCCCGATGTTCAAAATGGCCGATATGGGAAAAGTGGGTATCATTCGACCGGGCATGTAGTACCAATTCTAACGAGACCAATTTTATGGGCAAACCACTCAGAAGTTCTAAGCAAAAATAGCATTTTATAAATAAATAAATATATAAATATAAATATGCAACAGCATTGCAGAGATATAGCCTGGCGTCCACTTTGGTGCGCTCTTCGTCAAATGTATTCACGTGTTATTCGAGAATGGTTGGGTTTATCAAAAAGCTTTTGATACATTTTTGCCAGCATGGTCTGAAGATGATCTGGATTGATTTCCGTGAAAGTCGGACAAACTGTCTAGGAGGAGTTAGAAAAAGTAGGTTTTTCGGAAAATGGCTTCATAGGGTGAAGGAATCAGAGGAATTATTTATTTATTTATTTATTTATTTATTTTTTTATAATAATTTTGTGTCTAACCCTTACGGTTCAAAAGTTTACTTAAATGTAAGTGAAAAGTTGGACAGTTGGTGGCATTAGAGGGATTGAGTTAGAGACTCCAAATTTGCTTTGGTGAATGTTTGGACTGTCCTCTATTTGTGTGCCAAATTTCACAACATTTTACCATACGGTTATATAAGTTGCTATAGACTTCAAGAGTGGAGGAAGAAGAAGAAGCGGAATAATACAAATAATAAGAAAACGAATGGATACAATGGGTGCCATCACACCTTCTGTGCTTGGCCCCTAATTACAACATTACAAACTTTGATTTGATGCAAAAAAGTACTTGAAATCTGAACAAAAAGATAAAGGTTCAAGGCTGTACTCAACGGCTTTAAAGAGAGAATTACGTTGATTACGTAATTTGCAGTGCTTCATGAGATTGGGTGGGTGCTAAAGAGTTATTTTTGTGCAATTTGCTTGTTGCAATTCTCTTACTGGTATAGATTTCTTTGCAGAATCATAGGTAATGTAGTTTTTCACAGAGCATTCCACAGTCAAACACAATTAATTAAAAAATAAGTAAAAATAATGCAGGATAAAGGCTTCAACAAAACCATATACCAACCAATCATTAACAACCCCATAACTCCCAGTAGGTCTGTCTTTAAATGTTTGTAAGTTGTCATTAAAAAGCAATTCCTCTATGGAAAAAAATTATGGAACCCGACTGTTGCACTGTTTTGGCTAAGAGAAATTGTTTATAGTCTATAAGTGTCTGATTAGAAAATTGTTATGGTGTGCACAGTATTTATTGTTAATTATGAAAATATGACCCGGTTTCACAGACAAGGCTTAGATTAAACCAGACTTAGGCCGTAGTTTAATTGGGACATTTAAGTAGCTTTTATAAATGTTCCTAAAAAAGAAAAAAAAACATTAATGGTGTGAATTTTAAGACAAAACAATGACGTTGACGTATTTTAAGATATGTCAGAGGTAGTTTCTTACAGTTAAGACAGCTCAAACATGCATTTTAGTTTGGGGCTAAGCTTAAGCCTTGTCTGTCAAACCGGCCATTAGTCTTTTAAATTACATATCAAATTATGTTACTGAAGTCAAATAGTAATGGACAAATATTTCCCTTTCTTTATGTTTTTAGTTAGCTTTTGGTTAACAAGCTAACAGCTCAGTCTACTAGCTTAGCATAGTGCTAATTATCTTTTGATAAACTAGATATCGCACTACGTTTTTGACATTGGGGATGGGGGTTAGGGGTTCTGCGGGGGATCTTGTACTTCTCTAGCAATTATTATCTGTTTCGAAAGGTCAGCATGTAATGGGGTCAAAGCTGAAATTGTTGTAGCTTGATGCTTTGCTCTATAAAGTACAATGCACTGGGGAATGTTAAGTCATCTGAGTAAATTTTCAATCTTCAACACCTCTACACAAAACTTATTTCAACACTTTTGAATCCCACCAGAAAGACACAATGAAATAATAGCAAACAGCAGATGACATCTTTTCACAGAAAAACAGTTTTTGGTGAAGAGCCCACATAACCAATAAAGAGGTTAAACGGCCTCTGGTTTCACTGAAATTCATTTTGGGGGAATTCTGCTGAAGAGCAGAGAGAGAGACTGTGGGAGCCAACCTTGACAGCCAAACCACAATGCCCTTACACATTGCAACCCCACCTCTCCTGGGTGTACTCTTCTAAGAATGACAACGGCTATCTGCTGATATCCCCTCAACGCTCTGACACTTGCAGACCCACTTCCTGTAATTCGTTGTATTAATCAGTGAAGTTTTCATGCAACAGTTAATCAATGATGTCAAAACTTCAACGGCTTTGCTCTGTACCAGTAAGGAATGCCACAATTGTGGTTTGCTTTGAGGAGAGGGTGATATAATGTTATAAAATGGTATAAAGAAAATTTACAATTGAGGTTCATCTTGCTTTTGGTTCCCATAATCTGGAATGTTAGATCAGATGGTCCTCTAGCAGGTCCTCATGATGATCATGACTGGCTAATTCAAACTCTGTTCCTTTTACGGTATAGGACCTCAATCAGCGAAAAAATAAATAAAGGTGAAGTGTGAAACTTTTGTGTTCCCCGCCATTGACGAAATTTTCAATAATTTGGGAGACAACGCATCCCGGCATTGACGGAATTGTATGTCATTCCCTGTTTTCACTGTTATAAGCTAGGGGGCGCTATTAGGCATCTTCTGAAAGAGTACAGAATCCCTGGATCAAAACACAGGCGAAAAAGAAGCAGAAGCATTCAATAGTATATAAGCAGATGCATATGTAAAGTAACGCAATCATCAATATTAAATGGCATATAAATCAAAACTGCCTAACATTACCGAATGAAATGTTGACCCAGGACGAGGTATAGGACTGTGCAAGCTTCGGGGGTGTTGACAGACCATCTATGTTTTGATCATCATTCTGAATCCGATCTCAGCTTTTTGCAAAAAATTGCTTTTTTTATGAAACTTGCCTACATTTAAGTGTTTTAAAAAAAGACGGCATTAAGCTAGAATAAAACAGATTTTTGTGTTGTTGTTTAAAAGCAGAGGGTCTGTTCTTTCTTTTGATATATTGCATGTTCAGATATTCCTACAAAAAATATCCTGGGGCCATGACATTTTTATGAAAATGACTAAAAAAGCTGGAGCTGGCTGGAAACTTTTTTTTTTTTTTAAAGATGGCAGGGAAAGATTTAATTTTCTAGTAAAGTATAAACACTCTGGTTTGTGGCATTATCAAAATACTATTAAACTAATAGCAGCAGTCTTGGCCTAACCAGATGGGGTGAGTGTTCTGTTTGAAATCGCTCTTCACCTTCAATTTGATGCAAATAAAAAAAGGTGTGACATCTGTTCAGTAGGTCTAAAACATTTAATTTTACAAAACGTTTTTTTATAAAAAAATAAAATAAAAATCAAAGCATTGCAACCAATGGTGTGAGTTTGTGGCGGGGCCAACTGTTTATCTGACCAATAGCAGACAGGGACAGTTTTCTGCCAGAGGAACCATTTTGAAAACAATCATTATTTTTTTCAAATTCCATTTAATGTTGAGCGTGGCACAGATATTACACTCTTCACCTTTAGTTGGACTAAAATGAAAACAAAGATGTGAGGAACAGACATACAGTCTGTTTAATAAGTCTTAAACATTTGATTTTAAGATTTTAGTCACCAGAGAAATGGTTGGAAAAACATTTTAGGTGCATTGACAACATACTTCTGTCCTTTTCAGCCTTATTTTTCTTTGTGTCAAATTAGATATAACGTCTACCCAGATTTAGATTCATAGAGTGGGCTTTTTTGGCCAATGATTGATTGTGTATACTTGTGTTAGTCAGTGTGTTTGCTGCTGTGCCTCTCTTTAGCTTAATTTTTTGTCAGTTAACGATGTGCCCAGACTAATTACAGCTCAGGTAAACAGTAGTACATCATTATCTCTGTCTAGGGAAGCAGGAAAAGTTTCCAAAATGACAGTGCGTGTGGGCTTTCGACAGACAGCCAGTATACCTCACAGCTTTCTTAAGGCCTCTAATCTCACTGCTTTTGTCCTCCAGAAGGTCACAAAAGTGTTAAATACTTCCACGCTTTATTATTTTTCATTCTGCTAAAGGTCGGTAGCTACGTATGAATAATTTAATTGAGGCATTTATAAACCAAGCGATAAGTTAAATGGTAATGGACGGTAAATCACAGACTTGACTTGGTCTAATACAGTTTTTAAAGAAGATCTGTTCCCTGCGAGTCCAATAACAAGTTTTCTTCCTCCTTCAGGAAACAGAGGGTGAACTTCAGATCTTTCCCACCATCCATCTTGCAAGAGTATGAGTTTTCTTCAAAGACTTTAAAGACCAGCCTAGAACGTCTTCAGATGAGTGATCTTTCTAAACCTGGCCAGGCTCAACTAGTCTTGGCTCAACCCTGCCTGACCTCACATGCCTTTTTCACACCAGTTGTCAGTACACATGCAAACGCCCTGCCAGCTTGCTAACAGGGGTGTGTGTGTTCATGTATGCCATATTGATTTAGATGCGACAAGAGCTAAATCCTCTCCATCCCTTTCATGGGTCAGGGATGCCTCTCATCCATGACCCTGAGAATTTGTCATCTATGCTGCTGCTTCTACTCCCAACCAGTTTGTCATTTAGTTAAGGAAATATAAGTGGTCACGCTCAGTTTGTGCCCTGTAATCTTATCTCGAAGAGGCCTGTGTTTAAAGAAAAACTTTAGGAGCTGTGACAGACCCACCCAGACACCTCCTGTCTCAGATGTTCTAGTTACAGTAAAGGTGTAATTATGAAGTAAGTTCATTAAACATTCAAGAAATTGCTATTAACAATTCAGGTCTTTTATTTGTTTAATGCAGGACTCATTTTATTTTAATTTATGCACTCCATGTTTAATCAATATGCCAAAAAATGACTTTGTTAATGTTTCTTATTTTTTATCTCAGTTAAAACATGATAGTATATGTTGATAATATAGTATAAATGAAGAATTTACTGGTTGCTCTTTAGCATGAAATTAAAATTAGGCTAATATTACTGAAGCGTTAAAGGAGGAGTTCACTTCAGAATTAAAATGTTCTGATAATTTACTCACCCCCATGTCATCCAAGATGTTCATGTCTTTCTTTCTTTAGTTGAAAATACAAGGTTTTTGAGGAAAGCATTCCAGAATTTTTCTCCATTTAGTGGACTTCAAAAGGAACCAACGGGTTGAAGGTCCAAATTGCAGTTTCATTGCAACTTCAAAGGGCTCTGCACAATCTAGCGAAACGATATATATATATTTATACAGTGCTATGCATAAGTTTAGACACTCATGCTAAAGTTGACTAAAAAGAGGAATAAAAAATCATCTTTTGGAAACTGAACTTAATGCCTTAATTAAAAAAAATAGGAAAAATCCAACCTTTAAGGACACCAATTTTCTTTGTGAATGAATAATGTATCGTAAATAAATAAATGTTCTTCCTTAAAATACAGGGTGCATAAGTTTGGACACCCCTATGTTAAATTCCCATAGAGGCAGGCAGATTTTTATTTTTAAAGGCCAGTTACTTCATGGATCCAGGATACTATGCATCCTGATAAAGTTCCCTTGGCCTTTGGAATTAAAATAGCCCCACATCTTCACATAGCCTTCACCATACCTAGAGATTGGCATGGAGTACTTTCCATAAGATCATCTCTCAATGCAAATCAAACCAGCTATTAGGCTAACTGAAATAAAACCATGCCAATCTCTAGGTATGGTGAAGGCTATGTGATGATGTGGGGCTATTTTAATTCCAAAGGCCAAGGGAACTTTATCAGGATGCATAGTATCCTGGATCCATGAAGTAACTGGCCTTTAAAAATAAAAATCTGCCTGCCTCTATGGGAATTTAACATAGGGGTGTCCAAACTTATGTCCAAACGAAAATTGGTGTCCTTAAAGGTTGGATTTTTCCTATTTTTTTTAATTAAGGCATTAAGGTCAGTTTCCAAAAGATGATTTTTTATTCCTCTTTTTAGTCAACTTTAGCATGGGTGTCTAAACTTATGCATAGCACTGTGTATATATATATATATATATATATATATATATATATATATATATATATATATATATATATATATATATATATATATATATATATATATATATATATATATATATATATATATATATATATCTCGTTTCGCTAGATTGTGTAGAGCCTTTTTATATATATATATATATATGTATATATGTGTGTGTATATATACTTTTTAACAAGAAAAATCATATATAATTTGATTATGCATCCTTTTATAGACTATAACTGAGTGTTATATTAAAGCCGGATATTTCTGGTTTCTTGTTACAGGTACCTGCCTGATCCACATGGAGAAAACAGAACAGAATGCAAGGAATGAAGAAGAGATGAGTCACTCTACTCTAAAGGTTTGTCCTTCCATCAATAACTGCACCAATAACTATGAATTTGAATTAATTTGTATATTTGTAGTGCCCAGGCATTTTGTGTTTGAGACCTCTCATTTAATGCAAGCTGTTCCTTCAATATTAGCTATTTCTTTAATGCTTGGATGTCATAGTAGTTACTTGAATCGTGGGTAAAGGTCAGAGTATTTCTTCACACTGTGGTTAGAAAGAAGGCAGCAACAGTTACTCGTCTATCAAAAGCATATAAATCTTTGGGAGAGGCCTTGATGACTGTGCAAACCGTGTCTTGCGCCACTTGGGCAGCCATTTTGGATCTCAGTCACATCCGATTTCATGAATGGGCCACTGTAGGTAATGAAGGATGTGTGAAATCAGAAAGAAGCCATCTCCCTAAAGCCGGAGAGGGTCTGGCCTGTGGATGGGCCTTCCTGTTTGGTGGTTGTCTCACTACTGGCTCTGTGTCCTGTAAGTTAACAGTTTCTATCAGAAAAGAGGATGTTAGACCACAGGGGGGAAGTGTGAAAAGGAACTGTATCATTCGAAAAAAGTGAGGGAGGGGGATTCAAAAACTGAAGCGCAAGCAGAGTTTAATCGTATGTACAATTATTAAAAGACAGTGAATTGTGAAATTCATGCCTAAATGATAACATACTTCCACCTTATTGTTCCGTTGTGTGTATTATGAAATATTGCTGAGCCCATTCATGTACTGTATCATGCAATCGGGCTCTGAGGTTTCTGCAACACTTCCCAAACCTGTGGTCCAACAAACCGATGAAGCAACTATTAATTGATAAACTCTTTAATTCTCTCATATTTTGAAAGCAACACTGCAGCTTTTACTTGTAACCCTGACGTGATCTCGCAACCAGACGAGCAACGTCTTTCCAGCACGACATTCAACTTGATCCCTGCCTGGGACATGAGGTTTGATCTCCTTCTCATCTATCTCCAGTTGCTGTGGTGAAGTCAATCTTTTTTGCCTTTTTGGAGTGTTGAGGGAAAAATAGTTTGCACTTCACATATAGACACATTTTTAGTACGGGTCGGAATATCCTCTGTTTAGACTGGAACTGAAAAATCCAATGGGCATAAGAATTAGACGGGAAACACGTCTTTCGATGGAAAGCACAGCAGCAGTGTAGATGAGGAGATAATGGAGATTCTAGGCGTGCAATTATAAAACCTCCTTGTTCAGTTAAGCGACAAGGGATTAAATTTAAAGTGGAGCAACAACGAAATAATATCGTGGTATTCTGCAGAGGGTGTGAAACTAAATTCAAAATACAAGAAAATTCCCACTGCAAATGTTTATTTGCTTCGTTGTAACGACCTCGAGACCATAACCAAGAATGAACAAACAATAGCAAATATCAAAGAAATCGATAGATTGCGATCTGACGAATTACAAAAGTTAAGAACACAAGTCGAAGCATTCGCGTACGAGCAACAGGGGTGGGCTAGACAGCGCGAAGAAATGGCAACAAAAATTGATCAAATTCAAAGAAAACTTCAAACCGGCAGTAATTACATATCTGCTCTCGAAGATTGCTGCGATAAATCAGGGTTTCCAGTTGCTGCAGTTAAACAAGCAGCACTGGATGAAACCTTTGAGCTAGAGACTCAAAATGATAGCGATGATGGTGATGATGCCGCGCTAGGATACAGGCCACAGAGAGAAACTCGTAGCCGAGCTCTTGTGAACCTGTGGCCTTAAGAACCAAACCTGCTAAGCCCAGTAAAGACTCAAACAAAATCGAGTGACTTGCCAAAGAAATCAGTCAAAATCGCTGTGCTTAAAACCATCATGAATGCGTATGATGAAATCACAACAATCAGCCGCCCGTTAACATGCGAAGAATGCTCTAGACATAAACAAGTCGTAGGAATTATGCCGTTTCAACCCTACTTGGAAACATTGATGTTACATTCCACTGTGTACCAATTAGAATTAGTATGGCAAATAGCTCTCCTCACTATCCCTGATGAGCTCAGACTGAAACTAACCGCAGAGATGAAATTATCTACGAGCATCTAAAACAGACATTATTAGACATGAGGGGACCGACACATGCAGATTGGAGCAAAATATTAGAAATCAAACAAGCGAGTAATGAGTCATTTGAAACGTATGCTGAACGGTTATGGGTAACATACAGAGAACACTCAGGCCTAGAAAATGCAAACCGCGACCATGATGCATTACTACAACTTGTTAAGAACAATGCTGGCATCCCAGTTCAAAAGGCTTTATGAAATGGCATCGACCCGGCTGAAAACATGTTCAGAGCAATAGTAGACTGGGGTTCAAGAATAGAAAACAGATGGAGATCAAAACCCCATAGCGTTACCCCACCCCGCACCCTGGTTACAAAGACCAACTTGCCGTCCCAAATTCCACCTGCTCGCTCAAAACGAGACCTGCTCAGTAGTATGTCAGGCTTATTCAGATCAATTAATTTAGCAGCCAACACTTACAAAATAGCCAAACAATCCCAATTCTCCACGTGGTTGACAGACCAGATGGCCGCTGGTTTCCAACACATCACCAATAGCAATGATTAGATTATCAAAGTGGTTCGATCCGAAGCGCAGGCGCTTCTAACAATCAGCCACACACTGTTCAATCAGACCCGTACCATTGAATGTGACTGCAGATCATATGCACAAGATTTGTTCACTACAACAAGACAGGAAATTTTAGTCCTTCGTCTTCACAAGACCCTGACACATGTTTTGAATGATTTAATTGAGGTTTTAGACTTGCATAGATGGTTCTCTTCAGAAAAAATGAAAAATGTTAAATATTCAGAACTGTTATTTCTCTCCCAATGATAGCAAACTCATAAATGTTGAATCGTTGCATGGCCATTCAAATGCTGTTCAAGTGTCTCATACACAGTGGTGCGTCATCAGTGAGATGAATTCGTTCACATATGGAGGACTGACCTGCCCTGCTAATCACTCCTTTTGCTGGAAGTGACAGAGGACTTTTCTATGGGCCAGATCGACATCCTCGGAAGGATGCCAAAGGACGCAGAGATCTCCCCATGGTGGGACAACACCTTTTATGAACACGGAACACAAGCTTTGGTCGACACGATGGACTTGGTAGAGAACGTCATCCTCCAAACAGAATACCACCTCTCTCAAGCGCAAGTGGAGACAAACTTGGCACGAAAGACTGCACAGATTCAGTCTAGGTCATCTACCCAATCGACACAGACTGCATATACCTGGTGGGACTGGGTACTTCAAGGTTGTGCGGTTGGAAGCTCACTCATCTTCTCCTTCACTCTATTCCAATGTTGCTACTTCAGACACCTCATCAGATCAGTAAAAGCATCCACCAACACTATCTTAACTCTCTGCCCCTTAAAGCTGCCCACCTTACAAAGACTGAAGTGACACCGCAGGAAACCCTGTGAGTGGCCCATGGTGCCAAAATTATGCCAACAAGTCTGGGCTACCCCTTGAGAAAACAAAAGGCTCTCATGAGAATTAACTATCTCTTGTTATAAAAATTTGTTATAATATAAAAGCTTAATATATAGCTTTCCTGTAGCTCAAACAGTAGAGCATTGGCGCTTGCAACGTCAAGGTCATGGGTTCGATTCCCAGGGAAAGCAAGAACTGATAAGAATGTAAAAATGTGTACCTTGAAATGCAATGTAAGTCGCTTTGGATAAAAGCGTCTGCCAAATGCATAAATGTAAATGTAAATATAAATAAAAAAGTTATAAAATATGAGAAATGTGGTGTGCTCCTTAAAGGTGTGCCCTCCCCCAGATCCTCCATTCAATCCTGTATGTAAATAAGTATTCTTCTACAGGTATCAAGAACCCATTCAATTACAAATTCTGATCCCACAGTTGTGAACCCCTCAATAGGGGGACCAAAATCTAATTATAAAGACAAACACCACCATTTGGTATATTGAGTTAAGCATATTGAGTTATCTGGGTTAATAAGGAAAATTGGCAAAAGGTTTGAGGAGTCTGTAGGTAGACTTCCCACACGATCGCTGTGTGTAGTTTTCGATGCCAGGTAAATATTTCTATAATTCCTCGATTTACGAATTGTTGTTGTTATATTTGATTGACCGATGATTTTATTCTATGAATTGGATTTTCAATTATTGTTCTATTACCTGGTCAATAAATTGTAAACATTTGATTTTATTCTGACTGATTAAATGGAGTAGATTAAATGTAGATTAAATGGATTCGTATGTTGCCGCAAGTTTTGCGTCAGATTAGTGACGACTAATATTTGGCACCAATTCAAGTGTACTTGGTTTGCAAAGACAAGAAGTGAATTTCTGTTTAGAACAGCAAATGCTGCTTGTGTCTTACCTCTGTTTTTAATTTAATGTTACTTTAGATAAGTGTACGTGGCATGGCCAATCCAAAGCTATTATAAGAGAAGTAATGTTGGTCAGCTTATATCTGTAATAGTGGCCATACCACTAGTGAAGTAAGCGTTAAGTTAAATTCAAGTGTATGCAGTTCCATGGAGGCTATACCAAAGTATCTTTGATTGTGTAAACGTGAATGTGACCGATCTCAGGTATATAGCAATTACCTCTGTTTGGTGACCAAAACTGATGAGCTTGTGAACGTGAGACCCGCGTTAAACAGAAGACGTGAGGACCTCTGAGCGACACAGTTTCCTAATCTGAACGGGTAAAATATACTTAAAGAGTTAAAAAGAATAATCAAACATTCACTCACTTTTAATGATGCTCAGATATCATTAAAACCTTTTTCGTTTATGGAGTCAGATGAAATAACATACATATGAGAAAATATTGTTGTGTTGCGTAAAAGGAAAGACTGTAAAAGTATGACCAGTATTCAGGTTATTTTCTAGATTTCTCGACCCCCACAGACAATTGAGCCCACCCTACTCTGGAAGGTTTTTATTTGTAGCACTACACTTGAAATCTACATTCACATGGCAGCAACTCAATGCAATTAGGCATGAAGACATGGCCAAGACAATCTGCTGAAGTTTAATCAGCTGATAGAAATGCAACAGTAACTCAACCAAGGTCTGCAGAAGAGCATCTCTGAACACACTACACCTCGAACCTTGAAGCAGATGCGCTACAGCGGAAGAAGACACACTCCTGTGCCACTCCTGTCAGCTAAGAACAGGAAACTTAGGCTACAATTCGCATGGGCTCACCAAAATTCAACAATAGATGATTGGAAAAATGTTGCCTTAGTCTGATGAGACTCGATTTCTGCTGCGATATTCAGATGATAGGGTCAGAATTTGGATGACATGAAGGCATGGATCCATCCTGCTCTTGCATCAACGATTCAGGCTGGTGGTGTAATGGTGTGGATCCCCCACCATTTTCTTGGCACCTTGAGTATTGTTGCTGACCATGTCCATTTTGACCACAGTGTACTCATCTTCTGATGCCTACTTCCAGCAGGATAACACACCATCTCACAAAGCTCAAATCATCTCAAACTAGTTTCTTGAATATGACAATGATTTCTCTATACTCAAATAGCCTCCAGTGTCACCACCAGGTCTCAATCCAACAGAGCACATTTGGTGGAATGGGAGATATGCATCATGGATTGCAGCCAACAAACTTGTAGCAACTGCGTGATGCTATCATGTAAATATGGACCAATATCTCTGAGGATTGTTTTCAGCACCTTGTTGAATCTATGCTATTAAGAATTAAGGCAGTTCTTAAGGCAAATTAGCGTCCATTAGGTATTAGCAAGCGATACCTAATAAAGTGGCTGGTGAGTGTATAAGAGACTATTAATAGTCAGCTGGCCATTATTGTTGCAATGCAAAGCAGTTCCTTTTAGTTCTTGTTTCTCCTGAATGAGTTTATTTTTCAATTTAAAACTGGCTGAATGTAAACGCCACCGTTCAAAAAATCTAGGTTCAATAAGATTTTTTATGCTTTTGAAGAAGAGTCTTATATTCCCCAAGGCTGCATTTATTAAAAAATACAGTAACAGTAATATAATATTACAGTAAAATTAATATTGTCAAATATTATTACTATTTAAAAACGGTTTTCTACTTTAATATGGTATAGTCTATTTTAATATGGATTTTATTCCTGTGATGGCAAAGCTGGGGGTTCGGATTCTTTGATGAATAGAATACTCATAGGAACAGCATTTTGAATATCTTTTGTAACATTATAAATGTCTTTGTCACAAATAATCAGTTCAGTGTGTCCTTGCCTCTAAATAAAAGGAGGGGGGAGGGGGGGGGGGGGGGTCTTAGGTGGACTCCTACACTGCCTATATAAATGGTCAGTGTTGCATGTAAGACCTGCTTCGCTGTCATGCTGTTGGTACAGTGGGAGGGTATCCTTTTTTTCTTCTTTTTTTTTGTGTTACAACTTAATAATACGAGGAATTTCCTCACAAATATACAATTACCTAAATATACATTTGGGGCCTGCAGGTGGAGTAGTCACACCAACTTTGTTAATTTGTTTCCTCCTTACTTTTTCTATATGTTTCTCTATTTCCAACTCTCTCACTCTGTCTCTCTCTGTCAGTCTGGTCTGGTCTATAGGGAGTCGGGAGCCTGGAAAACACTGATTCAGCGCTTACACATCCATTCAATCACTCAGCAGAGTAACGCACACAAATGAAACTGATGCTTTACACACATCAGTGTGAAATCTCCATAAGTCATATAGGGACTCGTAACACCGCACTGATATTCTGTCATTTACATTACAGTGCCAGCTGCCATGAGATCTGTCCTCACTTGGCCTCATGTGATATTATATCTTAAACAGTTTTATTAACGCTGCCAAGGCAATGATGTGTGAAATATAGGATGGATAAATAAAGTAGCGATGCTGTCAGTTATGTTTACAGTCAGTTTGTTGATGTATTGGTATAGGTGTACATGTTAGTGGTTGAATATTTCAAATTGTAAATCTCAAAATTCTGATTGTAGTTATCATACAGCATGACCAGTGTAGCTTGATTACTGAAACTAATGACTTTTTTGATCGGTTTCTTTTAATAAATAGTAAAAAAAAAAAAAAAAATTATCAAATGATATTTACATACCCTAAAATGCAGATGTTTTCAAACTTTTTTTTTTTTTCAGTCGTACCCTTTTGACATAAAATACGTGCCAAAAAACATTTAAAGTAAATATTTCAATAATTTAACAACACATTTGCATGTTTACAATTCTCTAATGTCTGTTATGGTTACATGACCATGCAGTCAAACTAAAGTGTTTTATTTTTGATTGTTTTTATTTATATTTTTTTTTACCCCAGTAGTTCCCTCACAAACACAGTTTGGGAAACCCTGCCCTAATGAAATGGAATTGAATCAAATCAAAATAAACTGGAATTGAATTGAACTAGGTTCGTATTGAATTGAATAAAGAGCTTTTGAATTGGAAATGAATTGAATCATGATGTCTGTGTGATGCTTCTGTGTGTTTGAATGTATGTATGCATGCATGTATGTATGTATGTATGTATGGCTTTTGTGCCGCTAAAAATCTCAATATTGATTTTTTTTTATTGCGACTTTTCATCTCACACATGATATCATGAAATTTCTGAATTTGTTTTTGAGCATTTTGAGCATCACAGTCTGAGGCTTGTTGTTGTGAGCATATCATACTGATTTGTCTCTGATGAATCACATGTTTTTGGGACAGTGTGAGACAAAGTGTGATATAGGAAAGCTAAACGCACATACTGTAACTAGTGAGACAGACTAAATGTCAAATAAGATGTGAAAAGGAGAGTGAGAGACACTTTTAAAAGAAAGACAACTAAGGTATAGTGGTAGTTTCATCTAATGCTGCATCTCAGCCACACCTCATCCCTGCATCTCTCTCTCTCTCTCTCTCTCTCTCTCTCTCTCTCTCTCTCTCTCTCTCTCTCTCTCACACACACACGCACACACACACACACACACACACAGAAATGCACACACAGCAGCACCAGCAGTGAGCATGAATAATGCAGTCAATGCTGTGTCGACACGCTCATCGCATGTTTTATTCATCACTCCCGGTGATGTCGTAGGCCACAGCTCCGTCGTAACGTTGATTCCGTCTGAGACGACTGAGCCTTATCGCTGTATGTCATTCCAGAGACTGTTAGTTTGACCTCAGAGTCCCTTTGTATCCCTCTCCAGGGAGATTTGGTGTGACTTTAGTGTCCCTTTCAGCGTGAAGGATCAGAGGCTTCTGAGGGCAGAGGAGTCACGCATGTATTCATACAGCAGAGCTCAAAGTCAATATCTGCTGTCACTCCTCCCAAAGTCAAAGGCGTGATGGAGAATTTTTTTTTGAACTCAAGGGTCAAATCCCAAGGGAATATTCTGGAATGCGGAAGACACAGAAGCTGACTCACTAGTTGAACAATCTGCACCCTCAAATCCACCATCATCGACAAACTTACAAATACGTTGTCATAAGTAAATAAGGTTTATTTATTAAATTGGCCTAAATAAATTAATAATCATACTTAGTTACAGATGTAATTGCAACTCAGTTTAACATTATTTTAGCATATTTAAATCTATTCCGCAGATTTCCCAGCACAAAATGGTGTAGAAAACCTAAAGAAAATGTGTAGATCCTTTATGGACCTATATCATTTGTCTAGCAGTGCTAAATTGTGAATAATTAGATTTTTTTAAGGAAATGTGAATGACTCTTGTTCATGTAGCTGTGATAATATTGATTTGAAATATAATAATATTTGATGTTTGTTCAAATCCAAAATGAGCAATATTAAAAGGGATGCCTGGCTTAGCAATTACCACATAAAATTGGACAAGATTTAGAAAAACTGAAAAAATAATTTAAAAAAAGTAACTTTATTTCTTGTGATTGCGACTTTATATCTTGCAGATGTGACTATTTCTTGTAATTTGCTACTTTCTCATCTCAAAATGTGATTTTAAATCTCACGTTATTTTTTTATCTTACTGACTTAGTCTCAATATTGATTTTTTTTTATCTCACAATATGATTTCAAACTTTATCCAACAAATTACCTTTTTATTTATTTAATGTTATACCTGTATTATTAAGGCATAAACAGATTGAAAGCTAAAGAAGTCATAACATGTCTGCATTTATTTCAACTGACCACTAGTAAACTAACAACCAGCTGCCGCTAAATATTTTGTACACTCGGCGTCTGCATGACTGGTTTCAAAACAAACACTTTTTCCTTGTTTAAAAACAGAACGCAGCTTCCAGTGGCACTGCTTTGGCTTTGAAGGTTGACAAAGCAAATTTATCACATGACAGTTTGTCTGTCCCATCATGCACTGTTTTCTGCTGTGATTAATGATCACATGGATGAGTTCACATCAATGGGGCAGCAACAGGTGTCTAGACTTTGATGTGTGTGTGAGCATGTGCAGATGCACACAGAGATGCTCCCTTACACGCAATCACTCTGAGTGTTCTGGCTGATCTCGTGCTGACAGCCGTGTTGTTATTTTGCATTATGTAACATGCAAGTAGTTTGTTTATACACAACAAATGCTGCCAACGATCCTTGACCTCCATTCTTAACCGCCACACTGGAAATACAAACAAACCAAAAAATCAGGGACATTTCAACACGTACAAAACGGCAAAGTGTAGGCCTACTTAGTGTTTCGAATTATCAAGTGTGTTCAAAAAAGGTCAAAGGTTAAAAACCAGACCCCGAATGTTTTGTCAGCAGAACCCTTTTGACATAAAATGTTTTCTCCCTGAGATTTCAATCATTTATAATTAAACACATTTGCATGTTCATGTTCATGAGATTTCAATCATTTATAATTGAACACATTTGCATGTCTCATGATGTGCAGGTAAACAAATATATATATATATATATATATATATATAGAATTAGAATGTTTTATGAATTTTTTTTATTAAAAAAATATATTTTTGCAGTTCTCTCACAGTTTGGGAAACCCTGAACTAACAGAGTGTGATCTTTTCACGTTGTTTTCAGACAGTAAGACAAAGATAGGTGATAGCAAACACAACTAAACGTAACGGTGATCGGACAGGGAATGAATGTGAGGGGTTATATACTGTAGCAAACACAAATGAGGATGATTAATAGAACACAGCTGACACATTAACTAACAATGAGGAGCGGGAAAACTGAACATAATGAAAACAAAATAAAAGTCCATGATAATGTAACTAACTGAACATAATGTGACAGATCTACTAACTGAGACCACTAAAATGTGTCCTTGGTCCAGAGCTTGTTCTCAGCTTATGGTCCTTAACAAGACTACAGTCTATTACTAATAATTGGAACTCTATACCGTTGGTGTCCTTCAGATTGATTGATTGATTAACTGATTGATTGATTTCTTTATTTAAAACGCTGTTTTATTTAGGCATTATTATAATATAACTTTCTTTAGAAATATGTAAAATGGCAGTTTTAGGGGAAAAATTAAATATGGAAAATAAGGCGAAAACATAATGCATGTTTAAATAGTTTGAATTTAAAATATAACTTTATCTATAGAAATTAAAATTAAATCTGGGTCTTGATCTAGATCAATGGGGTGGGGTTGTATTATAATTGGTCTGGATCTTAAATGATCTTTTTTTTTTTTTTTTTTTTCTGGATCTGGACCTTATAGAAGTTTGATACTCCACAGCGTGACCTTTTAGTTCAATTAAAAGAACGCTAACTTAAAATCTGCATGATGGAATTGTTGCAGTAAAGTGGAGTAGACTGCATATTTTTTACATTTTTGATGTGTTATATGTTGAATCAAGTTTTAAAAAAATATGCCGCAGTGTTGACGTCATTTTGCGACCGTTCCATTGTCCCTAGAAATTGTACATGCTAGTCTGGGTCATGGTGCCTGATATTGGTCTGGGTCTGGGTCTTATGGGCTCTAGTATTGATTCAGATCCGAGTCTTGGAGGGTCTGGTGAACAATTTTGTTAGAGACTGAATCTTTTCACAGCTTGAACTGGCACCTGAGAGAGAGTGCTCAGTTTGTTTGTACATGAGTCATTATTCACCTCAGATCATAACACAGCTTCAATGAAAGTGTAAAAGCTTTCTTACCAGAGCACGAGTCTCTACACTCAGCTGTCATTTGGCCTGCTGTAAATCCTCAACTCTCACCTACATGTCTTAAATGGGCACGGCATATTTGTGTAGAGTTTAGATTACTGGCAGTGTTGATATAATGTTTGCAAAGCCGGAAACTGGAACAAAGTGATAGTGAATATGGGTCACAAACAAGGTGTGTTTGTATTGACAACAAATGAGGGATAATGGAACCACAAAGCAGAAAGCCTGTGTTTACAATACAAACATAATCGCTGAATATGACGGAAGATATTTTCTGCTTTATTTCAGTAATGAGTCATTTCTGAGTTTATCTGACAACAGTAGTGACAGACCGTGTTTTTACCCATGCATGAGTGGACAGCCAAATGAGGGAGATGAACAGTGAAAAGAAGGAAAGGTGAAAAGGCCAGCAGATAAAAAGGTAAATACAGATAAACAAACCACCTGCTGAAAAAAAAAAAAAAGATTTTCTGTTTGTTTTTGAGTCATATTTTTAGATTGCACACTCTGTTTGAAAGGAATAATCAATTTACCAAGCTTCCTTTCAGGGTCAGTCAGTAACACAACCATGTGTCATTTCGCTCACAGGATATTAAACATTAATTCGCAGCGTTGTACCGTTACTAACTTGTGGCTGTGATTATATTAAATATTTTTTTCTGTGACATTCAACAACATTTCACAGATATTGTTGATAGGTTGATCCTGGTATTAAGGCATTTCAAAAGATACTGTACACACACTTTTGATATAATAAAAACATATTCAAAATTTTAGCCTGTTTTTATTGTTTGTACGTATGGTATTTATACGTAACATTTAAACAAAAACAAACTTGTTGGTACTTTTGGATACAAGCTGAAACGTACAATAGGGACGTATTGACAGCATTTAACTACAGTGCACTTTTATGATCATTTTATGGTGTCTTTTTTGTTATTGTTTTTGAGTCACAGTATATTAAAAAAACCCTGCTGTGTCCCTTAGCAAATAATGTATTATGAGTACATGTTTAAACAATTACAACATTTTTATTCATTGTAAAATTTTAAAGTGTAGTCTTGTTTAAAATGATAGAATGCTTTCAAACGGGCCAACTCCATTAAATAAATGTGACTGATCCTAAAGATAATAATACCAGAAAGCTTAGTCTTCCCCTGGCCATAGACTGGAGAGCTTGGAATTTTCTCACTCAAACCACTGCCTGCTGCCCATAACCGCTGGTCTAGGATCAGTTTTCTCCGTAATAATAGCATATTGGCGAAACAGATTTGGCAAACGCTCCAGTGCTTATCCAACCCGATCTCACGGCAATTTGTACGTATTTTACGAGCTGGCTAATTCGTATGAATTCATACGACCTCACTTAAATCGTACTTATTTTACGAGTTTACCATTTTGTCCGCCCCTAAACCTACCTATCACTGGGGTTTAGACAAATCGTACGAATTCGCATGAATTGGTCGTGAGATAGCGTTGGCTTATTTGTGTTTGCATCAGAGGTTTCTATTTACAATGTGTTTTTGCAGCATTGAGCAATGTAGCTATTTCTTGAACGCTTATCAGAGGTGTTTAATTTATAATGTTTTATGCAAACATAATTAAATGTATAATAGCCTACGTGTGTAATTCTACGTAAAAATCCATAAGAATGGTAATCATTGAAAATACTGAGGTGTTGCATCTCTAGATTTTTGTCATTTAGTGCTTTTCTTTCTGTTTGTGTACATGATAGCTCTGTTTTGTCTCTTACTTGCAGACAGTATTTGTCTTTATCTGGCCATTGTAAAAAACCCATAATTCTCTTTCTGCCTTTGTGGCGTATGAAGAGGCCTCCATCAGTGTCTCTCATTGCATATGAGCCTCAAGTGCTCCCCATGAGAAAGCCTGAACATTCAAGTATGTCACGGTCTCTTTGAAATCGGGCAATGAAGGATCTCCTCAGGCTTTTAACGTTCTTCAGGCAGGTCGGGCAGAAACAACACCAGGCTGTTTCCTTTGAAGGTGAATTCTTTACCTGAGTCAGTGGTTTCCAAGGCAGCCGAGATATCATCCGTAGCATGAATAGATGGAGGACAGATACTTAATCGGAATAGTACAGCATGTTTCATTTCAGCTTGTTATCTGGCATTATGAATGAGTGTGCATTAGTCTGGAGGGTTGTGTCCTGAACAGAGCTGCTAAGATGAATCATGAATCTCAACAGAGTTGTTTAAAAAGCCGTTGTGACTGCTTTGTCTATTTGCATAACATGCATAATTCATTAGAATAAATTTGCTCCCAAAAGAGCAAAAATTAATTAATCATTGAATGAATGAAAGAATAAACAGAACAATACATTCAGTAACTGACTATATATATATATATATATATATATATATATATATATATATATATATATATTTTTTTTTTTTTTTTTTTTTTTTTTTTTTATTCCAGTGAATATTCTTCTGTGTGTGTCATTTTATGTGTAGACACAAGCTATTGAACAGTATCACTGCTACAGCCCAGGAAGAAAAAGAGACCGTTCACTGAACACATGTTGACGTTTTGTGGGGTAAGTTGTCACAGTGGAACTTGATATTAAACGCCCAATATATTTATTTATTTATTTATATATATATTTTTTTTTTTTTTTTTTCATCAAAATTTCATTAGATATTCCATTAGATAAACATAATGAAGTAATATAATAAATGAAAATTATAAATAAATAAAATTATTATTATTATTATTATAGTACTATATTATGCATAATAAATGGTTTATACATACAAAGTGTGTGTGTGTGTGTGTGTGTGTATATTTATTTATTTATATATATATATATATATATATATATATATATATATATATATATATATATATATATATATATATATATATATATATATATATATGTATATATATATATATATATATTGTATTTACATTTTCTATACCTGTTCCATCCATTCAACATAATTAAAACAGAATTATTATAGTAGTATTTATGTACATAAAAATTATAGTTTAAATGTTAATCTTGTTATGATATTATATGTAAATTATATATATATTATATATTCTCCTACAAAATAACAATAAGACAATGAAAAATGTTAACGTAATGTATTTGTATTTATGAATGAACAAGAGCCTTCTGATTAGGACTTGATGATTAATTGCATTAAACTTCATGAACAGCTGCCTCCCCCATTAAGAATCTATATCCTGAGCCATTGAGCCTCATCTAGTGCCTGTGGGTGTGCGAAGCAATCATGTTTCACTGCGTTATGTCCTTTATGAGCCAGGAGCACCTGTTACTTTCTGTCTCAGAGAGAACAGGAAGTCCACAACCTCAAAGAAGTCCTTAATGTACTGCCAGACATTGTGTTTAATAGTTGACAATCATTCTGTGAGTTCTATCTTCCCGTACCCCTGTATATTTGATCAGATCATACTTTTTTTGTTTCTTTTTATATATTGATTTGTCAAATTATTTTAATAAAGATGTGTTTGTAGTATTTAGTTCAGTGTTTAGTTTACTGTATCTTTCCCTCCTGCATTGAGTTTTATATTAATGCGGGCCAAACACTCTTTAAAGTTAGTGCATACAGGTAGCCAGTGTCGGGGGTAACATGGGGGGGTTTATGTTTCGAATTATTTGTTTGAATGATCTGTAAATGACCAAACCAAAATAAATGAAATGAAAAAGTAAATAGCAAAGTAACGCATTACTTTTTCAATTTACAACAAAATATCCAAGTTACTTTTTCAAATAAGTAACTCTACTTACTTTTTCACATTTATTGACTGACAGCTCTCCTGTCCCAATTGAGAGAAATAAAGTGAGAAGGAGTTGTGTGCGTTGTGTAAACATGATCTCACTTGCACGAAAACATTCAGTATTCCTCAAAATGAATAAAAACAGTAAAATGCAATCTCAGAATTTTACGCAGAGCTTTTATAATTAACTATATTAAATTACTCAAATGTACTTTATGTATTTAATCTCACTTTATTAACCAATGTATTTGCTGCTGACCTTCAATAATCTAATTCAACCATATTAATAAGCAAAACTTCTCCTATATCCTATTGTTCTTTGATCCAGAAAGGCTAAACAGGCTAAACAACCATTTCCTTCAACCTGAGGCTTATTGATTTCACTTTTGGTGTGAAAGAGCCTTAACATTTGCCAAAAATATAACTTTTTTTGTTGTTATTAAAAAACAAACAAGCAAGCCAAGCCCAGGTGTGAAAAAGTAACGCAAAAGTAAAGTAACGCAATTAGTTACTTTTTTTGGGGAGTAACGCAATATTGTAATTCATTACTTTTAAAAGTAACTTTCCCCAGCACTGCAGGTAGCTCAGTAGTGCATCATGGATATATTTACTGTGACAGTGCACATTTACTCCCTATATCCCTCATGATTTCTTCCACTCATCCTATAAAGCTCTTTTTAAAGCAGGCGGTAGCCCTGAGAAAGACACAGAGAGTGACAAGGAAACGGTTCTCCCACTTAATTGGTGTGAAAGCTTTATGACGGTGCAGATAAGATCATGCCTCCGCTCACCCATTTCCCCCGTCGGCACTGGAGCATTTCAGGCACGTTTGAAAGCCATTCTAGGAAGAGTCAGGAAACAGGGCCTCTCTCACCACTGCAGATTTAAGAGCGTCCTGTAGCCTCACAACCCTCTCGTTCCTGGAATAACAGCCGGCCATCAAAGCGTGAGGCCTAAACATGTGCAATGGATAGATGGTGGAGTGAAGGGGGGGAAGCTGTCACTTTAAAACGCCGTAACCTTTATGTTCATACTGAGGTGGAGGCCGTGAAGAGAGTGAGCGAAAGAGAGAGAGAGGAACACATTAAAAGCTTAATATCCGAGCTGAAAACCAAGGAGCTCCACAAAGGGTTTCCACAGCCCAAAGAACAAGGGCAGGAGCCCAACAATGAAAAATGTATAAGAAGATGCCAACCAATGATCTGAATTTAAGATGAGCTGGTAGAACTCAAATGGCATTTATCACACTTGCCAAAGGTGACCCAAATAGTATAATCATAAAGGATCTTATTTTTTATACAACAAATTAATATCTAATATATTTGATGTCATACTGTTGGTTCTGTTTGGTCTGCAATAAAATGTTTTTCAATAATGACAGATAAACTACAGTATATAATTGACCATTGTACGTGGCAACTTCCTACATGTGCTAGTTTCATGTGTCTGTTGTTACAGTTTCACAAAATAAAATCGCTTCTGGATACAAGACCCCTGTCTAGTTAATTTTGTAGGTATTTATAACTAGCTGACTGTAACTTCATAGATTGTTTGTAAGGATGTTGCAGTAGCAGTTCACTTATCAAACTTCGTGTTTGATTGTCGACAAACAAGTGTATGCAGTATGTTTGTGTAACTACATGCACTATCAGTGAATATAAAAGTAATGTTATAGTCTTGGAATATGACATAAGAGTGCTCCTAAGCACTGTCAATGAAAAACGAATTGAAACATGTTAAGGCTTGAAAAAAGCTAAAGCTAAGAATGCAATGCATATCAGTCCAAAAACATTTATCTTAAAACCTTCATCGCAGAAGGTACTCTACAATCACTTTTAAATCACATTATTATTCATTTTGAGATCATAAAAACTCTCAAAAACTGTTTCCTCAGAGACTTAATCCAACCGGTTAAAAAACAAATCGCACGCACGGTCACAAACATGAATCAAAACAAAAACAATGTTGTTGCGTGATCACAGCGGTATCATAAGCCGATATGGGCAGGATTATAGTTCAATCTGAGAAACACACAGTGACACACTAACCCAATGAACTGCTCTAAAACACACACACACACACACACACACACACACACACACACACACACACACACACACACACACACACACACACACACACACACACACACACACACACACACACACACACACACACACACACTATCTGTCCCCTCCATCCTCCTGTTATTTTAAATAAATACCCCTGCGGCCTCTGTAACTTTTCGGGCTTTCCACTTTCGGTCTTCCTTTCACTCTCTTTACTGTTTCACTTTCAGCTTCTAACCTACAACACCCCCCCCCCCCCCTCCCAAGCCCACATCTCGCTCTGTCTCTTTCACGTCACTAGACATGGCCTAATTTCTGCCCTCAGCACCCAAACACTTGTCAGCAGAGAAACCAGTAAACACAATCTGACTGGCCAGTCACTGCGCTCCTGTTGGCACTGTTGCTAGGAGACTATCGACCTTCAGATGGCATCTACACACACATGAGAAAGTGTCTATCTAAATCTATCTATCTATCTATCTATCTATCTATCTATCTATCTATCTATCTATCTATCTATCTATCTATCTATCTATCTATCTATCTATCTATCTATCTATCTATCTATCTATCTATCTATAAAAACAGATGCAAGATCACCTGGGAAACATGGTCTCTCTGACAGTGTGCATCATAGTGGCCAAAGAGTTATTATTTATTATATAATACGTTCTTATGAAGCATTAGTGTATCTCGGTCACAGTGTTTACAATCCAGCAAAGACTGTTCTTTATTTCTATCCTCAATCCTTTTTTCACAACCCATTGTCTTCTTATGAGTGCAAAAAAAAAAAAGCACAACTGTGTAGGAAAGTGAGAAAAAGCACTTGACGTCCCAATTTTATGTTTATTTGTTTGCTTATTTGTTTTAATTTTAACTATTATTTTTTAATTTTATTACAATATGAAAATTCAATTCTGCTCACATTTACGTTTATGTACTTGCCAAAATAATTTTATAAATTGTTTTAATTATTGTTTTGGTCCCTAAAATGGAGGGAAATTAGAGAATAATTGAACCCTTTTTATACTGTTTAAACAGTAAATGATGACAGAATTTACATTCTTGGATGAATTGTGAATATTTATTTCATGAACACAATGTATAAGAACAGTCAACCGGATCTCCTGGCTCTGCGATAGCACGATAGCACGAGGGCGTATTTTACACACCATTCTGTGTGGTAGAACTTTATTCTGTGGCATATCTAGGAATGCACCTGCTGTGACTATTTCAATTGGTCAGATGGCTTTATTTATAGCACATAACTTCTAAAAGGCCATAGGTGTAGCATAGCACTGCGCCCTGCAAGGAAGTGGAAATGCACTTGAGAGATGCAGTGTAATTATGCATTGTCTTTCAGAGGCCTGTGTGTGCATGTACATGTGTGCACGTTCATGTGATTGATGATCCTATCATGGAATCCCTTTTGCCATTGTCCTGTTTTGCTACTGACTCCAAACCAACCCATTTATCTACCTTTTCTCTTTCCTTTTCACAAGGTTAGCACATATGTCTTTGTCCCAATACACATGCGCATGTCATACTGTATTATAATCCCATATCACAATCACAAAATGATTTACATACAAAAGATCAGTAGGGTCACACCTTAACATTTTCAGTGCTTGTGAATCAGTTGTATTTACTCTTCAAAGGCCTGTTTATTAATTCTAAAAAATATATATATTGTGATGATTTATGTTATTAGCTGTAGGCATGCAGTCAGATATTCCGCAAGGACCATCATTCATGTCTTTATCTGCCTTCTGATCTAACTGTGAGAAAATTCAAACACACCTCTCGAGCCACAGAATGAAATGAAGAGGCCTCTCATTCCTCACATCAGTGCTGCTTTTGACAAAGTGAGTGGTTTTGAAATAATTTCAACCCCTAATTTACAGTGGCACCACATATGTTTTGATTTATGGAGCACCTGGACAACAGAAAAATACTTTTAGACATTAATTACAACTTTCCCATCAGGCAGTTGTTTAAAGGATGTCACGAGTCACATGGGCTGCAGATGAAAGTTGTCATAATCATAAGGGATAAAGACAAGTTTTAAAGTTATGCAAAGGAATTTCTCTGGGTAAAACAGTTTGCCTTTAGACAATTTTTCCCTTGTTAAATTATTTGTGGAATTTACAGACATTATATACACCGCAGGACATATTTTTGGTATTTCAGGTATACTGTCTGTCTTTCTTCCTGAATTGCGCATGAATGCATATAACTTGTTCAAGAAAAAAATTAATATTGAATGTTCATTCAACTTTAAGCACATTGCACATTCAACTTTAAGCACATTGTGACTGGAGAGGCTATGAGATAAACAGCAAAAATTGTATACATTTATATGTTTTCTATTAAACATATTGTGTATTGTGTACAATTCATGTGTGTATATCATTCTTTATTTTATTTGATTTGTTTTGACATTATAATTTTTAAAGATTACATTACATTATAATCAGTCTTCTGGTAAAACAACAGACTTCTTACATTGGTGATGTAAGCCAGACTTATCCAATCATTTAGGCTGCTTAAACCCAGCATTTTCACTCCGATGATCATCACGATATGAAAGAAAACATCCGTCGCTACTTATATTAAATTTGGTATTTAATAACTTCATACAATTTTACTACTCTAGTAAATGTATCTTTTTTAAGACTGTTTAGATATATTTATTGGAAAATAAGACAAGTTACCGGAAATATTATATGTGTACGTTTGATGAGCTAATAAAATATTAAAACTCAGTCAAATCAATATTTTGTTATTTAATCATGTCATCCAGTATCGTGGACTCGCTCTCTCTTGTTTCATACACATGCAGCTGCTGCCATTTTGAGACTTTTGTCTTGTACTGTCAAGTCAAGTCACCTTCATTTATATAGCGCTTTTAACAATATGGACTGTTTCAAAGCAGCTTTACATTGATAATAGGAAATTAAAGTAACAGAGATCGTTTTGGCTTTACAGCAGCTCTACAATAAAGTTATTGTCCAGCTAAAGTTAGTTTTGATCAATTCAGTTTCGTTGCAAAGATCATTAGTTATTAACTTAGGGGCCGCTTACACAACACCGTTCTAACAGAAAACCCTTAACGCACTCCAGCCCGCTCATTTGCAGAATTATTTATCACTTCCCAGTAGCCATGTGAACCAGAACTATTTTGACAACATTTTATCTGTACAGAGGTAAAGGTAAAGAGAAGGGGGCATTCACAGGGGAGAGAGTTGACGCTTCAGGACTGCGTTGTCATCGTGTCCAGGCGCAGGTCCTTCATCAGATCTGGACACGGCCTGGATCCGGTGGACTGCAGTATACCTCGGAAAAAACAAAGAGACTAATATTAGCGTAGATGCCATTTTTCTTATGATGTAACGAGTACATCAGGATTTATGGGGAGTGTTCCCAGTTCTGACTGACCTAATCTATGCAGCCTAAAACTGAATTATAGAAGTTTATAATGTGTTATGTGAATGCTAGGTCAAAGAGACAAATCTTTTTAGTCTAGATTTGAACTGACAGAGTGTGTCTCCTACCCGGACAATGTTAGGAAGACTGTTCCAGAGTTTAGGTGCTAAATAGGAAAAGGATCTACCTCCAGCAGTCGATTTTGATAGTCTAGGTATTATCAACTGGCCAGAATTTTGAGATCGCAATAGACGTGAAGGACTATGAGTTAAGAGCTCGCTCAAGTACTGGGGAGCTAAACCATTTAGTGCTTTGTAAGTAATCAGCAATATTTAAAAATGCATACAATGTTTAGGGAGCCAATGCAGTGTTGACAGAACAGGGCTAATATGGTCATACTTCCTGGTTCTGGTAAGAACTCTAACTGCTGCGTTTTGGACCAGCTGTAGTTTATTTATTAAGCGTGCAGGGCAACCACCCATAATACCATTACAATAATCTAGCCTTGATGTTATGAACGCATAAACTAATTGTTCCGCATCAAAGAGCACACCCAGGTTCCTAAATCAAGGTTTGACAGAGCAGCCATGAAGTGTTAGACAGTATTCTAGGTTATTAAGTGAGGAAGTTTTTTGTCCAATAATTAGAATCTCTGTTTTTTCAGGGTTAAATAGTAGGACATTACTAGTCATCCAGTTTTTTATATCAGCTATGCATTCCATTCATTTTGTGAATTGGTAAGTTTCGTCAGGGCGTGAGGAAATATAGAGCTGAGTATCATCAGCATAACAGTGAAAACTAAAGCCATGCTTCCTAATGATATCTCCCAAGATAGATGCACAAGGTATCATGTACAGAGTGAACAGCAATGTTTCTAGTACTGAGCCTTGTGGTACTCCATACTGAACTTGTGATCGATAAGGCATCTCTTTATTTACTGCTACAAACTGATAACGGTCAGATAAGTATGATTTAAACCATGCTAATGCAATTCCACTAATGTCAACATAATTTTCGAGTCTATTTAAAAGAATGTTGTGGTCAATAGTATCAAATGCAGCACTAAGATCGAGTAACACTAATAGAGAGATACAACCACGATCGGATGATAAGAGCAAATGATTTGTGACTCTAATGAGAGCTGTACTATGGTACAGTCTAAATCCTGACTGGAAATCCTCGCAGATACCATTTCTTTCTAAAAAGCAACATAGTTGTGAGGATACTGCTTTTTCTAGTATCTTTGACAGAAAAGGTAGATTTGAGATCGGCCTGTAATTGACTAATTCTGTAGGATCAAGTTGCGTTTTTTTAACAAGCGGTTTAATCATAGCCATCTTAAAAGTTTTAGGTAGGTATCCTAATGACAAAGATGAATTAATGATGTTAAGAAGAGGATCTATGACCTCTGGAAGCATCTCTTTCAGTAGCTTAGTCGGTATAGGGTCTAACATACATGTTGTAGATTTAGATGATTTAATGAGTTTAGTCAATTCTTCCTCTCCTATAGCAATGAATGAATCGAATTTTTCCTCAGGGAGACTACAATGCACTGTCTGATGCGATACTGTAGTAGATGGTTGCATAATTATAATTGTATCCCTGATATTATCAATCTTGTATGTAAAGAAGTGCATAAAGTCATTACTGCTGTGCTGTTTGGAAACAACTGGGGTTGAAGCTTTATTTTTCGTTAATTTAGCCACTGTTTCAAATAAATACCTACGGTTTTGTTTATTTTCTTCTAATAGGGTTGAAAAACAAGCAGATCTAGCTGTTTTTAAGGCCTCTCTGTATGCGATCGTGCTCTCTCTCCATGAAATGCGGAAAAAAATTCTAGTGTTGTTTTCTTCCAGTTGTGCTCCATTTTTCTGGCTGCTCTCTTAAGGGCCAGAGTGTGCTCGTTGTACCACGCCGTTGGACTATTTTCTTAAAGTTTCTTTAAGCACAAAGGAGCAACTGTGTCTAAAGTGCTGGAAAAGAGAGAGTCAAAAGTTTCTGTTGCAATATCGAGTGCTTCTAAGCTATCTGGGATACTGAAGAGATGAAACTGATCAGGAATGTTATTAATAAAACAATCTTTAGTAGCAGAAGTGATAGGTCTAACATATTTGTAACACGGAGTCGGCTTTGAAGCCTTGGCTAAATGAAGTATACACAAGACTAGATAATGATCTGAGATGTCATCGCTCTGCTGCAGAATTTCAACTGGAATTCTTGAACTTTGGCATTGTACACTGTTGGATTATAAGATAACAAACAGGATCGATTGTAAAACAGTTTCATCTCAAATCAATTTCTCTTATCCCCATAATTATTTGTGGCGAAATGCTGTGTAATAAGTGGTATGACTGTACCGTATCCCTTACATGACTGTCTAGTTTGAACTTGCCGTTCTAGCAACTGCTCTCTCCACGTAAGCTGTGTGATTAAAGACCTAATAAAATATTTCATCTCGGATCAATATTTTGTGTCTAATTATTTACTTATGTGGCAAGTAGTCATGTAATAAGCCACAACCCTTCAGGCTGATGCAAGACCTGATCACCCCTTTGGGATCTCAGCTATTATATGCTATATTGTTTTTATAGCATCTCAGAAAACAAAAGAGATTTTATATTTTTTTATTTTTTTTTTTTTTTTTTTTTTTTTGCTTTCTAGCTTTAAATAATATAATAGTTAATTTAGCACTATCGTTTGCTTACAACAAAACCATTCGATTACACTTTAATTCGATGGTCCACTTTAGACATCCTACAAACTATAAGTAACTTTGTAACTATGTCAACTCTCATTAGAGTATTACTATACTGTTAGTTTACTGTTACTAACTGTTCTAGCACAGGTTAGGTGTTAGGGGTTAGGTGTTAGGGTTCAGGTTAGTAGAATAAGTTGACTTGTAGTTGCAAAGTTATGTCAATACTTTAGCTATGCGTTTCCCTGAAAATAATTGCACACCTTAGAACATTCGTCAACCAATCAGATTCAAGCTTTCAGCACCGTAGTATAATGAGAGTTAGTTGACATGTAGTTGCAAAATTACTTATAGTTAGTATGTCTGTTGGGTGACCATCATATAAGTATTACCCAACATTCTCATTGATTTAAATTTGACTTACCCAATTTAACATAGCAGAATATTAATCAGTATATTTGCCCTGTGAGCAATTTATTTGGCGGCGAGATCAAAGACAGATTAACTGATTTCTTTAGCTGCCAAACCCACTTCCTGTTTGCATTTATTTTATTGCCTCTTTAGAATGTCACCATTACCACTGTTTTATAGATAATAAAACACACCACATGCTTTCCCGTAATAGACCTTTGGATGGTAGGATGGCATTACAAGAAGTTTACAGGAAATTCATATAAGACTTTCCGCTGGTCATGTTAGTACTGTAATACCATAAACTTTTATACTTCACTTTGATTTTAAAAGAGTCAGTTGATGTGATACGTAAGATGAAAGGTACTGTATCACTGCAAAACTATGATAAAAGCCAGCAGTTTCATTATTAATGAGTACAACAGATAACATATTTTGACATGTCAGAAGCAGTACTTTTTTAAATTATGGAGCTTATTGTTTAAGAAAATCGTGATCTTATTTACAGAAATGGTTTAAGTTTTTGACCGTTTTAGCAGAAGCTTTTTCATCTGGACTAGTTTTTTCCTGACTGAAAGCTTACTCAATATATTATACAAGTGTTCACATAAACACATAACTTGAATTGTGTTCCTCAGCTGTCTGGAGCTTTCAAAGTTGTGCTGACAAAAATATGAAACGGCATATCCTTTCATTCCTTGAATGAAAAAGTCTGTTCTTGGAATACTGCACTTGGCATGGTGCGGAGGGAAATAGGTTTTACTTGACTAGCCCATATACATGGACAGAGTAGAGCACTATTATTTAGCAGGAAGTAGCAGACCTATTGAACACACAGAGCTGGGCTTACAGGCTTATCACACACCATCTCTGCCTTGTCAGCAGCCAGAACAAAGTGGTTCATTCAACAATTGTGCAGCTTCCCCAGCAACCCTGCTGAATCTGATCGACGAAGGGTCCTTTATCACATGCGACATGACTAACCGTTGCAATCGTTCCTCATGTGTAAGGGCTCTATAAATACTTGGGCATTGTGCCCAATTCGGGATTGGCACTTGGCAGGGTTCTCGATGCCCAACCGAAAACCAGTGAGGGGATCCTAGGATTGTAAACCAGTCCTTTTTCACATTGCCATCTTCACAAATTCTTAAGGGCCACTGTTCACATCCAGTGATATTGCAACTCTTGCTAGATAATTTATCTCTCAGCTTCTAGAGTGTTTCTGTGGGACTGGAAATCTGTTATATAGATTTCAAACTAGATAAAGAAAGTCCCGATCTTCTCAGATGTTTCCTGATTCTCAAATGTGATAAATACTGGAATTACATTTGCATGTACATTTAATCATTTAGCAGACACTTTTGTCCAAAGCGACCTACAAAAGAGAGGAGCAATGGAAGCAATTAAACTAACAATAACCCAATGAAATACCCAGTTAAAAAGTCAGGCCTTTAGATTTTGATTATCTCACAAACAAGTCAAGTCAAGTCAAGTTTATTTATATAGCGCTTTTCACAATACAGATTGTATCAAAGCAGCTTCACAGTATTAAATTAAAATAATACATCAATGTTTGTTTCTAGTGGAAAACGTCCACGTTTGGTAATGCTGATCAATAGTATTGTTGATTGATTAATTAAATATCCCCACATTCAAAAGTTAATAGCAAAAATAAAAAAAATTCAGATCTCATGACCAATTGGTTGCACTGTTCCCAGATTTCGCAGGTACTGTTATGTGGAAGCAGGAGAGAACCCAAACGCAGACAGTGTGCAGACATTAACACGGTTTTATTAAGACAAAAATGGGAAAACAAAACCCACGATGGGGTAAACAAGGCTGATGGGCAAAAACAAAGACAAACTACACTAGACTGAGACTAGACAGCTGACTAGACAAATAACTAACAGCAACAAGATCAGGACTTTACAAGGCAGAGTTCTTCACAAATACTCACAGGAAGGTTTTCACTCAGGTAAAGTATCACGGAATACTCACACAATGAATAACAATGAACCAGCACAGGACAGCAAACACAAGGGGATTAAATAGGGAGAAACTAATGAGGGAAACAGGTGACAAGGGTAAAGCAATGATGACTAAACGAGGATAACAAGGGGGCGGGGCAAGAGAACGAGACAACACAAGCACATGGCCCAAACAAATGGCCATGTGCTTGCACATAAAACATGGGCCTGTCATGATCCTGCCTCAAGACCAGGGAAAATCAGACAGGAAGGCAGAATCATGACAGGTACCCTCAGATCACGTTCAAATCATGGTGTTTATGAAGCATACCAAGTTTTGTTTCGACAGATCAAGGTTTTGCCGACATATAGCATCTAATCTAATTTTGGCTCAACAGTATTAAATTCACACTGTCATAACTTTTTAACAAAAAGGAATTTTAAATTGTATTGTAATTGTATTATAAATTGTAATATATATATATATATTATATATATATATATATATATATATATATATATATATATATATATACTATTTTAGAGATTTTACTGTATTTTTGATCAAATAAATGCAGCTTTGCATTCTTTTAAAAACAATCTTACAAACTCCAAACTTTTGAACAGTAGTGTATATATAATAAAATATAACATGACCCTCTCAGCTGTGGCTATATATACACAATACTGCATGGTCTCAAGTGGCTTTTAACTTTAATAAAATGTTGCTATGTAAATATAAATATTGTAATAATAATTATTATTATTATTATGTTATTAAATATTAATATATGTTAAAAGGTACATTAAAACATTATTTTATCAAAGCCCTTACTATATCATGTATTTCAGGCTGAAACGTGGTACTGTCCAATCATCATCCTGGACTGGAATGTTCTGTTTTATAATTAAGGATGAAATCTTTGGTAAACAGTTTAGGTTTCTAATATGGTCTCCCAACTATTGCAACAGGCATTTCCAGCACTGACGTTCAAGCCCTATATGTGTACAATAGGCAGTCTCTTTAATATAATGATACAAATGTTAATGATCAAAAAGGGCTGTGTCATCAAGACCAAAACAGACGCAGAGGCTTGGCTTGTGTTGCCATGTCAACGCTGCTAAAAGTCAATCAGAGGTATGGCTTGCTAATTGGCCCTGGTGAAGAGGCTGATTATTTCTCTTGTTGGGTGTAATGTGGCGTGGCGTTTGTTACAAGCTGCCAGTGACCTTTGGCTTCGCCACCCGTCCCACAAAGCAACCTGCATGTCCTAATGCAATTAGCAAGATTTTGTAGCGCACTTCTCACAGTCAGTCTGTGCCGCTTTGTACAAATTAACATCCTATTTGGCATTTGAATGGCATTATCTTTTCTGCTTGATTAAATCTGAGTCTAGTATTTTATCTGAGATGAAAAGCTGAGAGACGCTTTTGGTGCAGAGAGATTTTTGATATTTTGCTCTGTGTATCTTCACAAAACCAAAAGACAAATCTTTTGTTCTGGGATAATTTTATCTAAAAGTAATCATTTAATCTGTTGAGTTCTGCCAAAACAATTATCATTCTATCAATATGTGTCAATTATTTAACATCTTATTTAAAACATTTTAAAAGCAATATTTATTAGATGAAGTGTGTTATTTTTATCCTATTTCAGCTTAATATGCAGGAACAACTGTAAGGAATTTGTAAGTTCATTTATCCATGAATTAGATTTTTATTTTTTTTTACCTCATAATTATTATTCAAAATGTCATAACTTTTCTGGTAAAAGCAAGTTCTCTCTGGTGATGTATGTCAGACTTCTCCAATCATTTAGTCCACTTAAACCCCACCCTTCCACAATCGATTTCAAGCTAGCAATTATTTTTCAGTGCAACACCAACATTTCAAAATCAAATCAACAACTGATTAATATATAACCAAGTCCCCACTTGGTTTCCTTGATTTTTTTTTCTTTTCTCTTTTCCAATAATCTGTCTGTCCACAATTCAGAAACTATCGCTACCGTGTCATTGCAACCTAAAAAAAATGGTTGCTCTGTGAAAATTTCAAAACGTTGCTCTGTTTGTTTGAATACCCTGACTGGCTTTATTTCTTAAACTTTTTAATAGTAATTTAATAAAATGCACAAAAAGGAAATGAAATCAAATGCAAATTCATATGTTAAGTGTTTTTTAAGAGCCTAAGTCCTCATTCCATCCAAATGAGATGACCCCATTACAGAGAAACCTTTTTGACAGGAAACACAATTTTTTTTAGGCTTGAAAGAGAGAGGAATGATAAATAAACGTGTAAAGAGGCAAGGTCTGCATTTCTCATGAGCACTGCTCTCTGTTCTCTTTGAAAACTTCAGAATCAGCTGGTCTCCATATCTCCAGAACCTTGTAGTGGTTGAAATGATTGTTATTCTGGAAGAACATCACAGCTGGTTTATCACCAGCACATCCAAAATCAATAAGCCATGACATTGACGGTTGAGCAGATGGACATACTTGGAGATAAGCCCAAGCAATTTCTGAACCATATGCCAAATTTTTAAATATACGTTATAGCAGCCATGCAGCGTGGAAGAACCCAACAGGGATTTTAAGTGGCGACACAAAGGGCAGTTATGGCCTAATGGTTAGCGAGTCCGACTGGTAACCCAAAGGTTGCTGGTTAGATTCCAGCACTAACTTGGATGGGTTAAGATCAAAATCCGAGTATAGGTTACCATACTTGGCCTTCACATGTCACTTTCACTTTCAAATGCTTGTCGGCTGATGTGCTTAGCATATGTTTATCCACTCCATTTGAAAAAGTTAAAATCTGAGAACATATTGCTACCATCAGGGCCATAGCTATAAATTCTGGGCCCCCTGGCTGTAAATTGATCTGGGCCCTTCACATTTTTGTTTGTTAAAGTTCAGACAGGGACATGGCTGTGTACTTTCATGGCTGTGGGCAAAATGTTTGAATCTTGGTTAAGTCATTCTCACAATATTTCTATGTTTTTTTCCTCATTATCATTTCTCTGAACTCTGTTTTGGATTATATACAATGATGTATTCATATAACTGTAGTCATTTTTTTTGTCAATGTTCCCTTTCAAATGAGAACTTGCACTGGGTCTGAACAAGGTGCTATGGGGAACACCTTCAGCATGATTGGTGTCTCTTGTCCAAACGCGACAATTGCCTGCGACGGCCTATGACGTCACCACCGGTGCAACCGTGAATATAAAAGGGCGCCTGAGGAACACGTCATCCTTTTGTTGTGACGTGTCGGTAATAAATTATTATGGCTACCCAGACAGCAACATAGTGTTGGCCCAGATCTGGCCCACATCTGGGCCGTGTGCAATCCATGTGTACCAGATATGGGCCGGATCTGGGCCGATAATATGTTGCTGTCTAGATAGTGAATGCAAAAGTTTCAGCAGGTGTGGATCCTTGTCCACGTTATCTGACTCCAGATGACACACACGACCTGTGCGTAGTTTGTTTGGGTGAGAAGCTCTTGGTCACAGGATCAGAGACAAGTTCAGAAGGCTAGCCAGTCCGGGACCACCGGGTCTCTTAAGCCGGGGACACACTTAACGACTGTAAGGCCGATTATGAATGTAATTTGATACTTACGAATGATCATGCCCAAACACGCCGAGTCAGAGACAGTTGCGTTCAGTCGTTGTTCACAGTTGGTGTTTAAAATCTGCTGCAGTCGTTGGAAACAGTCTGTTAGTATGTTCAGTTCAGTCTTAGAATGTTTCAGCTAGTTTCAAGTGTGTCCCCTGCATTAGTCACAGGACCAGAGACGGCCAGAAAGCTAGAGTTCCGTTTTTTTTAGTCAAGTTTAATGGCTTTCCGTGAGCCTCCTTGACAAGCTTAGTTATGGTTGAGTGTTGTTAGCCCCCCCCCCCCCCCCCCCCCCCTGTTTTGTGTTAAAGTCAAGCTTATTGTTTTTTTTTTTTTTTTTTTATAATTTTTGGTAAAAGGAATTTCCTAGGCCTCCTCTCATTTTAGAGATTCATCCTTCTGAGGCCTCTGCTCTCCAGAACTCTGAAGGTTTTAGCACAGAGTAGGTCTCCTATCTCTTTGAGAGTCATCCTGCTGAGGCCTCCACTCTTAGAGCTCCACCTATAGTGGCGATAGGTTGTAAGGCCCTTTTTGAGCCTCATGTAGAGTGCTGCTAGGCTTCTCAATAATCATTCTGCTGATGCCTCCGCTCCCTTGAGCTCCACATTGGATAGCGGTGTGAAGTGGTATGGCTCTCTATGAGCCTCTTCGATAGAGCCGCCCTTAGTATGTGGTGTAGTTAGGCCTTCTCTCATTTTAGAGAGTCATCCTGCTGAGGCCTCTACTCTTTAGAGCTCCTCCTTCTGAGACAGTGACACTTAGCAGTATGGCTCTTTTTGAGCCTTTTTGGCTACTGTCTTTAGAGTAGAGTGTTGCTAGGCTTCTCGAGAATCATTTTGGTGAGGCCTCCTTGAGCTCCCCATTGGATAGTAGTGTCAAGTGGTATGGCTCTCTATGAGCCTCTTCGATAGAGCCGCCCTGAGTACGTGGTGCAGTTAGGCCTTTTCTCATCTTCGAGAGTCATTCTGCTGAGGCCCCCGCTCCTCTAAGCTCAGCCTGGATAGCAGTATCGAGTGGCATAATTTGTGTGAGCCTTCCCGATAGAGCTGTACTTAGTATGAGGTGTAGTTAGGTCTCCTCTCACTTCAGAGAGTTGTCTTGCTGAGTTTTTTCACTCTGTAAAGCTCCCTTTTTATATACAGTTGCACGAATAGTCTACGTGAGCCTCCTTTGCTGCTGTCTTTGGAGTAGAGTATTGCTAGGCCTCCTCTCATTCTTGAGAGTCATTCTGTTGAGGCTTCCGCTCCCCAGACTGGATAGCGATATCAAGTTGCATGGCTCTCTGTGAGCCTCCTTGATGCAGCTGTCTCTAGCATAGGATGTAGATAGGCTTGTTAGAGCTTCTTCTAAGTGATGAGCTATTTTTTGGGTTGAGCGTGATTAGTATTCCCCTCGCTCAAGAGGGTCATTTTGCTGAGTACTGTACTCCTTAGAGTTATGTGTATACTTGGCTGCAGATAAAATCCTAATTGTTGATGATTTTAATATACATGTAGATAATGAAAAAGACGCATTGGGATTTGCATTTAGAGACAATCTAAACTCTCTTGGAGTTAGACAACACGTGTCAGGACCCACTCATTGTCGTAATCGTACTTTAGATCTAACATTATCACATGGAATCAATGTTGATGGCGTTGAAATTCTGTAGCAGAGCGATGACATCTCAGATCATTATCTAGTCTTGTGTATAGTCCATTTAGTCAAGGTTGCAAAGCCGACTCTGTGTTACAAATATGTTAGAACTATCACTTCTACCACTAAAGATTGCTTTCTTAATAATATTCCAGATCAGTTTCATCTCCTCAGCATCCCAGATACCTTAGAAGAACTCAATATTGTGAAAGAAACTTTTGACTCTCTCTTTTCCAGCACTTTAGACACAGTTGCTCCTTTGCACTTAAAGAAGATTAAAGAAAATAGTCCAATGCCGTGGTACAACGAGCACACTCTGGCCCTTAGCAGAAGCAGCCAGAAAAATGGAGCAAAACTGGAAGAAAACAAAACTAGAGTTTTTTTTCACATTTCATGGAGAGCACAATTGCATACAGAAAGACCTTAAAAGCTGCCAGAGCTGCTTATTTTTCAACCCTCTTAGAAGAAAACAAACAAAACCCTAGGTATTTATTTGAAACAGTGGCTAAATTAATGAGAAATAAAGCTTCAACCCCAGACGTTTCCAAACAGCACAGCGGTAATGACTTTATGAACTTCTTTACTTACAAGATTGATAATATTTGAGAGAAAATTATATCGATGCAACCGTCTACTACAGTGTCGCACCAGACAGTGCATTGTAGTCTCCCTGAGGAAAAATTTGATTCATTCATTGCTATAGGAGAGGAAGAATTGTCTAAACTTGTTGAATCATCTAAATCAACAACATGTATGTTAGATCCTATACCGACTAAGCTATTGAAAGAGATGCTTCCAGAGGTCATAGATCCTCTTCTTAACATCATTAATTCATCTTTGTCAGTAGTATACGTACCAAAAACTTTTAAGCTGGCTATTATTAAACCACTTGTTAAAAAAAATGCAACTTGATCCTACAGAATTAGTCAACTACAGGCCGATCTCGAATCTACCTTTTCTGCCAAAGATACTAGAAAAGGAAGTATCCTCACAACTATGTTCCTTTTTAGAAAGAAATGGTATCTGCGAGGATTTCCAGTCAGGATTTAGACTGTACCATAGTACTGAGATAGCTCTCATTAGAGTCACAAATGACTTGCTCTTATCATCTGATCGTGGTTGTATCTCTCTATTAGTATTACTCGATCTTAGTGCTGCATTTGATACCATTGACCACAACATTCTTTTAAATAGACTCGAAAATGATGTTAGCATTAGTGGAATTGCATTAGCATGTTTTAAATCATACTTATCTGACCTTTATCAGTTTGTAGTAGTAAACGAAGAGATGTCATATCGATCACAAGTTCAGTATGGAGTACCACAAGGCTCAGTACTAGGATCATTGCTGTTCCCTCTGTATATGCTACCTTGTGCATCTATCTGGGAGATATCATTAGGAAGCATGGCTTTAGTTTTCACTGTTATGCTGATGATACGCAGCTCTATATTTCTTCACGCCCTGACGAAACTTACCAATTCACAAAATGAATGGAATGCATAGCTGATATAAAAAACTGTATGACTAGTAATTTCCTACTTCTTAACTCTGAAAAAACAGAGATTCTAATTATTGGACAAAAAACTTCATGGCTAACCTTCTGTCAAACCTTCGTCGTCGGTTAGGAACCTGGGTGTGCTCTTTGATACCAATCTTTCATTTGAAAGTCACGTTTCTAGTATCTGTAAAACCGCATTCTTCCCTCTTAAAAATATATCTAAATTACGTCAGATGCTCTAAATGACAAATGCGGAACAATAGTTAATGCGTTCATGACATCAAGGCTAGCTTATTGTAATGCTCTTATCACCCATAAGGTGATATGCCCTGTATGCTTAATAAACAAACTACAGCTGGTCCAAAACGCAGCAGTTGGAGTTCTTAGTAGAACCAGGAAGTATGACCATATTAGCCGGGTTCTGTCAACACTGCATTGGCTCCATATTAAACATTGTATGCATTTTTAAATATTGCTGATTACTTACAAAGCACTAAATGGTTTAGCTCCCCAGTACTTGAGCGAGCTCTTAACGCTTTATAGTCCTTAACATCTATTGCGATCTCAAAATTCCGGCCAGTTGATAATACCTAAAATATCAAAATCGACTGCTGGCGGTAGATCCTTTTCCTATTTAGCGCCTAAACTTTGGAACAGTCTTCCTAACATTGTCCGGGAAGCAGACACACTCTGTCAGTTTAAAGTTGAAGTTTACACGGAGATGATACTGTTGGAACCTATTTTCAAGGTTTGCGTTCTTGAGCCACCAGGCACTGTTGTTGTGCAAATGAGCAGACCGGAGCGCATTAAGGGTTTTCTGTTAGATCGGTGTTGTGTAACGGAAGTGAATCAATCAAAACTAACTTTAGCTGGACAATAACTTTATTCTAGAGCAGCTGTAAAGCAAAAAACGATCTATGTTACTTTCATTTCCTATTATCACTGTAAAGCTGCTTTGAAACAATCTATATTGTTAAAAGCGCTATATAAATGAAGTTGACTTGACTTGACTTGACTTGTATGAAATGGTAGGGCTATTTTGTGAGCATCCTTGATAAGGTAAATCTGGTTTAGGTAAATGTGAGTTTGGCTAGTACTTGCCTCACTTTAGAGGGTTGTTTTACAGAGTACTCCGCTCTCTAAGCTCTGCTAAGTTTCAATATCAAATAGTTAAACAGTATGACTTTAAGTTAAGTTTGGTACTACCCTTGTTCTAGATGGTCGTAATGCAGAGTGCCCTGCTCCCTAGAGCCCTTACAGAAATTTTGTCAAGTTGAATCAGTCTCTGTGAGCCTTCTGGACAAGCTGTCTTCATGGTCGAACTTAGTAGTAGTACTCTCTTCATTTGAGCGGGTCGATATGTAGAGTGCTTCGCTCCCTGGGGCTATGTACAGCATTACCGTCAAGCTGGTAGGCTTTCTTGAGCCTCCTTGATGAAGCCGCTCAGCTAGAGCTCTGTGAATAGCTGCTGAGTTGGATGGCCTCCTGTGGGCCTCCTCGACAAGCTGATTTCAAGTCGAGCCTGGTTGGTATTCCCCTTTGATATAAAGGGTTGTTATGTACTCCTCTCCCATGAGATCTGTAGATGAATTTTGAATTGAATGACTCTCTGTGAGCCTCCTTGATAAACTTACTTCAGGTTAAGTTTGGTTAGTACTTCCCTTATTTTAGAGGGTCATTATGTAGAGTATTCCACTCCCTCAGAGCTATGTTTCTGTGCTGTATAGGTCCCGTAGAACCTTTATTCGGGCTAAGTAGAGTTACTCCCCTTGCTGGAGGGTCAGTATGCTGAGTCTTTACTTTCTAGGACTTTCATCTCTAGAATCTGGTGTGGAGTGGTTATTGCCTCTTTGAAATGCCTTCTCATTGGAGGCCTCTGTGACAGTATTGCATCTAAAGATTCTGCTTGACAGACAGGTTATAGGCTTTTTCCTTAAGTGACAGGCCAGGGTCTATTTTTGTGCCTGGCCATATTCCCTTAAAGGAATTTTTCAGTAAGTATGATTCCAAGCCTTTGAGATCTGCCCTTGGGCCAAGCCCTACCACTTGGCCCTGCGAGGAAAGGAGGGAAGGCGTAAGGCCGGGACTTCCCCCATTTGGGGTATGTAGCTTGGGCAGTGGCCGTAGGGAATATTGTCACTGACAACTCGCTGGTGCATACCTTTGGGGAATCTGACTCTATCAGCTAGGTCGGTAGAGTCAGTTTTTAATTGCTTATTCACAGCCGATAGGGCATGCATTCTCCTCAGCATGGCAGAGTGGGTATTCGTTCCCCAGACGCAGTGCGAGTTCCCATTCGAGAGACACTGAGTCTCGTTGCCATGCTTCTGGAATGCCTGCTATATCCCTTTCAGTCATAGAAGTGGATTACAGGTGCCCTTTTATACCTATGGTGACGTCATAGGCTGTTGCCGTCCAATGCAATTGCCGCATTTAGACACATGCTTCAGACACTGGTTACACTGTAGGCATAACGTCTTGTTCAGATGCAGTGTCTCATTCCCCTTCTCAGGGATTTGGAGTCTATTCCACATTTTCAACAACTGGATCCTACATCAATCCTACTTTAATAGTTGTGGACATTCCCTGGATGAGACACATATATTCATTCCCACCTATCCAATTTCATGGCTGGTTTGCATACACACTTTTCTGGCAGTTATTTCCTCTGGCAGTAGTTTTTTTTATCAGTAAGAACATGTCACACTCCTGGATGTGAACACTGCAAGGATTCCTCACTGAGTTTAATTTACTGCACTAACTCTTTCCAAACACCATATGATGTGCTCCAGAGGGCTGTGACTGGTTCTGGGAGTCAGACTGTTGGACGTCCGCCCTCTCTCATCCTCTTCCATTTTTAGACAGATCAGTGTAATAAAGCTTCTTAAAAGCGGAATGAACATGCAACATTTCCGTCCATGTATGTCATGTTCTTGCCCTAAACACCTGAGTTAGTTTCCATTCCCTTTTCCTCTTGCAGTTAACGTAATGCTGGATATTTAAACCAACCCAAAGCCAACTGAACAACTTTTTCCAATTTTGTGCCCTCTGTAATCTCTGTAATCGAAATTGAAAATCCTAAATCAACTCCCACATGCTAAAAGTGACAGTGAGTTGCAGTATGTACAGTATGTCTATTTTGTCTTAAGGTGATGATACACAGGGCAACTTTTTGAGTAATGTTGCTGGGCAATCTTGCCGAGATCTAGGCGATTGTTGCTTGGGCACTTTCCCATTGAAAATGGGCAATAAATTTCTATCTGGAAAATTTAGATCGTTTGTGGGCCCTGTCTCACATCTGGTTGCCCGTTGACAGCAACATTGCTCAAAAAGTTGCCCTGTGTATCATCACCTTTAGTATACATTTTCTTCTGTTTCTTAAAATTTAAATGATTTAAAAATGAGAATTTGGTTTTAAGGTGTATCATAAAAATTAGAACAAATATTTAGATATTTTAACAGAAAGCAAGACAAAATTCCACACACAAAGAAAGAAAATTATTCTTTGCAGTGTATATCGGCAAAAGTGTGTTTGGCTGTGGAACTGTGTGTGTCTGTGTGGGTTAATATTTATGGCTCTAATTACCCCTTGCTCCACTCATGTTGAGTCTACTTCCTCTCCTCCTCTGTTGTTTGACCAGTCCTCCTCTTTAAAGGTCTCGTCCCAGTGATAATCCAGCCGTGTCAAGACTGCACTCCTATTTGCCCTCCCCAAACAGAGTGTTAGAGTCGCAGTGACACGGTCATCTAAACCACTGAAGGCCGACAAGTGGTTTGACTTTACACAGACTGTTATAAAGCATGTAATGAGAAGGTGCACAGGAGGGAAATGAGGGTTAGTCTAGGCAAACACATGTCTTTTATAGTTTCAGATGGAAAACTTGAAAGCAAGATTATGGGATGGTGAACAGTAGTTCACTTTTTCGCTTTAAGTTTAAGTACTGTACGTCTTGATTAGTATTTCTGTATTTAAGTATTTATTTCAGATAACGCATCTTCTATCACACTGACATTGTTGTAAGCATAAACGCTAGTAAAAAGTTGTTACATTTACACACATGCACAAAAACTGTTTGCAGATGGGATTCAATATATATATTTTTTGGCACTTTGAGTAAATTCATCATGTTTTAAGGATGTTAACAGGCCATTTTTTTTTAATTTTTTTTTTGTGTAAAACAATAGTGTATATTTTCTATCAATTGGATGTAATCATGCAGGAAAACAGAATAAGAAGGACAAGTTCAACAGTTGGTTCAAGTGTGAATAATTGTATCATCTGCTATACCATTGTTTTTAGCATGCATCCATATGCAAATGCATCCCACACAGGTTCACAGTCTAAAATTATGTTTTTTGCTATGATCTGAAAACTACTTTTAAATGACTGCTGTGCAAATGATCGATTACTTATTTATTAAAAGATTGTATATTTGATGAGATGCATGCCGGTAAACGCTAAGGAGGTTTTCTGTGGGAGCGTAATGCATGAATATCAAACTGTTTTTCAAAGGAACAAAGGAATTTTTATGATTATTATTATGCTGACAAAATGGTCATAAAAGTATCATTAGTCATGGACAGAAGAAATGTTGCGCTTTTTCCCCATAATTTCTTTTAAAACAGTGCTCATTATTACTTTACTTGAAGACTCAAGGGTATTAATTTAATCTTTAACCCCTTGTATGCCGTTGTTAGTCTTTCATAAAAGTTCTATACTTGTATGGAAAATCTCTTATTGTAAGATATACACAGAAATTGAAAGCTAACAAATCTTTTAAAAACCTCACAGGCCAACTAGATAAGAAGGATGTTTGTATCACTTTGGAAATCCTTGATTTCAGTAGCGTAGAAGCACAAAGTATTCTCACTTTCAGTAAAATCCCCTTCAAAGCTCTTGGCTGCAAAAGTATCACCATATAAGTATGTTTACCTATTCCTGAAACCTATCCAGCACAATGAGAGCAAATAACCATGACAGCAGAGGAGGAAAAGATCCTTTAAGAGGGACAAAGGGCTTTGATATTGAACAGCAGCGAGGGGAAACAGAACACTCTCCTTCCTTGGGCCTGTGAAAGCAGAATGCTTCATTTCCCATCTTGCCCACATATGGCCAAGTCATATTAACTCTCTCATCATTCCAGCTGCTTTCTGGAATTTTTACTATCAGCATTCCTCCAGTGGTATTGGGTAATTTACAGTAGGGCTGCGGGCCTCAGTGACTCATTCAGTGCCAGAGTTTCCTCCGGAGTATCTGTCGGCCAGGTCTCTGATTAAGACTGATTGAAAACTGAAAATGGTTCAATTTCATTTCATTTAATTTATTACTATACCTGAAAATATTTTCTGTATTTCAGGCATTGCATCTTTCAATGAACTGCTCAGCTCACAGCTCTTAACGATGATCATGTGTTGACTGTAAATGACATCACTTGGTTATAAAACCTTTTGAAAGGTTCCCCTTAAGGAGCAATAGAAGATGTTTTATAGGTGTAGCTTAATGTAATACAATGTGTACTGTGTGCCAGTGGCAAGGCCCATCTGAATTGAGACATCATTTTAAAACAATATGAGCAATACTGTCTAAAATGTGTTTTTAACACTATATATATATATATTCCGTTGATCTCCACAATCTCCCTTTTCAACTTAAATCAATATTTAATGTACATTTATTTCTGTATTTGGTTGGTAGCCAAGCAATAAGCTGGATGATCTATCCAGCTCATCATTATCACAAAATTAACCGAATGAATGAATGAATAGAGGCATTTATAGTGCTTCACAATCATACCAGGGGTCTCTCCTCAACCACCACCATCAGCATCCACTTGGACTTTGACAGCAGCCACAGTGTATCGGCACCAATGTGCTCACCACAAACCAGCTAGTATAGGTGGAGAGAGAGTGATAGAGCCAATTCAGTTGATGGGGATTATCAGGAGGCCATGATTGATAAGGGCCAATTAAGGGAATTTGACCAAGACACCAGGGTTACATCCCTACTGTTTTACGAGAAGTGCCATGGGATTTTTAGACCCTGTTTACAACTGGTATCAAGAAATGTTTTCGTCAATCCAATCACAAGTGGATGATGCTAAATGGGGTCTAAAACATTTTGAGCTTGTCCACTTTTGAAGTAGTCGTATACGCATTGTAGTTGTTCATGTGTTTGAACAACTACAAAAGACCGCCTGCTCTTCGCCTACTAAACTAATGCGTTAACATTATGGGAAGCGCACTAGCAAGACGGGATCTAAACTGTCGGCTGAAGACCTAACTAAACATACCAAGCACAGTGTTCTCTTAGCATTTCTGATTTCTAACACAGACTCGCGGCGTTTGGCGTAGTCTTGCAGAGCAGAAACTGCTGCTGCTCGTCTTCGTATGTTTTTCCGTCATCTCCTTTCGTGTTTATATATAAATTGCGTGAGCTTATTTCATCTATTAGATCGAAAGATCTAATAAAAAAAAAAAAGCCCTTACATTTAACCACACATAGACCTGTCCCCTCGAAGAAAGCAGGACAGAAGTGGTCGAAAGTGGACAAAATAGACACTGAAGTATCCCTCTTCTCTTGAAGCTGAGGTTGATTTCCATTCTAGTATTAGAGTGCAGCAGCGTGTGTGTGTCGAGTTCCAGCCTGTGAAAAAGAAGTACAACTTTCAAAGCATACTTTCAAAAAGAGTAGCCCTACTTATTACGGAAATAATATACTTTTAAAGAATATAGGCTACTAAAGTGTGAACTGATTGTAATGTTTTCGGGACACTTAATGTTATTCACAAATAAATTAAAATATATTATATTTTATACATTTATATTAAATGCACTACGTAGCATCAAAAAGCACTCTAAAGTTCAGCTAATTACATTTAAAATAAATTAAAACTATAATTATATGTAATTTCTTAATTATATTGTCTTTAAAATATTATTAAACTGTACAGCCAAATGTACTGACAAATAAACATTAATGCCATTTCTACTGAAACTGAAATGTCATTTAATATATTTGTAATTACACATTTGTAAAGATGATGTTGCAAAGTAAAAACTTTTAAATGGACATCAATTTTCATGAAAGTATACTACACTTAAGTGGCCTTTTATTTCATTAATATCATATTATCTGCAAGTACATTGAAGTGCACTACAAGTACACATTTAATACAATTAAGTGCATTTTTTCCCACAAGGGTATGAATAAAGATTTGTAAGAATTATGAAATTAATTTGTCCTGTGTGTTTGGTTCAAAACAGCTCCATCAGTCAAAATCTCACACAACACTAGGTATGTCAAATAAATAAATGCATTAACAACGCAAAAAAAAAAAAAAATAATAAAAAAAAAATAATAATTAAGAACACACATTATTTACACAACATGAATTTAACATTGTTTATGATAACACATTGCAAATTCAGAGCAGTGATCCACAAAATTGAAGTTTACAGTTATTCTGCCTCAAGCTTCGGCTAAACAATGTGACTTCTGATGCTGAAAATGAAAGCCTGAGTCTTTGTATAGTTGCCTACTGTGTGTGTGTGTGTGTGTGTGTGTGTGTGTGTGTGTGTTTTCACTCAACCCATAACCCATCTATTAAAACAAGCACTAATGAAACCAGATAATGGCTTTAGCAAACTAAGGACCAAACGCTCCAAAGTTAATAGGCCATCAGTCAACTTGTACAACTTTATTACACTTGAATTTTCAGTAGTTGTGTGTGGTATTTGTGCTTGTATGTCAGACATTAGCTCTGTTGGATGTTTGCATGCCCTGCTGAGTCTGTACCCAACACTTTGTGAAGATATACAACAGCACCTGGGTATTTTTTTTTGTGCCTTTTATCAACCAACAATTGGTTTCTCTCAGCTAACCTGACACCATGGCATCATTACTCCTACTTCCACAGTGTTTCTGTTCCCTGTTAGCATGTAACAGTAGCTCTCGACCCTGCTTGATCAAAAAGAGACCTCAACATTAAAAGGCAAAAAAACTGTAAACCCAAACCACATGTGAGCCTCTCCCTTGGGTTTCACCCCAATCCTCTCCTCTTCTCTTTGGCTTTGTCTCTCACATGCCCCTTTAGAAAAATGCTGAGGGCTGCAGGGTCAGCAAATTCATTGCAGTGGAGGTGCTGCTAGCGACCACGACCTGTTTGATCTCAGCACCCGGCTTGTCTCTAATAAATTAACCAGCAATCAAGGCTATTTACTTTGGTTGGAGGCTATTTGAGCAGAGATTGTTAAACGGCCCAGTTGTGTCGTTTACGGGGGAAGTGAGAGCTTTTCCCTTCATTTAGGAGAATTCCACCGCTTTATGAAATGAAGGGAGCTTTGCAGGGGGGCTTCGCTCAAGGTTCCCAATTCCGCGCTCCTGCCTGACAAAAGTCAGAGAAGAAAAGCATATTGTGTTTTATATGTATATTGTGGAAGGAAAGGGTTGTAATACTTCAAAGGAGTTGCTATAAAGGTAAATGGGAAAGTGCTTATTGCAAACAGAAGCCATCATGTAGCGGTCAGCCAAGAGTTATATGCCAGAGTGCAAATAAATACCTGAAGTCTCGTATGAACTGAACTAATGTTTGTACACTGTTGACTTTTACTTTTGACTTATTAACATACTAATACATTTATTTATTCTAATTGTATTATACTTTATTCATCTTTGTATTTGTGTAGTATGCAAATAAATATGGATGAAAAAGATCGAACATAGGATATAAAAAGATGATCTACAGTACACTTAAGTAGAGTATGTATTTATATATGTAAGAATTTATGTATTTCTTATTACATAAATATTCTAATATTTTCATTGAATTTTGTAGCATGTCAATAAGTATGTCATGTAATTACACATTTGTTCATTTATGTGTAACCATAGTAAAAATACATTATAATTAAATCCATGCATACAAGTCTATTTTTCTAATTTATTTTAATTTTATTTTAAAACATTTTTATTTATTTTATGTATGCAATGCATTGTTAAATCTTTAAATTATTTAAAAATGTAATGTTTCTCTTTACTTCAAAACAGAAATAACTAAATGTTCAACCTGATCTCACGGGAAAACGTACAAATTCTACGAGGTGGCTAATTCGTACGAATTCATACGACCTCACTCGTACGAATTAGATTTTTGCAAAATCGTACATATTTTACGAATTGCCCAATTCGTATGAATTCATACGAATGACCTACCCCTGACCCCGCCCCTAAACCTACCTTTCACGTGGGTTTAGACAAATCGTACAAATTCGTACGAGTGAGGTCGTACGAATTCGTACGAATTAGCCAACTTTTTATCATTCGTACGAATTCGTACGAATTGGTCGTGAGATAGTGTTGAAATGTTCCCCAAATAATGAGTTTTAGTTTTGCAATAGAAAATAATGGTAAATATTAAAGGTTGGAGCCTCTGGAGCCTCACCACTTTAATCAGACATGCTGAATTGAATGCATCATAAATAAAATCAAATAAAAACACAATGACATATAAAGAGGATGTTCATATAGAATTATACAAAAGGGTCAAAGGTGATAATCTATGGTGGTATGGATTTAACATCACACTCTTGAAAAGTCACATCAATGTCAACATCAGTCAGAAGGCATCACTCTATACTGCCTGCTGGGAAAATTTGTTTGTGACTTCCTACTTCCTTTGCCTGGAGCCCTTGACTGTAATTTGTATTACGCCACTGGTTACTAGGACACCAGAAACTGCTGTCCATGGTGCTGTGGCACATTTGCTAATTAGTGATAAAGACATTTCCTCCCTAAAGACCTGCATACATGCGGCTTAGCTAAGTGATGTAGTTCCCCTTTCATTCACTGCCAAATCAGCATTTTTTTGTGGTCAGGCCTTTGTGGTAAACTCACAATAATTCCTTGAAGTCCTTAGTCGACACCTCGTTAGCATTATGCTAAGTGTCTGTGGTTCAGGCTCACACAGAAATGGTGGTTAGAGATCGACATTAAAGAAGGAGGGCTTTTTTTTTCTTTGTTTCATTTAGCTCATTCACCATGCAACACATAACTCGGCCCAAACGAAGCAAAGAAATGTTATAATCACAGTCTACATGTGTTATGAATAATACTGCTCATGCATAAGGCCTATTGTTAGCATGTAGGCTACTATAGTCACACTGCATAGAATTATCAGTTCTAGTTAAGTGTGGCTTCAGACAACTGCTTCACAGATAATTCTGAGGGGATTTTTGTCAGTTGGATAAGGAGTTTCCCAATTAGAAACCCGTGTGTGTGTGTGTGTGTGTGTGTGCAAGTGCGTGTGTGTGTGGGTGTGCCTGTGTGGTTTAGGTAAACCATTATAGGGACGAAATGTCCACACAAAGATGGCAATATCCAAAATCCTTGACCTTGTGGGGACATTTTTTGGTTCCCAATGAGGAATACAGAATACATTTTTTTTTAAATGTAAAAATGCAGAAAGTTTTCTATTATGGGTAGGGGCTACAATTTACAGTTTGTAGGGGAGAGTGGGGTGAGTTGTGCCAGTTTTTACTCAAAGTGACTTTAAAGAGAGGCCATGGCAGTAATGCCTTCAACTTAAGGATGTACATATATTTCAGGATGTGGTGCATCCCTAAGAACAATAACTTTGGATCTGAAATAAATAGTTTCAGAAATATAGCTCTTGGAAAAAAAGAGCGGGGGAAGTTGTGCCTTTAGATATTGTCACCCTGGAATACCATAGCATGCGTTTTTCCTACTATGGTCAATTGCATAGGGATTTTGTATTGAACATAACTCTGGATCACAGTGTCATAGAGACAAGGGGGCGGGCTCATTTTACTCAGACGACCAATCAGTCTCTCAGGATCATTGTGAAGCTATCAAGCTACGCCCTAGCAACCATTTAGAGCACCATAGCAACACAATATATGATATTTGTGAATCATTTCAGGCAAAAAGGCTTTGGCAATAGATGCCTGTTGACATAGCGCTGTCTGTCAATTATGTAACATATAAGAATAAAGTGACTAGGCTAATTTTTAAACATCCTATTGTGACATAGGCCACTTAAAAATGGAATAAAACTTCTCTTTAATAACATAGTGCAAACTCAAAACTGAAATCAGTGTTAGCTAAATTAAACAAATAACAGGCAGGCCCAAGTAAAACAATGATGAGGCATGCCCATCTCCTCACTTCTCAAGATTATCCCCTGTGAGTATGTAGGTCTAGGTGGTCTGGATCTGGCACAACTTAACCCAGGCCCTTTGGCACAAATCACCCCGGACCCACAAGTTTGAAAAACTAGCATGATCCAGCAGTTAAGAGCTAACATCATGCTAACTGTATAGACTCATTGTGTAGCCTACTAAAGCACTAAAACATGTGTGAAATGTTTTCAAACTTGTCTATAATTGTTCAGACACTACAATCAAAAAACCTTAATCATAGAAATTTTACTTTGAAAGGGAAAAAACAGTTTTTTGCACTAAAATATGCTTAACTCTCATGCCATGTGTCTCTCTTCTTTGGAGGACGAGTAAAAGTGATTGCTTTTCAAAATTATGTGGTCACATGACCAATTTCTTCTATGGTTTTCCAGAAACAAGGGTGGAACTACTTCCCCCCCCCCTGGCACAAATCACCCCACTCTCCCCTACAGTATAAAAATCCTTATGCCTATGGATAGTCCCCATAAAAAATAATGTGTGTGTGCGTGTATGTCTGTGTGTTTTAAGCCAACCATCACTATTACTATTGCCTATATTTGGGTTAGGGTTTTGAACAAAGTTGTAACCCTAGAATGCATAAAAGGGGGTCGAATTGTTACAAAAGTTTTTTTCCATAAAATAATTGAATTCCATGATGTTCCATGGTTTCCTCTGAATTTTTTATGTTTTTTTTATATGTGAGCCTGAGCAATGTCATTTACATATCTGTTGTTCATAGGTTCAGAAAAAAAAATTAAAAATATGCATCGCTACCCCAAATCTTGACATAAAAGCACTCGTACGCCTTTCCTACAGAATTTTTTTTTAAAAATTGTCAGTAATTTGTCAATAGTATTTAATTCTTTGACACCCCATGGCTTACTCAAAATTTTGGATGTCAATTTAATATTTTGTACTGAGAAAACCTTTATAAAAACCTTTGTAAAAGGGTCAATGTATTTACTGTAAGATTTTGTTCTAAATTGTTTGCTTAATCATCGTTTTATAATCATTAATTGTTTTAATCACTTTTCTAAGTGATCAGACTAAAGGTGGGGTCACATTTACCATTGTTTTGCAAATTTTTGTAAGCAAAATCCAGCCATTTTAAAAGAAATCCACGCAATTGGGAATTTCGCCTGAATACGATATCCCCATGCAGATTTTGCAAATGGTTTAAGTTTGGTCATGCAAATTTGAACTGTTGACCAAAACAAAAAGCTGTTTGGTTTTGGACTTCTTTGTGATGTTTGCTTCAAAATTCCTTGTTACACTATCAACAATGCTACACTATCAACAATAGACAATGCACCCTTTTTGCCTGCCAAATGTTGGTTAAAGTCACCATGAAATCAAAATGGAATATAAAAAAAAAAAAAAAAAGACAGAATTTTACAGTGCTTATTGTGTATTGTATCTGTGTTATTTTTTATTTTATTCAAATGCCCTCATAATCTTTAATCAAAAACATGAACCTCCTCTCCCCCTTGAAACAATGTCTGCTCTCTTCATGACGTGTGTATCCTAAAATATCCTAAACAAACTACTGCAAACTGAGATCTGAGTCAAAATCTGCTATGGGGTAATTAATGTAGCAAATCATGTGAAAATGTATCATCTTTAATTTTCCAATAAAACAACATTTTATCAAACTTTGATAATTGCCTTAATTTAAACTCAGAAAGCTACTGATCAAACTCAATTTTTTAGAAATCACATGTCAAGTTTATAATATTTATTACATTAGCATATCAAAACGGATGACTAGGGACTCATCTCAAGATCACTCACTTAACCGTTTATCTATTGCCAAAATTATAAAAAAAACTAAAAAAAGATCAGTCAAGAATATAAAATTATTGAAAATCTCTGATAGACAGCATGCTGAAGCTGATCAGGCCGCCATTTTTTCCCTCTTCTTCGAAAGCAATGATGATGTCAAAACATCCGGGAGTGTGGGTTTTCCTGGAAATGTTTGTCGCTGGACCATTGCTTCTCGTAAATACTATATCGTGTATTGTGCATGTTATTTTTTGACAGACAAGCCCAAGTCCTAGATTTTTCTAATTCCAGGGGCCATTTCACTCAGATATATGTCATAATTGGTAAGAAAAGACCAATTTCCTAAGTATCCTAATTTCTGTTTCATGCCAACTTTAACGATTTACACCTGGCAGATGAGCAAATAATAATAATAATCCGGTTTCACTTTATTTTGATGGTCCCTTTAACACATTTGGTGGTCTATAAGTAACACTGCACCTACAGCTACTAACTCTCATTAGAGTATTAGTAGAGTATTAGTAGACTGGTAGGGTTAGGGTTAGGGTTAGAATAAGTTGACTTGTAGTTGCAAAGTTACTTATTGCCAGTAGAATGTCTGTTGGGGGAGCATCACAATAAAGAGTTTGGAGACACAGACAGTCTACTAATACTCTAATGAGAGTTAGTTGACATGTAGTTACAAAGTTATTTATAGTCAACAGAACAATGTTCAAAAGGGACCAACAAAATAAAGTGTTACCAATAATCCTATAGACATCATTTGATATATCTTTTCAAAAGAGTAGGAGAAAGGTTCTGGTGCCTTCTTGGAAACAGAGGAAGCAGTGCAGCTTGCTAAGTTAGGACACATCTGTCGAACTTGACACACAGGCTGATTAATGGGAGAGTGAGAAATGTTGCGCTCACCAGCCAGAACTTCACATGCAGGCCTGATCACATTGCACTCAGACACACGTGAGCGCACACATATATACCTACACCTATGTTTGAACTTCATTAGAGTACATAAACCGAGCTAGGCTTTACTGTCTACGTATAACATAATGAGTTAAAAAAAAAAGTATGGACCTGTCTGGCGCATCAACGAGGTCAAGTCTATTTTAGTTTTGCCAATTCAGGTCATGCATTTCATGTTTAGAGCTAATTTGTTAATGTAAAACTCCAGAGACAGGACAAATGTGACTTTTCAATTATAAATCAGTGTGTTCACAGGATTAGCTTTGCCATTCATTACGACTGCCCTCTAAATGTGTGACAAGCCTGATGTGTTGCTCACTGCTGACCAGGGAATGTGTGCCAATGCCAATAGTCATCATTCCAACACAAATTATATATGTCATACGGATATAAACTATATACTAAATATATGTGGAAGAATTTGTGACTGAATGGCATAAGGTAAATGGGTGTTTCGTGGGCTATGTATGTCGGCTAAGCACTAGAAAATATGTTTTCTTAAAACAGACTTTTCACACTCTCACTAGTTTACTTAAAGAGGCTACATGCGATTTTCTGAAATTTAAACTCGTGACTGACACCTGTGGCCAAAAAACGGAACTGCTCTTCCTTTCTGCTCGCTCTCGTACGTGCACACTTCACAAGTCATCCGCTGCAAAGAAGTCAACATTATGTTTACAGAGGTAAGAACAGTCAAATACATATATTGTTTGAGAAGCTAAGTTTGTTTGCTGACTAGCGGTGGTGGCAGAGTGATCTGAAACGTTTAACATGAACGCGCTTGACGTCACATCCACAGACAGCGCGCGAAAAATCCGACCCGACAGAAAATAGGAAAAATAGGATACAGGCTTATAGGTGCACCCACTGTGAGCTGACAAGGTGTCAGTATGCTCATCAGGAGATGTTTGAGTCATAAATGGTCAAATAAAAAGGCTATTGTTACGTTTATTTTGGGGAAAAAGTTGCATATAGCCTCTTTAATTTGTTCAACAGTGAATGTAAAATACAGGCATCCCAGAATTGTGTCATTTTTAAAAATGTTGTAATATTATTTTTGGAACTAAATAGCAGTCTTGATAAATTCATAGCTAGTATTTCATATACCCTAAATACACACAATTAAATAATATTTTATGTATATTAAAACATGAATACATTTAAAATTTACCTTGATTTGTATGTTTTCTTCACATCTCATATTTCATCTTAAGCATGCTCTTACTGACACTTTTGTCTTCTCTGTAAACATGTAGACTAACTTTTAAAAATAGCTAATTTCAGCAAACATTGTCAGTTTGAACATCATTTCCAAAGCACACAAAAGTCATAATTTATGTAAAAACTGATTGGCCTATAACTAATTTTCACACAGTACATACGGAAATGATTATTAATTATTTAACTCTTTGTGTAGAATAGTGTAATTTTAAAAATGTAATATTATTATTATTATTTGAAGTCACCATGAAATCAAAATTGACATCTTATTTTTTATGAAATATTACAGTGTTTATTATAAATGATTTATCCATGCTCATCTTTTTAAAATTCATATACCTTTGTAATCTTTTAATCAAAAACATTAATTTCCCCGCCCCCTTGCAACGACATCACTTCTCTGATGATGTGTGCAACGGCACGAGGGCCCTATGGACAAAATCAAGTCCTGACCTACATTTATTTCTCATTCGAGAAGCGGTTTCTTTCGGATGTACGTTACAACAGAGAAGAAAAGATAGGCACATTTTCTGTTTCATGCCGACTTTCATGCCCTATTTTAAAGATCCAAGCACATGGTCTAAAGCGCAGGGCAAAAGTGCACTTAGGGTGTGTCCGAATCCACTTTTGCTAGTTTAACGATGGGAAAAATGGTTGGTGCGCGTATTGTCTAAAAGGGTTGTCCCTATTCTCTTAATGAATAATGGTGTGTTTTGGGCGTAACGTGCAATAAACCAATCAGAGTCTCATCTCCCATTCCCTTTAAAAGCCAGTTGTGCTTGCGCCATGGCGGATTCGCTATTTACATGGAGAAATTTGCAGGCGGAAAAACTGAACGCTTCTGTAGCGAGGAAACGGATCTGCTTGTGCGCGAGGTTAAAGCGCGCGAGCATACCATCTACGAGACAAAGTGTGCACACGTTGTGGACCCGCCTATAGGCGCATATTACTAATGCGCTCTTTAAATAACCAAAAAAATATTGCGCCATTGACTTTAGATCAATTTAGATTAGTTTTTGTTGGTCAATGGCGCAGTCGATTTCAGTTGCCTCAAAATAGCAATGAGCCAACAATGCGCCTGAACACACCTCGTTTTCAGACCTGCACGCCCATGGGCGCACAAATGGGCACAAATGCATTTGCTATTTAAACATTGTGGTGCAGGACGTGAAAATGATAACTGCGTCGGGCTGAAGCTAGCAAAAAACACTTGCTGGCGCCGCATTGGTATATGATAGAGTGAAAGTTTAGATGTGGCCTTCATATAACATTTTATATATATATATATATATATATATATATATATATATATATATAAAAAGTCACCCCCTGGGACAAAAACTGTGGCTTTAGTCGAAGAAGCACCCATTTAAAACCTTTGCGATAGCTGGCTGTTGTCCAGGCATTGGCAGCATCTCTTGTGCTGGCTCTATATGTGGAATGTGTTGACAGGGTACAAGCCAGGCTTGAGGGATCTTGTTCTAAAGCCAATTAAGGATGGAAGTCTTACATTAGAGTCTGCTTGATAAAGTTACATCATTCTCACTATGCACTGCCCACAAAACCACTAAGCAGGGCTTTGATTGTTAATAAAACAGCCAATAAACATTCCCTGGAATTGAATATTGCTGACATGACTATTAGGTTTTTTGAATCATTATCCGGTTTTCCTCGAGCAAGCTAATTTTGTCGTGAAGTGAACTGAAATAACACTTCAACCATTAGCACATCCATAATTGGCTGTCAGGCTTCCATGAGACTAAAGCCCAGTTTTTGGTCACGGGAATAATGACACATGGCTCCTGTAATGCTGCTCGCTCGGATTCCGGGAATCCCTGCAACAACCAACTGTGTGGAAATCCAATACACAATATGCTGTTATATCTGAGAGCTCAAGCCACGCACTGTATCATTCCCTTCATAGGAACAGCTGTACTTTCAAGGCAAGTAATCTGATAGCAAGCGAAAAAGATTGTGTATTTCTTTTGACACAGGGCATAAACTTGTTAAAGGTTGTTCAAATCACCCGGGATGTTTCTTTGCTATATTGTCGATTTCAATTTGTACGTATTGAAAGGTTGTTTAATCTCCTTTGGCTGTTTGGACAAGGGTGTCTCTTCAAACTAAAATAACTGACAGAAATAGGTTATTGGAAAGGAAAAGAGGATATTCTGCTCAAACAAACTGGTTTTGACAGAGTCAGAGAAACATTTTTTTCCTTTTGAAGGGAAAATAAGAAGGTAACTTTCATTAACTTTACACGTCCATCATTGGAGTCTCTGGGACCCCCCAAAACTGAATAAATAGATGATTTCCTGATGGTGAACCAGCAACTCCACCATCATGGGCACAGATTTAGCTCATTTAAATGGACAATAAGAGGGGGCAGGGGAGGAAGAATCATTGTGTGATTCTGCTCTCTCTCTCTTACCCTCCCTTACAGGTGGAATTTACACACAAAGGCAGACAGGCTTCTATCTGCTCATCTGAGTGGACGCAGCAGTTTTGAAAAGCTCTAACAGGATTAAAGTGAGGACTGTCAAACCACAGAGCTGCTGTGGTGAAAAACCCTTCCCACATCTCCATGATCACTCTTCTGTTCACTCTCACAAGAACAGTAAGAAAAACGTCAGTTTGGCTTTTACCAAACTTTTTTTTTTTTTTTTTTTTTTTTACTCTGATGCGTACAGTAAATGTTTTGTATGGTTTTGGTTGTTTTGTATGGTTTGTTTCAAAATTGATTCAGCATTCCTTTACTCAATCACGTAATGGCGTCACTCACTCGTATGTATATTTCTGACATCTAAGTGTCATGCTATGATCATGCTGAGACATTCAAATTAAGTCATGTGTGTTAAGGCATATTGCTGATTATTTCCTTTCATTCACTTAATTGTCACAGCTTCATTTTGTGATCCTGCATGTCGAATAGACTGACACATATTGAGTAACTTTATATATGTATGTTCCTACATAATGCAGACATTGATGCACAAACGTGTATTGAAGAACTATATAAAGAATAAACTAATATTGTAAACTCCATGATTTAGCTTAACAAATAGCTTAGTTTAAAAATGTTATCAGCATTCATAATAAGCCTTAAATTGTATTTATTTATTTTTGCCTCAGACTCGCATGTGCATAGTTTCGGCAACTTACTCGTCCGACTCCTCGGTAGTCCTCAGCAAACTCGACAGTTAGTTGAACAGGCTGTGCGTCTTGTATCAGCAACCTGGAAGTAAACCAACTTAAAAGAGCGATTCTTTCAAGAAACGGACAGCACTATTGAATGGAGGCAGACCTGAATGTTAGCATGCAGCCGAAGGGCCGGGATTTAAGCAGTCTGATTGATTGGAGAAGTCCTGCATATGTCACCAGAGAGAAGTCTGTCATTTCAATATAAAATCCATTTATGACATTTTGATTGAACATTATTTATAAAAATCTAAAGTAAAAATTAATCAAATGTATGGATGAATCGTTCACAATAAGATAAAACATGCATTTAGAAAAAAGTTAAGGTGAATTTTCATTTCATCCTGACTTTAAATCCTCAGTGTCATCTGCAAACAAATCATATATAACTATTTTCAGAACAAAGTTGACTTTTCTGAGCAAATTTTGTAATTAACCAACTGGATGGAAAATACATGGATGACCTACTGCAAGGCAAGATTCTGATGAAGTATCCAAATACTTTATCTTAATTTTAAACAGTATGTCTGTGTCAGCAGTTTATAACTGAAAGCATAGACTCCTTCTTGTAAAATGTTTATCTTGAAAAGTATGCTTGTAATACCTTGATTTAAAATGAATGCCACTTGGTTTGATATTTTGTTATATAATAATGACATACATACTTAAAGTGTGACATAAAGTGTCCAACTACATTTACTTTTTGGCCCCTTGTGCATGCATGTTAAACAACAAAACTAAATATTGCAAGGCACATGTATTGTATGTGTATGTGTTTGCAAATGCGTCTGTGATTTTATCTTTGTCTGTGTATATTAAGCAGGTTTATCTCCCCTCTCATCTTTGAGCCTGTGTTGTATCAGTGATGTTTGGCCTATATTTCTGCTCTTCTACACACACTCCGAGAAAGGGAAACATTGCTGACACAACAGGATGTGTTAGTAAAAACAGCTGCAGGATCATCTTTCCACACAGCCATGAATAAGGTAACCATGCTAGGATTTGCTTCACTAAAAGATTGGGCAAAAGCAAACTAAATGTATAATAGCATGATTTCTAAATACTTTTTACTTGATCTTTGATACAAAAAGTTATAAATTGATGCCTTGTTGATCCCATAAGTATGAGTTTCGCCATGTGGTACACAAAGGATTGAATTGCTTTAAGACTAGACAAATTGCACAACAACTTAGAAAGCAAGTCAGGTCAAGATGAAAAAAAAAAAAAAAGAAGCTCCTTACAGAGCTGAAATTCAGCATTTTATGCAAGCACACGTGTTGTAAAATATGACGTTTAATAAAAAAAAATAAAAAAATTACTCTAAAGGTTTTGCAGCCAGCTGGAGCTGTATTGCTATGCGGTGATGATTGAGCAATATATTTAATACAGTGGTACACTTGCATGTGATTGCATTTATATTTCATAGTTCAACAAGAAGTTCATGCTAACCAACTTTCATTTCAGACATAATAATGCTTGTTCTACACCGTAGTGGTGTTTAGTTCCTAAACGATTCAGTTTTTTGAACGAATTGGTTGAGTTAATTATTCAATGACTCACTAAGCAGTAACTTGTTTTGTTCCTGGTTGAATTAAAATTTTGACAAATCACTTGAAGGAATGATTCAAGGAATCAATTACTTTGACAGACACTTGTCACCACCTACTGGTATAAAAATGCCCACAACTAATCAAATTCAAGGATAATTGGTTGTTGTATGTTGTATACAACAAATTATTATGATATAGCAGCATTCAGAGTTGCTTTATTTTACTCTGGTAGTCTATCCATCCTTTGCATTCCAGAATTAATTTTTAGGGCTCTTAGTCACATTATTTTCCTTCTCTTTATTTCTCTCTTCACCATGACCCGCACTTCCCACTAGAAGTAAGAACAGAAGTCGTAAATGGGTTCACGTGTGATATGACATGATTGTGTAACAAAACTCTTGCAACATTATAAAGAGCACCTAGCAGATGGAGGGAACAAGCAGAGAGAGAGATTTGGGAATGTCGCCTGAGGAGCCGGCACATTAGGTCCCTGTCTTATCTAATGACTGTATATCTTCAAACCCTCCCCAGTGGCCTTATGCAACAACATTCATAATTGCTTTAGTGCAACAATGTCAGCATACACTTGAGAAAAGTCATAACTCATAGAGCTCATCGTAGAGGTTGACTGTCATTGTTTTTTTAACCTGAAGTGTTGGGTTGGAAAACAGATAAATTAGTGTAGATTCATCTTTGTGTCATAATCATTTGGGATCCTTCTGGAAGAAATTGTAATTTTAGAGATCTTGCAAAACTGACAATTGATTTGATGGATGTCTGTGAAATACAGTATAGAGAAAAACAGTATAATGTGCACCATGAAAATGCTGCAACTATGAATTTCTCTTTGGGAGTTTATTGATGAAAACAGTTTCAGCTAAGCAATTACCGTCAGTGTCACAAATTCACATTTCAGATTAGTGACCTACAAATTGTGCGCAGTCGTAACTATTTTTTCATTTTCGAACTTTTTTCCCAGAGTTTTCAGACTGTTCTACATTTTTTATATTGTATTATATTATTCCTTTATAGGTTTATATTTAACTTTAGAATGAACTTTATAGGTTTCTTTAACTACTAAAAAAAAAAAGTTAGTTTGGTACAATGTATTACTGTGCTCATATTTTATTGCTAAACACTTTTGAGGTGGGGTCTCCAAAGTTATGGACATGTTTGATGGTACGATTAGGTTTGAGGGTGGGTACAATGGTAGGGGTATGATCAACAATGTAATTATAGACGCACTAGAATATTAGAAATGAATTGCAGTGGTCATTTGCATACCAACTATGTTAAGACTATGTCTAATATCTAGTCTGACAAACTAGCAGTTTCACTTTTCGAATTTAAATTAGACCAATCCATGTTTTTATGTAATTGACTTAAATGTTATGACCAGTCTTAAAATAATAATAATAATAATAATAATAATAATAATAATAATAATAATAATAATAATTACTACCTTGTAAGACTAGTCGTAGAGTAGTTTATGCAACTGGCCACAGATTACTGTACATGTAAAAATTACATGCAGGTATTTTTAAATGTAAGTACAATGTATGTACATACAGTAATAAGTGCATTGTATTAAATACTTGTTTCAACCATACGTCTCGCTTCCATCTGACTGGGTTCATGTGCCGTGACCATGAACTTCTGCCGCCTCAGTGGACTCACATACATGTATGTGCATATGTATTTCCATTGCCCCACATAAAATATAATTACATTTCTGAACTGTCAACATATGTACAGTGCGATTCAAATTTTTCTGACAGACATCTAAAGTAAAGCACTTGCTTAAGATCAAATTTATTTACTGGAAGTAATTCAGCATGTGAATGAAGTTACTTAATGCAGTCCCATATATTTACCACTAATAGCTACATCACCACTCTTTTGGACTGTACTTTGATGCAAGAAGCATACATTTAACAAAATAATCTGATTTGAAATTGAAAACACTCACTATTTAAAAATCTTTTCAAAAATACATAAAAACAAATTAGATTTTCTTGTTGAAGTGGAAGATAAAGCCAAGCGGCTAATTTAATTATGACCTTTGACCCTGAAGAAGCCAGGGGAAGCCCTTAAGTTATGTCTTTAATGAGGCGCAGTAGTCAGTAGACTAGTAAATAGGTCATAGATTTGAATGAAGCCTGCTTGTAAAATTTCTTTAGTTAGTTAACAACGGTTTTTATCAGAGGCTTGATTGATTTATGTTAATTAGATAGAGAACTGCATCAGCCTGCAGTTTTCAGAGAAGCTCAATTTGTTTGACATTTAAAAAAATAGCCTAATTAAACGGTTAGTAGAATTGTCTATTCAGCATGAATGGTTTCTGCTTATACAGTAATTTATTTTATAGCAATGACTAAGGACACCTCATGACTTAATGTTGAAATTTGATACATTAAATAGAAATACATTTTAAATCCGATGTCTGATAAACATGGTTAAGTTTTGCATTCTTGACAGCTTAACATGTTTGTCTGCCTTAAAACAGCCGTCTAAAGTGCCTTATAAAAATGTTCTACATTTTTATATGTAGCGTGTAAAATGTATGTAGCGTGTATTTTTATATATATGTATAAAAATGTTCTACATTTTTATGATCATTCCAAACAAACTACATCAATAAAATAGATTAATGTTCATTGATTGATTTGACATCATGGCGATAGAAGTAAAGACGCTTGAAAATGTTCACCACTTGTCCAAGTAATTGTTGTTAATTAGATGACCTTTCACCTTTGCTAATCACCCACCATCAAAGCTTATTGTCAGATAGTAAAAAAGCCTATTATCAACACACATTACAACCTGTAAATGTTGCGACCATTAAAAGTTTCTAAACACATGGTAATAAACCTAAATCCGCTATTAAATCAAATACTGTCTGCTTGCTATGTGGCAAAAGCCAAGACATTTTGAGAATTTGTGGGTATGTAGACATGGTATCTGCAAAGTATGTTGATCTTAAACAGGGGTTTCTCTTTCACATCTCTCTTATGCTTCAACTATTTGCCCCTGTGACCCCATCAGTGAAAGGTCTCCTTCAGCTCTGAGAAGATCATGGATTGTTTGGGAATAAGACTACTGTAATTGTTCCTCCGTCCACCTCAATTATAGCACATCTTGAGCTTGCCAAATTTTCTCAGAGAGGGCTGTGACATGGTCATTTGTTGGAGTGGTACCAGGGGAAATTCAATTAGTTATGCTGTTACTCTCCTATAACAAAAGACTTTGTTTTCATTAGCGGACACCAGGGTGTCTATTCAGTAGGTTAAAGTCATCTCTAATTACTACAGAAGCGGTGGATGGAAATAATCATGTGTCAAGGCCGATCTGAACTGCACTGAACTGTTTATGCTACTTTGTTTGTCCAATAAACGCATTTAAACCCAGAAGTTATGTCTCAGTAGCCTTAATTACTTCAAGTCTGTACGTCAGTATTATTATGCTCTGGTAATGAGCTTTGTTCCTCTTTCCAAAGCTTTTTGGAGGTATTTGGTTAATCATCCCCTTCCATTGCTAATTCTTCCCTTTACTGCCTTAAAGGGTTAGTTCACCCAAAAATGAAAATTCTGTCAGTAATTACTCCCCCTCATGTTGTTCCAACCCCGTAAGACTTTCGTTCATCTTCGGAACACAAATTAAGATATTTTTGATGAAATCTGAGAGCTGGCTCACTCCTTCATAGGCTTCTATGTAATTCTGTGTTCTCAACCTTAAGTTTATCAAGCGACAAGAATACTTTTTGTGCGCAAAAAAAACAAACAAAAATAATGACTTTATTCAATTATTAATTTTCTTTTATGTGGGCCTCTGACGTGAGTTCACGTAGTGTAACAGCGCAGCACTTCTGGGTTGTACGCCAGAACATAGGCTCACTATTGGCCGATGCTGGTCATGTGTGTGATGCTGGCCAATAGTGAGCCTACGTTCTGACGTACAACCCAGAAGCTCTGCGCTGTTACACTAAGATGAACGAAAGTTTTCCGGGGTTGGAACAACATGAGGGTGAGTTATTACTGACAGAATTTTCATTTTTGGGTGAACTAACCCTTTAATGGTAATGCATAACTCAACTCTACACTATTGAAATGTTCATTGTTGATTTGGATTAAATTGCTGGGAGCTGTAACGATTGAATGTGACAATGGTGAATCTTGCTCCAGTTTGTTCACTTCATTGATGCCATTTTGATCCTTGAGCTTTAAGGCAGAGATTGGTTAGCATGCTGACAACAGCTCCATGGGCTTTAGGAAGCTAGTGAAGTTCCAACTAAACTTTCACTAACTCTAAATGCTCTATAACCTAGATCTGTGGGAGTCAGTGAACAAAAGTAGTTTTGAGAAAGTCTAAGTCATTTATTGGGCTGTTTCCTCTAAGTTTTGAGTCAGGTATAATATATATATATATATATATATATATATATATATATATATATATATATATATATATATATATAGGCTGCAACACATTCTCACCCCAAAGCGTCACTTTCAAACAAGCTTCAATATCTGACGCTCAAAGCACCCTTTAGCGTCCATATGTGACGCTTCGGTTATGGGTAGGTTTAGGCGTCATGTAACTGACGCTTTCGAAAGTTCGTCAATATCCGACGCACAAAGCACCCTTAGCGTCAATATGAGACGCTTCGTTTATGGGTAGATTTAGGTCTGTGGTAGGGTTATGCGTCTCATATGGACGCTAAAGGGTGCTTTGAGCGTCAGATATTGAAGCATTTTTGAAAGCGTCAGTATATGACGACTTGGGGATGAGAACGGGCTGATATATATATATATATATTTCATTAAAGTGCTATTTGCAAGTTGAGTCATGGTTTACTATAGGCTACGTCATAGCCCAAAGTTCTCTTTCCTGTCTACATTGGTTAACTACATCATGTGTCTGGTTTTAATGAGCCCAAACAATCTGTTTCCTAATTATTAACAGGCTAATTGTTAAAACTTGCCTTTGACATTTAAAAGCTCATTTCACGTGCAAGTGAAGGGAACACCACTGCCGCAGTACAGTAGGGACTTAGATATTGATTCATTAACCATGTTCATTTAACAATCTCATTAGTGCAAGTAAATATAGGGCACTAATGTACAAATAAATTGAACATTTCATTTGTAAAGAACTGTTACAGAAACATTTTGTTTTTAATAATCTATGAGAGCGATCTTCTGCTAGTAGCTCATATTATAGCTAACGACATTAAAGTTCTTTTATTTTATTAGATTATTTTGCAAATAGCGCATCTATCTGACACAAAAAAAGTACCTCAGTTAAGTTGTCAGTATTAAACACCATTTGTACAGATCAGTTTAAACAAAATACCACCAATATGTCAGCGTTGGTTGCAGCAGAGATGAAACAGGATCTAAGTGCATCAGTTTTTATTTAGAAATAAACTCAAATCTTCACAAAACAGAATCTCAGGAACAAGAACAACCAACTAAACATGAACTGAAAGAAACCAAGGGCTTAAATAGACAGAAAACAAGAGAGGGCTAATTAACTAGACACAGCTGAACAGAACTAACTCAATAAGTAACCATAGAAACAAAACAACTGAACCAATCAACAGATTAGAAGACTAACAAAGAAACTCAGGCTACGTTTACACGTGGCCGGTTATTTTCATAAACGGACATTTCACCCTCTCCGTTTTCAGAAAAGTGTTCGTTTACACAAACCCGTGTATATGCCGTCAAGAGCATGCCAAACCTGTAGGTGGCTGTGTAACGAGAAGCTCAAGCCCATGTTAGCCAATCAGAATCCCGAAAATATAGGTTGCACCTTTGACGCAGTGCAAGTTCTGTCGCATACTGTGACGTCGACTGCCTAAAACTCCGTCTTTCTCAGTTTACATGCAAAGTGCAAACAGAGTTTTCCAAAATCTCCACTCTGGCCGGAGTTTTTAGAAAGAATCGGTTTCAGAGGAGAATTCTCCGTTTGCGTGTAAACGAGGGGCACAACCGAAGGGAAATGTCTCCGTTTTTCAAAATAACCATGTACGTGTAAACGGGGCCTCAGACATGAACAGAAAAACAGGTCAAAAATAAACTCTAAACACGAACACACATACTCAACACGTGACACAACACTCAAAAACATTTTTTTATTTGACATATTTCTCCGAACACTTTGTAATTGTCCTAAACAGGTTGTACATTTTTCTTCATTTCATGCAATCACATGCATATTTTTTTTTTTTAAAAAACACTGCATACAATTCTCAAATGTTTTCACATTAGTTCATACAGCCAACCAAAACTGTAATATATCAGGAAAAAACAATTGCAGCTCTTTTTATTGGTTTTACAAACAGCACAATAATTTGTGGACAATTTTTCCAAACACAATAAACAAAACTGTTATTTGCTAAATCCTCAATTGCACTTGGAATGTTCTAAATTAGCCCTAAATAAATATCTGCTGAGTTAGTAATACACACAACACAGGAAATGCAAATACACAGCTATCTCAAGCAAAAACTATAAAAGGGGAAAAGTAAAATGACAAAAACAAGAAGAATGGGAAAAGGAAGAAATGTAAGAGTGGGAGATTTTGGACAGGATAGAGGAAGGGTAATATTGAGAGGGAGAGGAACATTGGAAGAGGTTGAAAGAGATGAGGGGAAAGGAATGGGAAGAGAAGATGGAGCAAAAAGAGTTGAGGATTTAGGCGAAGCAAGAAGAGCTGAGGATGTAGAAAGAGGAGTAGAGGGAGAAGAGATGGTAGAGTGGAAGGCAATGGTATTAGTGGAAAGAGCTAGAGAAGAAAATATAAGACATTGACAGAGGGGAAGAGAAGGTGTAAATGTAAAATGTCCCTGGATGTCCCATGAAATCCACTTTCTGCATGGTGATCAGGAGTAAATTGAGCGTTGTTGTTTGGGACAATTTCCAATTTCACCATTCAGCACTGATGCAAGAGTGGTTTGAGCATCATCCACATTTCAGGATGGTGCTCCTTCCAGGATATTCTCCTCTTGGAGATGGAAAGTATATGATCTCAACCCTTACAACCAAGTAAGTCTTCTTCAAGCGATGGAAGAGTCCTGTGGAGAAGCTGATGGATCCATCATTCACAGCATTTTCTCCCACGACTCGTGAAAAATATATGCTATGATGTTGATGAAATTATTTGACCAGATGTAAATGAGAGGCAAGTTATACTGTGTAAAGTTCATTGATTCAATGATTGCAGTACAATTGTTTATTTACTTATTTATTTATTGATTTTTGGGTGAAAATTCATTGTTATACAACTTAACTCGACAGTAAAAAACTTTGAAGAACATGATTAAAGAACATGAAAATGTGTATTTTCATTCATGTATGTGTATCTACAGCTGAATTTGTTATCAAATCAACAGAAAACACACACATAGTTTTGATGTTACTATTTATTTTTGATAAATGCATTATAAATAGAATAAATTGCAGTAAAATTGAACTGTTTGGTCAACATAAGAGTGTGTTTAGTTTGAATAAGTTGAGTTGTTAATTGTTTTGAGATTAACTAGTACATTCATTTGGAGGAGAAAAACTGTACTATATAAAAAAAAACTCTAAAATGCAGAATCTGCACATTAACCTGTGATTTTTTGAATCACTTAATTTAAATGAACCATCTGAATGAACTGATTCATAGTAAAAAAAAAAAAAAAGAAAGAAATTGGCGTAGAATTTACTTTGAAATCATTTTCATTAAAATTTGTTTGGTAAATTTCACATATTACAAAGAAATGGCAACACATTTGCAACATTGCAACATTAAATGTGAAATTTTAAAGTAAAATTTCTTTCTTGAAAAAATTGTAAAGACTTTGTTTTGATTCTTGTAAAGAATATTTGTTTTATTTACAACTTTGTAAAAAATCTTTTTTTTTAACAGAGCAGAAAAAAGTGACATCCTAAATTATCTAAATGATAATTTAGAACATGTTTAATTGCATCATTGTTCGACTGTAAATCTCTGTGTACAATAAATTCTGTTTTGAAAATAGCTAAGGTTCTGACATGCTACTTTTAGTTGTTAGTTGCATCACTATAGTGTTAGTTATTCAGACAATAAGATTAAAAAAAATCCAAGACAAGCTGTTTATATTCCATTCTTGGATGGATGCTAAAGACAGACTATGGAGATGTCTACTATATATAGTTCTATGCTACTATCTAAAGTCCATAAAAATAGGGCCCAATGTACTCTGTTTAGTGCTCGAAGTAGGCCGGTACGCACCAAGTCTGAATTTTAATCTTTAGCGTACCCTCACTTTTTCTTGAGTACCGGCCTTTCTTACATGTTGCCAGTACTCACACACACCGCCAACTGATATGGCTCTTCATTGATGCATAATAAGTGGGCCAAGAGGATGTTTCAGCTTGGTTTAGGCCGTTTATTATCGCTCACTTCTACATCTCTAGAAATGAGCCAGAGCCTTCCCAGCCTTTCTTTCTCCAGATTTTGACCACATGTAAACAACACACCACCCAGCCGGCCTATCCTGGTCAGAGAAAAAAAATGCTTCTGGTTGGCTCTAATGTTGTCTTGCCGAAGTGAATAACACTCCCATCACAAATATGGGAAGCCAAGATTTCTGAGCTCAGCAACATATGGCCACCTCCTTGAGAGAGCTATAAAACAGGCTATTTAAATCTAACCTAATTACAGTCTAGACAAGTTTCTTCAGTACACCCGGAGAGCTGTGGATCTGCATTCACACACTTGGTCACTAGCATTCTTTAGGTTAGTTTAATCCAGACCGCCAAGTAGTGAAAAGAAGCTTACTCACTGGGAAACTCATCAAGCCAATAAGAATCAGCTGCTTATAGATTAAAGAGAACATGATGTTAGTTTAACTTTATAGTGAAGGGCTGAAGAATTTAAAAAAGACTTCAAAGGTGCCAAGTACCAACCAAACCTGCCTGATCTGTCACAGAACACAATAATAATGTAAGTAGATTAGGACTAATCCCATTAATTTTTTTTTGCAACATCAATATGATACTGTAAGTATAAGAGGGCAAAGACAGATTAAATAAGGGCCTGTTTACACCTGGTACACCTGGTCACTTTATCCGTTAGCCATCCCATTTTGTTAAAACTGTTCCATTTACACAAGTCCTATTCGGACGGGATTAGTTTAACATGGAGAGGTGAGGTAAAGTGATAATTACCAGAGCTTCTCATTGATTTTATTCCCGTCCAAATGTGTCATCTCAGTAATCGTTACGGACAATGTAAGTAAAGATTACAGCGACTTTTACCTTCTGTAAAAAGGTCAGAATAATTACCTCAGGTAATACTAATCCTGTGTGAAATAGACCCGGTGTTAATATGTACGTAAATATTCCGTCATTTCCTGTGTAAAAGTGGTTTTCCGCGTTTTTTTCAATTATGGAGGCGCTAGAAAAAGCATTCAGTTGCGCTCTAAGCGGTGGGACAAGTCTGTGGACTATGACGCTATTTTCTTCTAGATCTGCTGTAGGCTACAGCAGAAACAAACTTTGTTGCATTATTTTCCTGTTATCACTGTAAAGCTGCTTAGAAACAATCTGTATTGTAAAAAGCGCTAAATAAATAAAGGTGACTTGACTTGTGTCAAAACTCAAGTGTTTTCCACATTCCATTCAGATCAAAAAGAAGGTCGAAAGCACTTGTTAGAGGCACGGAACTTCTTTTAGCGTTAGCCTAGCTGACTATTACCAACACAATCCAATCTGAATTTAATTAATACATCGTTCAACCGGACCTAACTGTTTTGTAAATAATATGCACATGACGACAGAGAGGTGACGGCAGTGCGTAAATCGAGTTACCCCTCCCACTTCTGCTAGTTCTACTGAGATATGATATTATCCCGTGCAAATTGGCCATTAATATTATAGACGTCCTGTGGTAAAATGACATTACTCCATCTACCTTTGTAAAACTAATCCCATCCGAAAAGGGCTTTAGCGGCATAAATGTTACTCTGCAAAACAAATGTAAATCCGATCTTCAATTTCAAGATCAAAGACCACAGTAGGAGAGAGCAGCATCATCACTGGTAATGTGGTAACCTCACTACTTTTAATGAAGATGACTGTGTTAAGCTTCAGGATGCATGGCAAACTTTCAGTTTCATTTGTGGCAGTTTGCACGTCACTTGCTAAAGAGATACACAGGCAGCTTCTCATTTGCGGTGGGCCATATCTGTGGCAGTGATGCATGCTGCAGTAGCTGTTATATCTGCCTGTAACACGCTCTCTCGCTTTTTCTCTTTTTTTACCATTTCAGGAGGATTATTGTTCAGCTGAAGTCAGTTCAGTGTTGCTTCAGTCCTGTTGTAAAGATCATCCATTTCATATAGTGCGACATATTAGCAAAGGTCAGGTTTTATTGTGTGCCATTATCTCTTCTACATATTTAATGTATTGACCTGTAGGCTTTTATGTGTCAGTGGCCCTCATTTGACCTTTGACTTTAAAGGTAAACAGATACAGTTTGACCAGTATCTATTTGTGCAGTATGTATTTGTAGCATAGTTACTATAGTTTTAAGCTTAGTTTTGCTTAACAGTAGTGCAAAGAAAAGCAGAAAACATCAAACGAAAGACCAAACTGAAGTGTAATCATTAAATCCTGTACTGGCTAATTACAAATTTCACCTATTTGCTAATCTGGCTTTCAGCAAATCAGGACTAGGCCTTCTTTGCGAACATCATGGCACATAATTAATATTAATGAGCAATAATGTTATAAAGGTTTATAATGTCCCAACCCACTTTTCAAGTTGTTTCTACACCCCTGCAACCCACTGCTGTACTTTATGGGTCTCTACTTAAATACATAAAAGGAAATTTAAAGCATAGTGAGGCTTCAGTATAGGCTACACTCAAGAAAAAAAACAAATCTGCCATCAATCTCCTTCATCCTACAAAGTTGAAAGCATTCAAGATCAAACATTTTCCTAGACCATGCTTTTCAGACATGTTACATACTCATAAAGTAAATCTCCTCATAAAACACGAATATACCATCCCGCTTCAAATGACTATGATATTTTGAAGAGACCATACACTGCCTTTGCATTCCTTTAGACAGAAACAAGCCATAGGGTGGGGGCTTATGCTAACATATGTTGTTTCTTTTTGAGTAAACCTGAGGTAACCCCACTGGAATGTTTCATTTTAGGTAAATCTGAAGCAAGCCCTGCTTCTATATTCTTCACAAGGTATGTCAGTCTCATTATAAAGGGTCTTCAGATCAGTGCAAATAAACAGTACACATGAACTTCATTTTTATTTTATGCTTATGATTCCAACTAAAGTCAGAGTTCTGTAGGATGCAGCATGAAAGACTCAGAAATAGTGATGGGAATTGTAATTAAAACTGTGTAATAAATAATCGGTTTATAAGAGTGATTTGTTATAGGGACATAAACTACACTGGTTGTGAACAATGTTTTTGATTGGCTAAAAATGAGATGGCTAATTTAACGTTTAAATAACGATAACGTTTAAAAAAAATATATATCAAAACTGGCACCTTGGAACCTATTTTCGAGCCACCAAGCACTGTTGTCGTGCAAATGAACGGACAGAACACATTAAAGGGGACATATCATGCTAAATCCACTTTTTTAGCCCTTAAATGCATTTTGTTGTATATTTGGAGTGTTTAGAAGTACAGAAAAGTTGAAATTATTCTCTTCAGGTGCTTCGTTGATATCTTTATATTCTGTTTTGGTCATATTTTTCAACCTGTTCCGATTTTTCTGTTCTCTATGACGTTTTTTGAACTATTACGTCACAGTATTTGCAGCGGAACTGCCAAATAAGGACATCGACTACCGGCTCAACACTTCGAGCAATCCGCCATTTTTATTTCTCGCTGCAATTTTGTAGTCCAAGCTAAAGGATGCAGAAGTTACGAGAGGGTAAGTTAAAATGTTCGGTTGTTGGATGTAGTAACCCACACGCTTCATTACACCGTCTAATGTAGATGAACTGCCGCGCTTGTGACAGGGCGCATGTTTAACTGAAAGAACGAGCAGAGAGAGAGACCCGGTCGCGCGCACGCGCACTCTCTCTCTTCGGAGCCAGGCGAAAGTGTAAACAAGACTTCACCGTCTCCAAACTAGACGCTGTCTTGCTCTCTCTCCCTCGCACATATTAATCAAAATAAATCGACACGGTGGTAAAAGGTCGGAAGACCAAAGTTTCATGTGTAAATACAGTAACACACCATTGCGATACATCCATATGAAGACGTTGTTCTGCAGGTTCGTCGTCTTCATTTTCATCTCGCTCCGGCTCCGACTCTGGCTCGAACATGTAAGGCTGGCTGGACAAGTCTTCCGTTGTTGACATTTTGTTAATAACGTGTGAATAAAAAGTTTCTGTGCCGCTAGATAATCGTATCTCTGCTATCAAACTACAAAAATGGCCGAACGGGGTGGAGTTGAACCGAGTGTCACCTCTGCAACCTGAAGAGGGGGCGGGGTATGAAGTGTCTCAATTGTATTTAAAGAGACCGCACCAAAACGAGTTGCTCTCAGACGCACATCAGAAAAGGGGTAGAAAAGGGGCCTGTGGAGCTATAATAATGAGGAATTCAGACCCAAGCATTGCAGTTCCGCTTTATATAGACTACAAATGTATGATTTATATGTAAAAAGGAACGATTTAAAAGCATGATATGTCTCCTTTAAAAGTTTTCTGTTTTCAGTTAAAACGGTGTCGTGGAAGTTAATAACTAATGATCTTTGCAACAGAAGTGAATCAATCAAAAACTAACTTTAGCTGGACAATAACTTTATTCTAGAGCTGCTGTAAAGCCAAAACAATCTTTGTTACTTTAATTTTTCCATTGTCACTGTAAAGCTGCTTTGAAACAATGTATATTGTTAAAAGCGCTATATAAATGAAGGTGACTTGACTTGACTAATTAGAGTCATTGGTTTGGGAGTCGTACAATGGTGGTCGCGCTGTCTGTTTCTCTCAGTGTTGCAACTTCACTGAATAAGTAGTACAGTATTAAGATTATTTTAGTACAGTGCTCTGCACATTGGTGGAAAAATGCACTTGCAAGAACCGTTAAACGAACATCATTTGGTTGCAGTATTGTTTTTTATCCTTATGAAAGCGACTCTGAATAACCCTACTTATCTATACACAGAAAAACACTATTACAAATAGGCATTTCGTCCTGCTCCTTTCCAGTTATTGTAGGTAGTTCCACCCCAAAATCACGTCATTGGTTGCACCAAAAGTTGACATGTTGGACTTCTAAAAAAAACAATGTTTTAAAAGAGCCACTGATCCACAGTATTTACAGACAAAATGTGAATGGTTTACTATAGTTGTCTCTGCACATTAACATAGGATAAGAGAAAATATTTTAAAATTGAAAAAAAATTGCTCACTTCAACTTTAAAGGGTTATTTCCCATCCCAGACTACATTTACATTACATTGACTTTTTAAAGTATGAAACACATTAAGAAGGTACACAGAGTAAATGATATATGAGTCTAAGGCATTTCTCCCCAGTGTTTCCTACGCATATGTTAGTGATATAATCTTAAAGAACACACCAGAATAAATCTACTTAAAGCCTTTGCTCATTTCTCCAGATGGCTCAGCAACCTCGACTATGCTTAAAGCGCTGACATATTAGATCAGCCAAAAGCTTTGCGAGGTTCAAATCCATTTAGTCATATATCTTATTCCCTCTGCAAATTAACACCGTCTCTTACGATAGCAAAGATTTATGATGATGTCTCCTTGCTAAATAATTTAGCATGCTTTGAGAACAAAGAATGACTGCACTGTGGCAGGATGAGAAATGTATCTGTTATTATTATTATTTAAACATAGAAAATATAGAAACATAGAAAATACATTTTAGTTCCAGTGTCATTTTAGTATTATTTATTAATATTTTGAATTAGATTTTGTTTTTACATTTTCAAATTAAATAATTTAGTTTATTTATTTATTTATTTATTTTTAGATTTAGTTTTTTTATATATATATATATATTTCTGTTTAGATTGAATAATTTTTTTTATTTCAGTTTTAAAATTTTAGGTATAGTAATTTTAATACTTCAGCTTAAACCATTTATTTCAACTAGTTGCTAATACATCATATCAATTTTTTGTATGTTTTTTTTTTTCATCTAATTATTATATTTATATTTTATTTTATTTTCGCTTTATTTATATTTTTCTAAATGTGTTAACATTAAACAACAAACTAGTAAACAATAAATCTTGACAATATGCATTCTAAGAAAAGACATGTAAGACATTTACATTTTAATAAATATTTATTTTGTTTTTTAAAGTTATATATTTACATTACATAAAGTCAAAATATTTTAGAAATATAATATAATATTTTGTATGTATAAAAGTATAGTTAATACACACACACATATATTATTATTAACTCTGAATATACGCATTGCAATCCAGGATTTGAATATAGATGTTTAGTTAACTTGACTCCGCTAACCTTGTTGTCATAACCACAATGTCTTACAAATGTTGGTCACTTGAAAAGAATCTCCCAGTTGACAGAACTGTACAATCCAGAAGACTGATTCATGCTAATCCTTTCTACGTTAAACAAACACATCCATTTGTCTCTGAAGGCTTCAAAAGTGTACGTGTGTGTCTAACACTATAAAAAAGGACAAAAGTGTCTCTTGGAAGATGCAATGGAAGTTTTCGCCAGTTTTTGTGCCTCAACACCAATTAGATGAGTAGCTCTTATATTCTCTGAAAGACATCAACAACAAAAGAAAGAGAGAACACTCATCTCCTAAGAGGTTAATGAAAGGATCCTGATGGATGTTCTGTCATGACAAAGAACATCCATCAGTCATTGGGATCCCGAAGAGAGAGCGTGGAACTCACCACATTACGCAAACTGCTGTTTGATTCACCTCCTCCTCCAGGAGGCCAATGGCATCCCTAGGGTTCATTGATCACCCCAGGGGAACGCTGATGATTACATTGGAGGTTTCTGATAGCACGTCTTTGAAGAGTTGCTTGCCTTCTTGAAGGATGAGTTCCTCATGGGAATAAATGGACTGTCACACTGTTCTACCCCCTGCTGCCCCCACAATGCTTGCTAACTAGGCGTACATCACACCTTGAAAGCACTCATTCAGACTCTGTCACCATTCATGGCCATCACTTCCTTAAAGACAAATGCCTTCAGAAGGTCCCTTTCATCCTATTGTCAGAACTTCACTGTCTCCTTCCCAGTCGGGACCCTGAAGTGGAGGAATAGCCTGTTAGCGCTAGCTCAGGCCTTGACCCGAGGACCTCTCGACAAGGAGACCCCCTCCCTTTAGACCACTTTTGTTCCTGAGATTGGTGCCCCAAACTGAGGCAAATCAGACCCTGGTCGGCTCTTGGAAGGCGGGAGCCACCAGGAGTGCCATTATGCTCCCATTCATGAGTTAGACAAACGGAGCAGAGTGGACTGGACATTAGCAGCTCTTGTATGGGACAATGTCCACACAGAGTGACAGCTCCAACTGAGAGTGGAATGCGGGCATATTAGGGTTGATTTTAGGGATTGTACGAAGGCATTTTATTATGTTGCAGTGATCATTATAGTGGATATGCTGTCCATGGCTACAGCACAGATACTTTTACATCAAATTTTCGATTCACCAATATGCCATCCGATTTGGTTGTGCTCAAACTGTCAGAGCAAATAGCAGGTTCAGAGATCAATATTGTAACCCAACCGAAGTGTTTATCCTGCCTTTTAACTGTATCTGTTGGAGAGTCATGATGCCAGAATAACAGCTAATTCCAGCACCACTCTTATTGATCAGTGCAAGCAAAAATCAATGCAACTGACTCAGATGTTTAGAGTGTGTATAGAGTGCTTTACTTAAGGGGTAGATAGAGATTTTCAGGATTGAAAAATATGATTTATACCAGTTATGAAAGTCTGCTGAAATACAACACTGGTTCAAACACTTGAAATCCTAATAAAAGAAAGAACATGGAATTTCAGACACCTATATCACACTTAAAAATGTCTGAATGTGATTTCAAACCAAATGGCATCTGCAAACAACTATCTAGTGAACTAACTTCACTTTTCTGAGCCATTTTTGCATTCACTTGTAACCAGCTAATGCCAAAATTACTTTTAGATGTTATATGAAGTCAGTTCTCTTCACAAAACAGGTGTAGTTCATCAGAATAACTAATGTCTGACAACCAGAAAGCGCTAAAATACATATTTTGTCTTCATTTTAAATAACAGGCCATGCGTATTTGTTTAAATATGAATCATAAGCACCAAAAGCATCTTCTTGTGAAATAAAGTGGTTGTGTTTGTGTTATTTTTCTCTAAGGCAAATGTTGTTTAGTTTGATATTTGGTGATATGAAGACATTCATGCATTTATAAGTGTGACTTACAGTAAGTGTTCACATACTCTTTGGAGCCTGAATTGCTTCTTTATTCTTCTGTTTTCGTTTCATGGTGGATCTATTAGGAGTACAGAAGGAAATTATGTTATATATATATATCTCCAGTACTCACATGGAACTTTTTATTGGATCCAGCCCTAACAAAATACTTTGATAATACTTATACTAATAAAGAAACATGCTGGTCCCTTTTCACACTCTAAAAAAAAAAGAGAAGAACCTTTAAACTTCTCAAGCTAAATCCAGCTCCAAGTGTCTTCTTCAATGACACCACCTCCCTTTCCCCTCATGATGACCGTCTACAGAGGAAGAGATCCATCAGGTCTGATTGGTCTCAGGCTACTGTTTGTGTCCAAGGCAACGAGGCCTCTTTCTCTCATCTTATTCACTGAGCTCTTTAGGGGGCGTCAGAGTGCCTTGTTAGGACTGCTCAGACCTCACAGGATGAACCCTGGAGGTTACTGAGGGGTCCCTAGTAACAAGGGCGAGAAGGGGGGGTTATGCCCTCCGGATGATAACCCCTCTTCAACTATTCCCGCCGAGACCTCAGGAGACACGAGGATTACTGAGGTGATGCGTGTGATTGGCGTCCTCGGCCCTCACTTCAGTGTTTAATCTGTTTCCCAGTCTCGAAGGGAGGGACCGTGGAGTTTCATATAATTACAGCATGTTTGTGGATTAGAGTTGTGTTAATATATCACATTGTGAGGCCACTATTTTATTGCTTCAAGCACATATGTATCTCTTTATCACTTGTTCGCTCATCCGCAGTTTGTTTTTGGCACAGCTTCCAATCTACACAATAAATTATTTGACTTTTCCTGCTCTGTGGATAGGAACAGGAAAATGTGTTTTGATCAAAAGTGACAAGAGTGTTTCCAAGCAAAATATTATAATTCATCTGAGTGCACTATGGGAACTCTGCTAAATGTGACCTGGAGCGTTTGTGGATTCAAATGACATCACCATTTACTTTGTTTTTAGAATAACGCAGGATAAGGAAACCTCTAAACAAATTAGCAGCAAATTTATGTCATACATTTTTTTTTTTTTTTTTTTTTTTTTTTTACTTGAAAGAAAAATCTGAGTCTGACAGGTTTTAGGTGACATTTAGCCTGTGACACCTATAGTGTTAACCAAGCTCAGATGGCTGATTATCTGAAAAGAAAGTAATAACAACAACAACAAAATAACATCTTGATTTAGTATAATATAATATAAAATATAATATAAATAATATTAATTAGTTCATATTTTAAAAATGAGTTGATAGTATAAGAAATGCTATCCTCAGTTAATTAATTAATTAATTTAATTAATTCATTCAATTATTCATTCATTAATTTATTAATTCAATTATTAATTCATTCATTCAACCTGTGCAATGGGTCAACAGTAAGTGAAACTGGAACATGAGTTTTATATTGGATTAAAAACCACTGAGGACATTCTCTTTTTTGGTGGTTTAAGTGCATTGCTATATGGTAGGGTATTGTGGGTGGTTGCCATGGCATATGCGGTTGCTAAGGTGTTCTGAGGTTTTTTTGTGCATTGCTAGTGTCTAGTGGACGGATGATTTGCCATTACTTACTGGCATTATCATGAGTCATAAGAACCCACTATTAGGCTATGTTCAGACTGCATGAAAATCAGATCTTTTCAGGTGGACTGTCAACACTGTTAAATTGCATGTGATCAGATAAGATTTGTGTGTCCAGATATAATCAATGCCTCTGCATGGGTTGATTTGGTAACAACATATGCTTACATGTTTCTGACAAGGCTTTCAAAACGGCTACAGGAAAAATAGAGGTGCATCATATCTCACTCTCCAAATAAGCGCCCTGTCGAGTCACGGTGCAGAACTCCTCCTTCGCACAAGAAAAACTCAGCGATGGAGAAGACTGGTATAGATATTGTGATGTTCCGTGCTGTAGTCACAGCCAGCTTCACTGTGCAGCGAGGGATGAAGTGTTTCTGTCACCGGTTTTGATATTATCGTTGTGTCGTGTTAAGAGTGATGCAAAAGACAATTTGAAATCCAATTTGAGCAGCCAGGGAGTCCTGTTTGGCAAAAATCTGATTTGAATCACATTTCAAACCACCTCCAATGTGGTTTGAATCAGATTTCATGTGTTTTTTTGCTGTCCAGACTTTCAAAAACCCATCTCGATAAAATCTGGATATGCAAAAAATCTGATTTTTGCTGGCAGTCTGAGGGCCCTATTTTAACGATCTGAAACGCAAGTGTCAAAGCGCAAAGCGCAAGTAACTTTGTGGGCGGGTCTCGGCGCTGTTGCTATTTTCCCGGCGGGATAAATGACTCTTGCGCCCGGCGCAAATCTAAAAGGGGTTGGTCTAAAGTAGCTTCATTATTCATAGGTGTGGTTTGGGCGTAACGTGAAATAAACCAATCAGAGCATCATCTCACATTCCCTTTAAGAGCAGACGCGCTTTTTCATTGGCGTATTGCTATTATAACGGCGGATTTGCCAGGCGCGTGCCAGGAGCGGTTTACAGCCGAGGAGAGCAACGCTCTCGTCACGGCCGTAAAAGAAAGAGAAGTGACATTGGGGATGGAGAAACACACCCAAATTAGCTTCGGTTAAACAGGCATATAATAATGTGGGTAAATGTGTAAGCTAGATGTATGCTTTTATAATAAATTGTCTATCTATCTATCTATCTATCTATCTATCTATCTATCTATCTATCTATCTATCTATCTATCTATCTATCTATCTATCTATCTATCGTTTGTAATAATATGATTTGCAAAAATGAAAACTGCTGCTTCTGTGTAGATTAGAGAATCAAAGTGTATGCGCGTTGTGCACGCTATACATTATGGTCAAGCATGCGCCCTTAAAATAGCATAATGAACAACGCGCAACGCGCCACTGACTTTAGACTAGGTTTTTTCTGGCCAGTGGCGCAATTGTTTTATGGAACAGTAAAATAGCACCAGGGATTGTTTGCGCCGGAACACGCCTCCTTTTTTTCACTGAACCGCCCAGGGAGCGCAAGTTCATTCCCTAGTTTAGCGATGTGCTTCTGTGGAGGAAAAAACGCGCTTTGCGCGGGTGCAAAATAGGAATGAAACATGCGTCGGTGTACAAAGTCAATTGCGCTGGGTGTAAGATAGGGCCCTGACCGTGGTCTTATTTTTGTTTACATATAAAGTCACATTCATCAAAAAAAAAAAAAAAAAAAAAAGCTTCTTCAGATGTCTGCATTGGGCAACAATCTGAAACCTCAACAACAAGTTGCTAAGCTAATAACCCATTACATCAGTTTCAGCAGTGCTCAGTGATTTACTGCCTCTTCTTCATGTCAGACAATTAATGTATTTTCACACTGATGTGTGGATATGGCATCACCTGGTGAAGTCCTGTATTTTTAGAGGCACTTTAATTCACAAGTGCCTCTGTTATAAGATTCTCAATGGAGAACCTCTTAGCATGGTTAGAAATCCATCTTTTGTAAAGATCTTTGAGAATGGCATCCTGCTGGCTAAGCTAGACAGATCCAGTATTTCTTAGTGTATGAGTCTATATTTTTCTCTTTGAGTCTTTGTAAAGACCTTAATAGTGTCACAGCATCAGTTTAAATCTGATACTGTTTGTCCTGATCCTCCCTGCGCTTATCAGAATTAGCTTTGCCACACTGGACCTGACGCTTAATCAGGCCTCCCTTACCAGGAAACAATAAATCTTGGCATAAGTGCTGGCTAAGTGGGAATTAGTCTCTTTTGAGTCTGTCTCCCTCCCTTCGGCCCCTATCTGCAGCGAAAACAGCTGGGCTGCATTACGCGGAGGGAAGGGGGTCTGAGTTTCCTTCCTTAGGAAGACGCTGTCTACAAAAAAGCCCCAGGGCAGGCTATTTTGGCTCTGCAACAGACCACTTAAATGTGGCATGTACATGTGGCTGCCGTGGTTCATTAATAATGGACAGCTTTACCGCCAGCTGCTGTTATAGGATGCTGGGGCAGGCAGCGCTGGAGAAAGTCAAGAAGGATGTGGCATTTTGATGATGAAATCAACAAGAGGAAACCCTATGCCCCTCTAGAAGAACTAAATGTATCTAAAATTGATCAAAACAAGAACACAGTCTGGGGTGCGTTTCCCAAAAGCATTGTTAGCCAACTATGTTCGCAAGTTCCGTCGTTATCAGCATAGTTCAACGAGTCGGTGTTTCCCGAAACCATCGTTCCAACGAACATTCGCAAACAGTATCGCAAAGTTGTGTGGTTGGAATGACAGCTCTCGACCTGTGTTTAGAAGCATAGTTTCTAGTTTGCAAGATATGTGGACTTAATACATTCTTTTCTTGAGCAAAATAAGCAAGCTGACATTCAGTACAATCTGTGTATTTTATTTAGAATACATACAAATGTCATTTACGCCTTTTAGTTCTTCAAGAGATTTAAAGCACCGTTTTTGAAGAGTGCGCATTTGCGAACGTGCTCTACTACGTAAGAACTAGCCTATGATTCAATCTGGAAATTAAGCAAAATAACTGATTCAATCTCAAACAGATTCATTAAAATAAGTTATTGCTCCACCACAAGCGTGATGTCATAAACCAACGTGGTTTGATGACCACTTTGCGACAATGTGTTTTCGGGGAAACAGTCGTGACTAGCAAGTTGATTTCTTCAACGATGCATCGTACTATGGTACTTAAGCAGCGAGTCACGCCGTTGTATGGGAAACGCACCCCTGTGTGATTGCCCCTAAATCTGTGTCAGACTGCTTGCTAAACTCAGTAAATGAAAACTAAATTGTAATACCTTGGGCCCTATTTTAACGTTCTAAGCGCATGGTCTAAAGCTCACGGCGCAAGTGCACTTAGGACGTGTCTGAATCCACTTTTGCTAGTTTAACGATATATATAAAAATATATATATTGTCTATTTCAGTTGCCTCAAAATAACAATGTGCCTGAACATACCTCGTTTTCAGATCAGCTTGCCCATGACCGCACAAATAGGCGCAAGTGCATGTAGCCTACGCTGCATTGCGCCAGGTGTATGATATGGCCCATAGAGTGTTATACAATACAGATTGTTTCAAAGCTTCACATTAATAAACACGAAAATAAGCATGTTGCCCCCGGTTTCATAGACAAGGCTTAAGCTTAGTCCTAAAATGCATGTTTGAGCTGTTTTAACTGAAAGCAACTTTCATAGGCATATCTTAAAATATGTCAGAGCCTTTGTTCTGTCTCAAGAAGCACACCAGTAATATTTTTTTTTTCTTCTAAGGCAGGTTTATAAAAGCTACTTAAATGTCCTAATTAAACTAAGGCCTAATCCTGGCTTAATCCCTGTCTGTGAAACCAAGCCTAAATGTTGTAAAATTCATCAATTATGCAACAAACTCAATTTCAACTGTAAAGTATATCTCTATTGAACAATAGAGTCAATATTCAGCTCAGTTTAGTTCACTGTTGTTTCAATTCAGTTCAATAACTGTGTCAGTGTTGCAAAGTTCATCATGAAACAAGTTCAATAAGCAGCTCTACAGAGGGCATGTCACATGATGCTTCGGAATTCATTGGAATATGCTGATTTGGTGCTCAATAAACAATTATTATTATTATCTTCAGTGTTGAAAACAGTTGTGCTGCTTAATTTTTTTGTAGAAACGGTGTTACATTTTTCAGGATTCTTTGCTGAATAGAGAGTTCAATGAAAAGCATTTGCATTTTAATAAATTTATTAAAGCATTTATTAAATAGAAATGTTTTGTAACATTATAAACATCTTGAGCATAAGAGACTTCTTTCAAAATCATTAAAACTGTAATGCTTCCAAACTTTTGACAGGTACTGTATGTGATTCAGTTGATTAATAATTTAGCATATTGTTTATAACAATATTGTTATAAACTTGTTTCATAATATCCATATATTCATATGGATTGTTATATTGCTGAATGGATCTGATAAAAATATAAAAATGTTTTAATAAAATGTAAAATATCTTTTATATACATATATTAAAATTTTATCACTACGAGACTAAAAGCTAAAAAGAAAGAGTGTGCCAATATTTCGTCATTGAAGTTGCACAAATCAACTGTATGTGACCTTTAAATAATCTATTGACCCATGACTGACAGAAAGTAAAGTTTTGTCAGATTGCCATTGACCTTTCATGCTTATCTGACTCGCGTGGCTTGGGTCGCCTTTTGAAATTCTGCATGCTCCGTTTATCGGTGCTGATAAACTGCTGCTTCACGAAGACATAATTTACCTGAGACATCAGTAGGAGAGTGAGCAGCTTTGCCAAAATATATGGTAAAGTTATGAATGGTTGTATATGTTGGCAAACGTTTGACTTGAGTAGTAAGTATGTTTTCAATGTTCTTTTTGAAGAACTAATAAGATAGTATTAGTTCTTTAAATCATTGCTAAGCTACGCTTGCAGGATTGTTCCAGACAGACACCTACATCAAAGGCAACAAAAACATCATCAAGAACATCAAAAACGGAGATTTATGAGGAACGAAATCCCTTTGTGCAAGCTCTGAGACAACCCCCACCCCCCCCAAAAATAAGTCTTTTGAAAACAGAATTCTATTCCCAAGTCTTTTCTGTCACTTGTTTGTGAAGCATAAAAAAATTATTCATCCTGCCTCGCTGATCTAACCCTCCCAAAGCCATCTTCCAATTTTAGCATCTACAAGTTAATGCCTTAGTCTCACACAGAATATTCCAGAAGCTTTGATCACTGCTACTACAATTAAGCAGTTTCTGCAGGCAGGACATTAAAGCCTCAATGCCAAAAATGAAAATCATTGACTTTATTTCTCTCATGAAATACAGTAGCAAAAACTTAGTGGATTGTTCCGGCTGGACGTTTACATACATAAGGATATTGTCAGGTTTGCATACACGAAGCAGACAAGATGGTAGGTTTGATATTTTAATAGCAGAATGGATTGGACACAGCATGAAAGGTGAGTAAACAGGAAGTAGATAATCAGATGAAGCTTAACTGAATGATAACCAAGTCTATCTCTCTCTTGCAGATGAAGATGATGAAGTTTCTCTGAAGACGGAATGAAGACAGGCTGAAGAAGATCGGGATTGACGGTGAGTATGCAGGTAGGTAATGTAGAGGGTCTGTGTGTCATGAATTGACATGTATTGACGAGACCAGACAAAGAGTGAGTGACTGAGTGCTGAATATAAAGGTGAGCTGGTGATGGGATCCAGGTGACGGTGATTACTACTTAGAGGAGAGTGAGTGCAGGTGTGCGCCAAGGAGGATTCTGGGGAGTGTAGTGCAGAGACAGATGAGGAAGACAGACGGTGGATGTGACAGATATGATGCTGTTGAGCTCCAAAAATGACATAAAAGTACCATGAAACTTTCACAATATCATGCATGAGCTTCCGAAGCCATGTGATAGCTTTATGTAAGGAACAGGCTGAAATTTAGGTTCACTGAAAATGTTTCCCTCAAATATTAGACCATGACTGAAATTTGTGCTCTTTTGTTACATCCATTTATATAGTTCTAGTCTATCTTCTGAAGCGTTAATGAAAACCATCTTTATGTGCCAACAAAATATTCAGCTTTACCCACATTCATCAGTTGTTAAATGCCAAAGTGAATTTCTCCGCTTGCCCGTGATGTTAAGCTCTGCGTGTCATGGAAATTATTATGTCATTTACCAAACACCCTGAGTGCAAGCTATCACCTGGTTTCTATGACAACAGAACCACATTAGAAGCTTCCTTCCTGTCTGACTATGTCACCACACTAATTCTTATAAAGCTGAACCTTTGCGTTCGTGAAGTCACTCATCTGCTGTCAGCTGCCTAGCTAGAACAATGGGTTTCAACTGATCGTTTTATTTTTTGGGGAGAAAAATGTAACTGTTGCTTTCCAAGGAGATTAGATTTACTCACAATAAGGAAAATTCTGCCATCATAGTCTGCAGAAAAGACGATATTTTGAGGAATGTTGGTAATCAAACAGTTTAGGTTACAATAGTGTTCCATTCCACAGTATATAAAAAAAAAAAAAAAAAAAAAAAAAAAAGTTAAAGTTAAAGAGAGTTCACTTTCATGGGTTACACTTTTTAAGTTTTATACAATTTTAATGTGTCCTTTTTAAAATTATTATGATGTTGACTACCATACTAAAGCACATGTAAAGTACTTGCTTAACACTTTATTTTAGTGTCCTTGTTACACGTTACATATAGTAATTACTACTGTATAAATTGTGCATAAGTACATGCAACTAACCCTAAACCACACCCTAATCCTGACCCATAAATACTGTACATTGTTAATTATTAGTACTTAATGTATAGTTACACTGTAACACCGACGCCTAAAATAAAGTGTAACCAGTACTTGATTTTGAATTTAACAGTGTGTTTCAATATTACATTTATATAAGTTAAGTTAATATAATATTTTAAAGCCCCCCCTGTGGTGAAAATCAAGTGTTTAATGTTGTTTATATGTCTATGTGGTGTTTTTAGTATGCTTTAAGATGTGCAAATTCACAAGTCAACACCATTGCTAAGTATTTTCTCCTTAAATCCGCGGTGAACCAAAATCGCTGGTGTTTCTGACGTCACAAACTACCTTACAACAAATCAGGTCAATGTGTGATCAGAATGGATCTCTGAGTTAGTGTGAGTGAGGGGAGGCGGGGCTAATTTGCATCTTCATAGAACCACGTATACTAAATGAGGCAAGGGTGTTATATTCAAGCTATTTTTAGGCATGACAAATTTTTTACAATTTTAAATATGTCATTTTAGTGATCAAAGATGAATTTTACGCATAGGCGTAATTTGCGGGTGGGACGGTTGGGACATGTACAAACGTATCCCTGCTTGATATATACTGTAACCACTGATGAACATTCGGTTTTGATGAAAAAATACAAAAATAAAAATATGAGTGCACATTAGTACGCTTGGCAAAATTTCTAACCACCAGACCATTACGGTACATAAGCAAAGTCTGCGGATCTATGAATTTATTCACGTGAAAAATATCGGCACTAACAATATTAGTAGATCTTATTAAAATTATGAACATAAAAATGTATTCACATACTTAAGTGGAGATAAAAACACGTTCAACAAAAAGTTAACCCTCTGGAGTCTGAGCTGTTTTCTGGGCCCTGGAGGTGTTCTGACATGCTCTGACATTTGTGCTTTTTTCAGTTATTTATAAACATGTTAATGGCAAAGGTGTAAATTCACTCTATATAGCACAAACAGGGCTACCAAAATATCTGATCAACATGCATGTATATGTTTGAATTTTTAAGAGAATAATGTTTATGCGTGGTTATTGGAAAAAATAAAAATGAAAGTTGCAGAAATAAGGCCACAAAACACATACTAAATATGTGGCAATAAGACTTTTGACTAAAGGATATCATCGCCTATAGTTTTTTCTTCAAAATTATGTGAAAATAGTCTTGCTTTATCGTTCACATAAAACCATACATTGATTTAAATTGATGTAAAACAGGTTTTGCTTGGAAAGCCAATATGCGAGGGGGGCGTGAACGAGGAGTGGTTTTCACCTGAATTACCACCCACTCTGCATAATGATGAGCCATTCACTCAGGTGTGACAACTGACTGAGCCACAATGCAAGGACCATTTAAGATTTTGCTTACATCTATCTTGTAAATATGTTTTGCTATTTTATTAAAAAGGTTACAATTACAACAATAATTACAATTTCAACAATATTTCAAGTGTACTCTTTCTTTGTAAAAAAAATATTATAGGCCTACATTTTATCTATGTATTCATTACTTTGAATATAGCCAACATTGGAACAGCTAACATCTTAGTTGATGACTTTATTTTTGACAAAAATAGTAGGCTATTTTATATATAGAAATTGCTAAACAAAAGCTTATTTGACGAGGCAGTATATTCTACAGTAAAAACTGTACCCAAATCTACTAAACAAAATGTTGTCTTTCATATTTCACCTGACTGTAACGTTGTTTTCATGAAATACGCTTACACACGCTTAAAATGATGATAATTAAGTGTAAAGATAGGTATTACTGAAAATATTTGGTGTTTGGGGTGAGGATTGGGGTTGATCCATTTATAAAGTAGCTGTTTTTTATTTATTTTTCTGATGTGCACAAATAAGCGACAGGTATCATAAGATTTTCTTCTCCATGTTCCTTTTTTTCTATTCTTTTATTCGTTCATGCAAGTAATAATGAATGAATGAATGAATGAATGAATTTATGTATGACTTGTGCAATAAATAAATAAAAAAATAAAAAAAATAAGATAGGCTATCTTCGCAGTAGGCTAGTGAACGCACCGGAGAAACGCACATTTATTAGGCTACATAGTTTTTTTGTTTTGGATGGTTTTGTTTAGAACCAGCTGTAAATGTAAATATATTTCACATTTTTTAGACATGTGAGGCGAGTAGGCTACGGTCTCGTTGATGATCTCCAGTTCAAGCACCTTATGTTGTGATTGCTAGCCTATATTTACTTTAAATCCAGGAAATTTGTTAATGAAAAAAATATTAAAATTAAGATACAATTGATACAAAACGAAATTCGTTTTAAAGAAAGGATTTGTACTTTCTGTTTTGAGGTATCTGTGAATGTTTGAAAGTCAACTGTCACGTAATATTGTTTTTTGCCAGCTGTGGTAAACAGCGCGCATCTATGCCGTTCATTCATTCATAAACAGAAACCTGAGAAGGAAAAACTTACTAGTATTCCTCAGCTCGTATTCCTCGTATTCGTCATTATTCCTCACAGCGCTGCGTTGTAAACAAGTAATGTTCTGAATAAACTGGTGTTTTGGTTTTCTTGTGCTGATGATAGGGGCGTTCACAGGATTGCGTGGATTACCTCAGCCATTTGCGTTTGAATAGCGTGCGCTCTCTGTGGGCGGAGTCACATTACATTTGAATTAGCTCTAATGAGGTCGACTGGAATCGCTCTCTTTTAATACAGATTTCACACGATGAGAATATTTGTTTTTTATATAAATTACTTCATTAAAAAGTAGAGAATTCAAGCTTCATGCCTGTGTGTCTGAATGCCTGTTTGACTGAGTATTCGCTAAGCTACAGTTCATTTTCGGACGCGTTTCAGAATGGACTACACGGACAGAGAGAAGGCAGAACTCGCTTCGTGTTTATTTTTCTTTATTTGGCAAAAAGCACAACACTTTGTTTTTATTGTGAGTATACACAAAAATAATACACATTTAACAGAATCGATTGATGTATGAAACTTGTTTTGTAAAATCAAAGTCAAAAGAGAATTTCGGGTCTCAATCAACTCATAAGGAAAAAAATCGAGCAGATCACGCCGGCGTGATCTCAGACCCCTGAGGGTTAAACTAATTACATTTAATAAAACTAAAACTATAATACATTTTAATACATTTCATGTCATATTTTCATACACTTAATTGCATGTTATTACAATTACGTGTCCGAAAGCATTACATTCAGTATATACTTAAGTATTTTCTTTTAATGTATATTATTTCCATAATGAGGACTAGGAAGTCTGTCTACCAGAGTCTACCTCCTAGAAGTCTATTAGATTTGACAGTAGAAAAACGACTGACGACTACGTCAGAAAAATACATTCTAGTAACTGATTGATCAAACTCCTTGCCCTTCATACACAAACACAATGTGCACTGTGTGACCACTTGTAGTTGTTGGCCCAGATTTGAACAGCTGGTTAGTGGCAGTTAATGGACGTCCAGCTTGGCTATAATGGCTCAGGTCATCTCTCTATTAAACTGCCAGCTAATGAGAACTGACCACATGGCTGAGCTAGTCTCTTTCTAACAGTCTTTCTCTCTCTAATTGCATGCATACACACATAAACAGTCGCACATTACTACATACACATCATATACAGGGACAAAAGCACACCAGCCCATGTGAAAGCTCTCATAACGACACCTGCCCAGAGCACAGCTGACATTCAACACACACTACATACACAACTGACACTCACACAGACCCATCCGTACACCTGTGCTTGACTGCACGCCTCCTTAATAAACGTGCAGAAGGAGTGACACTCTCGCTGACTGCCTTGGCATCGCGCCAGTCCTTGATCCTGCATGATCAGGCTTGAGTGAGTATTGCCATGGCAACAGCAACGCCATTGTTGCCAAGGGAGCAGCTGGCGCATGGTGGCAGATTAGCCCTCAAACAGATTTACTGGCAGAGAGAAAGAGAGAGAACTCTTAAACTAAGGGCAAGAGGCAAGCATTTGTATTTACAAATGACAACTTTTGTTAGTCCGTCTGTAGTTAAGAGGAGCTATTGCACCAAAGTGAAGGGTTTTAATAAAATTGACATGTAGAACAAAAGTTGTACTGTTTACATGATAGAGCTAAAGGTTAGCGTTTTTTCCTTCTATGCAGAGTTCAATTGTACTGTATCTAGAGCTAAACAGACTTTGACAGAATTTGTGACTTTTACTGTATGGGGTATACCATTAATGTTTTGATTGATTATGTATATATCTTAGAAATTCCTCATTTACTTAAATCTACCGTGATATTGGACATGGTGTCTGGTAATTGCATGGATGTTCAAAGTTCCTTGGAGTATCATGTAAATGATGTGGTTTATGAGTTATGAAATAAATACTATCTGTGTCCACAACAATTACTGAAGTTCACTAAATGCAAACATTTTCAAACAGTTTTGAATGTCTTCTAAATTAATTATAAACATTCTATTATTTTTTTAATGAGATCTGTCTTTTTACAATAATTTTTTTTATGAATTGTAAATGAGTACAGTATATTCAGTTTTACAAAAGAGTATGTGCAGTTTTACATATACCCAGTCATAGTTATAATTAAAATATATATATATCTAAAAAAATTGTTAACAATAAAACTTTGCAATGATCTAATGTGATCATTCATATAAAACATTAAAATTAACTTATGACAGGTCATTAAATTATTAGAATACAATGCACACCCAAGGTGGTAATGCGGGCAAGATGCGAAGGATGTGTGCATTATTTTCTAATAATTCAACAGACCGGAGTCAGTTATTCCGCTTATACTACAGTTACCACACCTCAAGACATTGTTCAGATGTGGTACATTTGTCAGGTTTTTGTCCATAAGAAATTCTTCCTACACACAAGAGTGTTTAAAGGACAAAAACTTGACAAATGTCTTGATCAATGGTGTGTAGGATGCACAATTTCTTCGCATCTCCTCCCACGCCCCCGTTGCTAATTCCAAAACATTGTTTTAGAGCTAGTAACGGAGGCTTGAGCCATTGATAGTAGACTAATGCAGTTATTAGAGAGAGAGAGAGAGAGAGAGAGAGAGAGAGAGAGAGAGAGAGAGAGAGAGAGAGAGAGAGAGAGAGAGAGAGAGAGAGAGATTAAGCATATGTGAAGTACCTGAACCTGTGCGTCTCTCAACAGTGTTCGGCAGCAGCATCTCTACTAATGGCCAAACTGTAAGTTTATCTGCTTCAAGAACAGAACTAACCTCGCTAGTGAGAAATGTCATGTAGCCTTTAAGTTGTTAAACTATTTTACTAATATAATCATCAGAGCAGTGCTGACAACACATTTCCGCGTGAGTGTGTGTCCGTACTGGATGTGTGTGCGTTTGACTGGGAGAGAGAGCGGGAGAAAGAGTATGTGCTTTCCGTACATAATAAAACATAATTTTGTGACAAAAAACATGGAACTAATTTGGCGAAGTGATATGGAACTGTAATGCGGTCAAGGGCTGCCTGGAACTACTTTAGCCTTTAGTGTTTCCCTGAAAAAAATTGCACACCTTAGAACATTGTCAACCAATCATTGTTGACTCTTACGGTAACACTTTAGAATACTGTTCCTTCATTAATGAATAATTACACAGGAACAAACGAGTAACGAATTATTAACATTCTAGTAACTACTATTAACTAACAAGAAACTCTGATTAACAAATTAGTAAGTAATAGCGCTCAGATGAATGTAGTAGTTCATTATTAGCTAACCAAGAACTACTATTTTTTTCATACCTCCCAGAGAACTACTATCTACAGGTTCATAATTAACATGAATAATGCATAATTTATAATAAAAGGTAATGGTAACCCACTAGTAATGACTCAAGTATTACTACATCATTCTAAAGGAACTACTAATTATTTGGATCAGTATTCTAAAGTGAACAACATGATAACTATATATCTAATATTGACTGAAGTCATTGTAAGCTTTTGAGATTTTTGTAAGATTTTGAATAGCAATTCCTTCCAATGGATTTGGTAACACTTTATTCATTACTAGTGTGCTCCCATGATCTTCACTTTAGAATACTGATCCAAATAATTAGTAGTTCCTTTAGAAAGATGTAGTAACACTTGATTCATTACTATCCAAAACCTTACAAAAGCCTTAAAAGCTTACAATGACTTCAGTCAATATTAGGTTGTATCATGTTTTTCACTTTAGAATACTGATCCAAATTATTAGTAGTTCCTTCAGAATGATGTAGTAACACTTGAGTCATTACTAATGGGTTACCATTACCTTATAAACATTGTGCATTATAAATATTTATTAACCTGTATATAGTAGCTCTTATAGTCTTCAGTGAGGTATGAAAAATAGTAGTTATTGATTAGCTAATAGTGAACTACCACATTCGTCTGAGCGCTATTACTTACTAATTCATTAATCAGAGTTTCTTGTTAGTTAATAGTAGTTACTAGAGTGTTACTAATGCATTACTCATTTGTTCCTGTGTAGTTATTCATTAATGAAGGATTCTAAAGTGTTACCACTCTTACTAATGAGTTTGTAACCATGATGAAGAGCAGCCAGATTGTTTTGAAATGCCTCACTGGCCACAAATTCTAAATATTTTAACCTAATTTCTATTTTATTTAGCACTATGTGATTTATTGTCTATGTTAAATACTATCTTAGTCTGATAGAATGATTAAAAGGCACCATGGTAATACTGCCTGATACCATCATTAGTGTTACACCACCACACAATACTTTTTTGTAAGGTCTGCGCTTGATTTCCCATGTCCATTTAATCTTTTAGTGATGTGGTTGACACTCATGAAATAGATTCCAAGCGCTGGTGGTCTAGCTGGCTTTCCTAATTACGTAGTTATATACTACTAATATGGCCGTAGTTGATCTCATAATTAAAGCGGACGAGCTCCAGTATTTCATATGCACCGTCTGAGAAATGCATCTATTAATAGTCGTGGATGGGTCTTCCATATTAAACAGCTGACATTAATTATTCTAATGCTTGTTGATTTACATCTGCAGTGTCATCACTGCCAGTCAGTCCACCAGGCTGCTGCCATAACCAAAAAATTACCGGCTGTGGATACATGTCTAGATGAGATGTTTTGACCACCTTTTGTGTTCCCTGAATCAGGATAAACAAAAGAACTTATACTACAGTTGTAATCGAAATGATTCAACCCCCAATGCAAAGCAGGTTTATTGGCAAAATGTACAGACTTTCAGCTGTTTGCAATGAACAAATCAAACAAATGTAATTGAAATAGCTCAACACAACAAATGTTTCAAGTGGTTTCCCCAAATTCAACTGAAAATGCAACTTTTAATGACTTCTGCAGTCTCAAAATTATTCAACCATTATTCTTCATGGTAAGTATCTTTAGTACTCAGTAGAACACCCTTTTGCTATTATAACCTGCTGCAAATGAGATGTACAACCAGACACCAGCTTCTGGCAGCGTTTCTGAGGAATCTTAGCTCATTCCTCATGAGCAATGGCCTCCAGTTCAGTAATATTCTTGGGTTTGTGTGCTGCAACCGCCTTCGTCAAATCCCACCAGAGATGGGGTTCAAGTCAGGTGACTGTGAGGCAAATGTAGAATCTTCCAGAACTTCTTCTGCAATCAAGCCTTGGTGGAATCTGCGGTATTCTTGGGATCATTGTCCTGTTGGAAGGTCCAATGACGCCCAAGCTTCAGCTTCCTCACTGATGGCATGACGTTTTCTCCTAGGATTTCCTGATACTTCAATTAATCCATCTTGCCTTCCACACGCTGCAGGTTTCCAGTGCCAGAGGATGCAAAGCAGCCCCAGAGCATCACCAAGCAACCACCATGTTTAACTTTTGATTCATTATTTTTTTCACAAGACATACCGCTGATCCATAGGGCCGAAAAGTTCCAGTTTTATTTCATCGCTCCACAGAACAGAATCTCAAAACGTCTGTGGCTTATTTATATGATTTTGAGCAAATTTGAGCCGACTTTTTTTTCTTTTAGGTCAGTTGTGGTGTGCGTCTTGGAGTTCTGGCATGCGTTTAGTACGTGCCTTACTGTGCAATCTGAAACTTGAAACTTGAAACTCAGTGCCTGTTGTCACCAAGTGTTGCTGCAGGTCTTTTGCAGACACTCAAGTATTTTTCAGAACCTGCCTTCTCAGAAATCTGGTTGCAGCCGTTGATATTTTTGTATCAATATACCTTTTTCTGGCCCATCCAGGTAGTGTAACCACTGTTCCTTTAACTTTGAACTTGCAAACTATGCTTCCAACAGTGTCTCTGAGAACATTTAGTGTCATTGCTATCTTTTTGTATCCTGTTCTTTGTTTGTGAAGGGTGATGATATCTTCTCTTAACTTTTTGGACCATTTTTTTTTTACTTAGCCGCATTTCTAATATGCAGTCAAACGTGACACTCAACAACCTAGTCAGTTCAGATATTGAGTGTTCTAGCTCAAGCAAACCTGGTGCAACTAATGAAGCCCTTGATTAGTTGCATCAGGTGTGCTTGAGACAACACCTGTTTTGCAGATTTGTGCTGTTGTGAGGGATTCTATTCAGGGGGTTGAATAAATTTGAGACTGCAGAAGTCATTACAAGTTGCATTTTCAGTTGAATTTGGGGAAACCACTTGAAACATTTGTTGTGTTGAGCTATTTCAATTACTTTTGTTTGATTTGTTCATTGCAAACAGCTGAAAGTCTGTACATTTTGCCAATAAACCTGATTTGCAATGGGGGTTGAATAATTTCGAATACAACTGTATATGCATCCTTCTGACGCATGAACTCCTTTATTAATGTAAATAGGCAAACTAGTTATGCTTACAAAGACACATGCAAAAAATATTAGAGCTGGGTTTTTTTCACATATAGCTGTGGCATCTTAGACTCAGCCTCCATTAAAGATTTTTTTTATTTTTTTTATGTGGACCATTTCTGAGATTTGCTGAGTTTTATAGCTCCTTCACAAAAAGCATAGGGGACATATACTACTCTCCTAATGGACAAGCTTGCAATTCCACAAGTTAATGCAACCACACTATATGTAATGGATGGGATGGCTTTTGCTCTAGGGAGCAGCCTGGCATTTTGTAATGGAAATATAACCACTGAATCTTTCAAAGAAGGTGTTAGCGTAGTGAAAATCATAATATAATCATAAGAGTTAGTGTTTCATTGAAAATTGTATCATATAGAAGCTAGAACATGTTTAAAATGTATGTAAATACTGATTTATTTACTGTATATTATGGTTAGTGTTAGTGCTATATGTTCACAGATCAAAACATCTATCAACACATTTGCAAAACATTATAATAACTTCCATTTTTAATTTGAGACGCTCATTGAAAATTACCATCATGAGAATGTTTTCAACGCATATAGCTGTGGGTAGGGAATACAAATCCTGCTGTGATTGAGTTCAGTTATAGGTTACATGTACATCCCACTGGAATTTTATTACATAATCTGTTGATTTGTGCGATTTATACGTACTCTAAAAACAAAAATAAATAAACAATACCGTAAAGTTGTTTTACTAATATACATTTACCAATATACATTTGTAGTTTAGTTAAAAAAAAAAAAGAATGCTTCTACAATTTTAAATATATAATTGGGCCAATAACATGGTTTGGTAAACTTTTTTTTTTTTTTTTTTTTAATTGGTTTAACATATTATTTCTCATTGATCCAATGTTAACAGACTATTGCAACAATTGATCAAATTAAATTTACAGAATTTCACTTGGGCTAATTCAAAAATTTAGATGTGACCAGTCACTAGAACATTTTGAGCTGGGGAGGCTAGAAATGTTATACAGTGTAGATTTAACAGTCAAATGAACTGAATTGACAGCAACTGAGCAGAGCGGTGATAATGGGTGAGTAGGCAGTTCAGAAATACTTGGAAGCAGTGAATACTTGGTGATATGAGTATCCTTGGAGATCGTGGATGAGAAGACTTGGAGCTGATGGAACACACACACCTTGTCTAGATGGGTAAGTATGCTGGTATGGATTACTTGCAGATGAAAACAGGAAACACGAGGGAGAGGAAGACAAGGGAAAATATTCACAGGAGGGAATCACTCAAGGAGTAAAACGCTGTTGAAATCACTAGAGTTCAGGTATGAGTCCACTTCGTAGAAACAAAACCGGACAATGAGCTGGGACGAGGTGTGTGCATTTATGGCAGGCTGATGAGAGGTACAGAGGAGGTGCAAGTGTGTGTGGTTAGTATTCGGGTGAGGGAGTGCACTGTGATTGGCTGCTGACAATAATAATAAAATCTAACATTAATACATTTTATTAAATCTACAACAGTATTGTGAAAATACCTTAAAATGGTAAATACATTGAAATTTTCTGCACAGTAGACCTAAAAAGCATGCATTTAAATTCAGGATTCTGATAAGATACACAAAGCTGATGAATTGCACTTTATATTAACAAAATCACAATTATTTGAAAAACATCAATTATCTGCAAAAAAAAAAAAAAAATTAAGTAACTGGGGAGTGTACTCACCCAGTGTTTAGAGAAATTTCACTTAAATTTTAGTATTTAGGTACTTTGAGTTCATGAAACTGCAGCTTAACAGTTTAAACATTAAACATCTACAAATGTTTGCTAAAGTGCAAAAACATCAAAAACACCATAAAATGCAAGTAACTGGAGAGGGTTACTTCAAATGTTCAGTGTAACTTCACTTGATTTTTTGTATTCTCACAAGAGGTACTTTGAGCTCATGAAACGGCATCTTAACAATATATAAACATTAAGCATCTAAAACATAGATTTTGTAAGACTGCAAAAGTCACACACGAAAAAAAGGAAAAACGGGAAGTACTTCAGGGTTACTTCACTCAGTGTTTAGTGTAATTTCATCTGAATTTTAGAATTCTCACAGGAGGTACTTTGAACTCATGATGTCCTCTTAAATGGTGAAGAAAAATTGATGGAGAGCAGATGTCCTTAAAATCACAGTTGTCACAAGAAAATGTGGCATTCTCCTAATGCCAGTCTTTGGATGTAGGCTACCCTCCACAAATGTGTTTTTAAAGCCCTAATTGTTTGGAAAATACAAACACATTCTGGGTGTAAACAGGGAAAGGAAGTTGCATTAACTGACCAATGGCTAGTTCTGTAGTGCTTGAAAAGGATGTCTTGGTGATGTGATGAAAGCTTGCAGAAGCGGCACTGCATGGACTTCTTATGCTTAAAACCTGCAAAATAAATAAATGACAAAGCCTTGCATTAAATAGCTGACGACAAGTGACAGAACAGAAGTTATTTTACATAACACTGTCAAATTTGATTAATTTATGTGTTTAAATCACATGCAGCAATATTTTTAGCCTTAAAACATCTTCATGAATTTTAAATTCATGAGGATGTCTAGTGACGGATGTCTAGTTCATTGGCGGCAGCAAATTAATTGGAAGTCTTGCATATTCACGTAAAATAGCATACTTCTGCATTGATAATAAGGTGGATACATTAGTGGATTACAGCAAACAAATGTGGTCCTCGTTCATTAAAATCATTAAATTAGTCAGTTGATGAATAATGTCAATGTAATATCATCAAATAATACTAAGTTTTGAAGTAACATTAGCATTAACCCAAAAACCACTTTTATTTTTATTGATATTCTTAATGTATTTGGCCTGAAATGACAACATTTATTCAATAAATTAAAAATGTTTTGAAAATTTTGTCTTATAGGTCTGTATTAACAAGAGTTGCTATTGCATATTTGTTCATTCCATAATTGTGTCAAATACTGTTAGCTCTTATGATATCTAATTTGTGTTAAAGGACAAGTTCGGTATTTTACACTTAAAGCCCTGTTTACAGATCGTTTCTGATGAAATAGAATGGTTGAGATAAAAATGTGGACACATGCTGCTGTCCCGAGAATTTTAGGTTTATTTCGCTTCTCCCCCCCACCTACTAAATGGCAGCCTATGGGCACTGGAACAATCCTTCCTAAAACGCATTAAACTTTCGATTACAAAGACGTGAAACTCACCGAGTGGTCAGGGGTGTTCACTGATATGCTCACACAAAAATCGCTGCAAAAGATGCTTTCCAACAGGTTTTATCGTAGTTTTTGTCCAACTCCATTGACTTGAATTGGA
>NC_137146.1:16514450-16606950 GCF_949319135.1 Squalius cephalus | reverse complement strand
TATTCTTCAGATGGGAAGATAACACAATTTTACAATTACATTAAAATACATTAAAAAAGAGAAGTGAACATTCTTCAAAACATTTGCTTTGTGAAGATAGAAAGTCATACAGGTCATAAGTCATGGGGTGAGTAAGTGATGACCAGTTTGGCCCATAGCACTACACCCGCTGTCACACCTTCATCACACCCCTGGCTCTAAAGTGACCTTTAAAGTATGTGCTCTTTCCTGGAAAAACAGAAAGAACAAAGTATAAGGGAACAGGGAAGAAGTCTGCAGAATCTGAGAGCTATCGCAACATGACACAAAATGGTCCAGGGGTAAAAAACAACACGGGGCAGACTCGTGTGCTTTAAAAGTTTATATAGTGTAGAAACACACATAAACCCACAAATTCCACATCATTATTCATCTCAGAAATCATTTTTAGTATGTCATTAACATCTGGCCAAATGAAAACATCTCGAAGTCTCCCTCTCATTTCCTCAATGTGTACACAAAGTCTTTCCAGCTTCGATTCCTGCAGATTTCAGAAACTGTTTCCCACACAGAGCAGGACTACAGATCCCAACACACTGATTTCATCCAACACAGTGGTCAGAAACCCTTAAAAACACTCCAAGAGAGAACATACCAGCTTTTAACTGTTGTGACTAATGACTGAGGAAAAAGAAATCAGAGAGAAAGTGAGCATGGCTTTATGTGACCACGGAAACACATAACTGTATAGTCTGTACAAGTATTTAAAAAACATAAAAATGCATGGATGTCACAGGTCACATACTCAATATACACCTGACAAACTTTCGATTGAAAAAATGCACCGTTTCTTGAAAACTGATATTTAAAGCAATGACACTGATACATTTTCTTAAAGGGATAGTTCACCCAAAAATGAAAATTGTCATCATTTATGTTCAACAGAAGTAAGAAACTCATACAGGTTTGTGGGTGAGTAAATGATGACAAAATTTTCATTTTTGGGCGAACTATCCCTTTAAGTGTTTAAAATACTTTTTGAGGGCACTGCACCCGTCACTTATCTTGTTACAACTCTGGCGCCCTCAAGTGTTTATAAGGTTTACAACAAGCACATGCATCTGGCAAAGCGATTTCTTTAGATGTCACATCAAAATGTCTTCCAGCTTTACACAGACACTCATAAACTATTGAACTATATCATAAACGGTTGAATAACACAATTGATGAGCAGTTTAAAAACTTTGATGTGTCTATTACACAGCATTATGCAGAGAAAAAATTTACTTTATAATGGCATGAATAGATGAACTTACAAGGAACATAAATAGATTTATGTCCCGGCCAGAGGCAGATCAGCCTGGGAAAAACTGGTTTAGGGGACAAAATATCACATTACAGAAAAAGGAAGGGAAAGATATGGTAAGCAGTGAGGTTAGAAAGATGGGATGCAAGACGGATGGAGGGCAAAGATACAAAACACTAATTTCTCTAATGGATGAAGGCTGCAGCAAATGATCTGATTCGCTGTCAATGACATCACCCCTGCTAGGCCGCCTCCCAGTTGGACGATGTCATCAGCACTGAGGCATGTCAGTGCTGTAATGCAGCAGGACCCCAGATACACACTCATATACAAGAGCACAGGGATAAAAGACACTGTCTGTGTGACACAAAAACATTCGAGGCCAGTCAAAGCTTGACGAATGAAGTCAAATTAGTGTTAGAGAATGATCAAGCGCTACAGGCTCAAGATCACTGTCCCCAATCCAGATTCCTGTCCTTTTTAACCCTGATCCAGTTTCTCACTATTCAGATTAAGTGTCCCGAAAGTCATAGCCAGAGAGCACCAGAGCAGACGCACATCATCCCTTAATGCCCATGTGATGCAAATCTGATTAACGCAAATGTCAACATCATCACAAGATTAGGAGTTATAAAACACACATTTACTACATTACAAAGCATCATTTTGTTATGACATCAAACAGCACCGTCTCAGAATAGAGATCAATTCATACTTTTGTTAACACAAACACAGATGCTTTGAATGGTCGCTGCCATTCAAGCTTAAAAAAATGACACAAAACACCATAAACGTATCATTCATTTAATTGAAAATAGTACATAAAATTACCAATTCATACAAACAGACTGACATTGAATTGTTGAATTTGAGAAGCAGATCAGTTTTTCGTGAATGAATCGTTCACAAGGACAGTTTTGTTAACTGGATCTACCAATTCCTTGAAAAGGTTTTTTTTTTTATATAAAATGGGCATCGGTACAGTAAATAGGAAGATTATCAGAGAATTAAAACAACTGTTTTCTATTTTAAGCTGAATTTTCAGCATCATTACTCCAGTCTTCAGTGTCACATGATCTTTCAGAAATCGTTCTAATGCTGATTTGGTTTGTTTGAATTTATTTGAAATAGAAGTCTTTCAATTTAATGCATTCTTGCTGAATAAAAGTATTAATTTATTTAAAAATATACTGATTTATATACAAATTACTGCATGAATTAGGTGGGAAAGTCTACTTGCAGTGCTTATTTTTGTATATCTGTGTTCATGGGGTGTGTGCTCCCAAAATTCTCTGAGCCATTGGGTGTGTGTAATAAATGGCATATGCCTGATGTCACTTAATGAAGAACCACATCCGTTCAGCTAAGGAGAACAATTTGAGTCTTAAATCTGTACAATCACAAATCAAATCAAATTTCCCACAATACATCTAAACAAAACAACCCTGTTTCTATCAATCATTTTAAAACAATAGAGATTTCATTATTGTATTACATGAGAGGTGCACTTTGACAAGGTCACATTGGTTGTTTTTGGAAAACGTGTGACGGTTTGTTGTTTGGCCACTGTTGAATGCTAAGTTTGGAAGAGGAAGACGGACGGTAAACTTTCATTTGTGGAAAGAGGGCGACTGGTGGAGTGCAGGAAAAACATCTGAGGAACAGGCAGTGGTCGGGGTGGAGGACTCACTATGTGTCCCGTCGCTACTTCTATTGTTTACATTTTCCTGAGGCTTTCCCTCTTCCTTCAATTCAAAGCACATTCAGAATATTACATGACCTTAAGACCGAGATGTCGGAAGACCCGTGGACTCACCCAAACCCTGGAGCAAATCTCCAATTGAGCGAAAGTCAAAAGTGATATTTCCAGAAGAGATTTGAAGGGATAATAAATATTCATGTGTGAAAGGTTTTTGTGTTCATGTGTTTGTTTCTCTATTTACTGCATAACAAAACAAACACTGCAAGCACACTTTTTCTCTTTTAAAGCATCTGTTGTGCTCCTGCTGATCTGCACCAATGTGAATATATAAAGCATATGCTTCCATCCATTTTAAACAACTGAGGAAGAATAACAGACAGAAAGGAGGAGAGGTGAAGATGCATTTCCACTCAACGCATGCGGGCGGCTGTTGCCAGGAAAAGCTCTCAACGTGCAAAATGACAAGTGCAGCATGTGTAAAAGAATGGGGTGGACAAGGGAGAGCTGTGGGAAAGATGTTCTGCCTTATACTGAAACTTTTTCCCATCATCCCCCCTGTCAGAGTCAAATCACAACTCATTATAAAACTCTACCTGAATATATGAAGAACAACAGATGGAAAAGAGAATGGTTTTAGTGTTACGACAGAAAATGTGTTTACATATTTTTTTCCTTAAATGTCCCAACCACAAAAGCGAGCTATGATTCTACTGCTGATTTGTGGCTGGTTATTGCAACAATTATTTTTCTGATTAGTTTTTTACTTGTTTTTCCTCTCCTGTTATTGTCAGGGTTACGCTTCTATTCTGTTTCAGTGAGTTTTGGTTTAGTCCTCCCTCTTTCCGTTTGCCTGTGTTCCTGATCACTAGTTCATTAATCCCACACTTGTTCCGGTTCTACTAATTATCTCCTTGTTTTATATGTAACTGGTCCTACTTGACCTGCTCAGAGTGGGATTCGAACCGGCGCGTTAACAAGGACGCTAAAGACCATTGCCTTTAGCGTCAGTAGCTGGCGCGCCTCTGGACGCCAGATGTTTACATGCACAGCTCCTACTGGCCTACGTTACACTCACCCCCCTAAACCTCCCTTGAATCCGTGTCACGGCACCAAATTTAACTGGTCCTATTTAACCCGCTCGGAACGGGATTCGAATTCGGCATGAGAGCAGTGCATGCTAACAAGGATGCTAAAGACCGCACTCTCTAGCGTCAGTTGCTAGCGTGCCTCTTGAGGCCAGGGGAGTGAGGTTTACAAGCACAGTTCTTACTGGCCTATGTTACACTCACCTAAACCTCACTTGAATCCAGGTCACGGCACCAAATGCAACTGGTCCTACTCAACCTGCTCCGAAGGGAATTCAAACCGGCGTCTCCAACGTGGGAGGTGGGCATGCTAACAAGGACGCTAAAGGCTGCACTCTCTAGCATCAATCGCTAGCACACCTCTTGCGGCCAGGGGAGTGAAGTTTACACACACCGCTCTTACTGGCCTACACTCACCCCCCTAAACCTCACTCAATTACGGATCACGGTACCAAATGTAACCGGTCCTACTCAACTGTCTCCGAAAGAGATTCGAACCGGTGTCTCTAGCCCGCAGACCGCAGCCTCTAGCGTCAGTTGCTAGCGTGCCTCTTGAGGCCAGCGGAATGAGGATAACAAGCACAGTTCTAACTGGCCAACGTTAGACTCACCTAAACCTCACTCAAATCCAGGTCATGGCACCAAATGTAACCGGTCCTACTCATGCTCCGAGCGGGATTGAAACCGGCATGGGAGGCAGGCACGCTAACAAGGACGCACCCTCTGGCGTCATTCGCTAGCACGTATCGTGAGGCCAGGAGAGTGAAGTTTACACGCACCGCTCTTACTTTAAACATTAAAACTGTATTAATTATATTAAAACTTACATATATCAATATTAAAAAATATATGTTATTTTTAACATGTCTAAATAAATGAGCATGAACAATTAAATATTTAACATTCCCGAATATGTATATACAAAATGGACATACATTAGACCATAAATGAAAATACTTAGAACAAATATTTACAAAAATAAAATTGGTCTAACCGACCAATATATTATGCATCCCTACATTTTCTTGGTCTGCCCATAACTCAAGTCTGTTATATTTCCAGAGGAGGAGGTTTAGTCACTGCATAAACAAACCCAAAGTGGCTTTAGACTCACTTATCAGAACATATCAGAGGCTTTGGCACCAAAAGAGAGACCAGAGTTCATGATGATAATAAAGATGATGTTACTTTAAAGTGAATTTGGATTCCTTCTCTGCAGCGTCTCATAGTGATGTTACTGGCCAGATGCATTAATCTATCCATGCATGTCAAGTTTCACCTAGTTCATTCAACTGCCTGCAAACATATTTACGGCCCAGACACATTCCAGTCGCATGAAAACGAATAATCGTGTAACCACAGCCAAATAGGCCTTATGGAAAATCACATCCTTCCTAGCAGCCAGTAAGCTTTTCCAGTGAAATTGCCCTCAACGAAGACATCCAAAATTCATCTGTTGAATTTAGACCAATCCCTGCAGTGCAATTTTGTACATTCGTGCTAACAGCTGATTATAAAGCGGAGAAAGATAAGGCGTCATTAGCATATGGTTAGAGCAGATAAATGAGGAAAAAAAGAACGAGAGACAGAGACAAAGTGAGATGACATAAAAGCGTGAAAAAAGGTCCTGGCTGTTAGCAGTTAGAGGGATTTCATCCATTTTTATTAAGATTAGCCAAGTTTAATACCCAAAGACTCACTAAAGACCAAACATAATTAACCACTCAACACTTACACTCTCTCTCTCTCTCTCTCTCTCTCTCTCTCACACACACACACACACACACACACACGCTTATGTCCAGCTGGGATGAAAAGCACATGGCTGATGAATCTGTAATTATAAGATGAAAGTGGGGACACTCTTAGGGATTATATGAATGTTCCATAAACCCTCAGAAATTATGAAAAAACTGACTTTTTTTCTCATTCAGTGTTTCCTTAGAGGAGACTGAAATCTTGAATGATTTCAAGAACTTTTTGCTGGTATTTAGGTGTTTAAATTAATATAATATAATATAATATAATATAATATAATATAATATAATATAATATAATATAATATAATATAATATAATATAATATTCAAAATTTAGGGGTCAGAGAGATTTGTTTTAAAGCAATTAACACTTTTATTCAGCAAGGATGCATTAAAAGTCACAGTAAAGACATTTATAATGTTACGAAAGGATTTTTACAGCAAGCAAATAAATGCTGTTCTTTCTGTTCATCAAATAATCTTGAAAAAATACATCACGTATCTGTCACACTTGTTCTGTGTTGTTCCTCTGTCACTAGTCACATGTCTGTCTAGTTTAGTTTTCCCGTCTGTCATTATCAGTTCATTTGTATCACCTGTGTTATGTTAATCATTGGTTCATCTTCAACACCTGTGTCTTGTCAATCACCTTCATCTGTCACCTGGTTTATGTTCATTAGTGTCAGTATTTATGTTCCTTCAGTTCAGTCAGTCTTTGCAGTCGCAGTTGCAGTCATAGTCGTAAATAAAACTTTGCATTGGAGCGTTCTGCCTTCATTGTCTTTAACCTACACCACACCGTGACAGAAGAACGGACCGCCCGAAATGGATGATAGGGTTAGAATAATCATCCTTGCTCAGGAGAGCAAAGATTTCTTTCTTTTTTTCCCAAGGGAATTTGTAAAAATTGCCCTCACCAGCACCCTGGATGATGAGAGCCTGAAAACTCTGTTCTGGATCAGGGCCAATTTCGACCGTCCCATGGATCTCCCTGACACCACGGGACTGAATTGGAGGGATACAGTCCTCCGATGTCTGGAGTACGTTGTGTCCTGGTCCGGAACAAAACCAGAGCCTTCACCGCTGGTCCTGTCCAGCGCCGAGCAAGTGTCTCCAGACAAGATGGCCACCGCCAAGCCAGTGTCTCCGGATAAGATGGCCGCCGCCGAGCCTGCACTTCACGTCAGTCCTGCCGAGCCTGTGCATCACGTCATGCCCGCCAAGCCTTCTTTGCCGCTGGTCCTGTCCAGCCCAGAGCCTTCACTGCTGGTCCTGTCCAGCCCAGAGACTATTTTGCTGCTGGTTCCGCCCAGCCCTGAGCCTGTCACAACCCCAGAGCCTGAACTCCTACCCAGCCTCCCTCTCCCACCTCCTCCCATCTGCCTTCTCTCAACCCTTCCTCCATCACTACCTGTCAGCCCCTCTGCTCCTCTCTCCACCTTTGAGGAGGTGGAGTCGCTGTGGGTCTGCCTTCCACCAACTCCACCAGGGTCGGTGGATCCCCGGTCTCCGCCTCTGACCTCCTCTACTTGGACTCTGCTTCAGCCTGTCAGTACATTACCTCCACCATGGCTTTTACCTCCCTCACCTCCGCCGTGGCCCACCAGCTCCGCCAGGCTCCCTCGTCCCCCCCGGATCCGCCTTGGTCACTCCTCGCCCTGCCCTTGCCTCGGGACTCCTCTCCTCTGGCTTCGCCTCGTCCATCCCTCTAGCTCTGTTGGGCTCCTCACTCCCTCCATCTTCACCTTGGTCCTCGGTCACTCAGGCTCCACCGTGGTCTTCTGGTTCCCCGCCTGAGCCTCGGTCGCCGGAGCCGTCGATGTCGCCATGTCCTCCCAGTCCCTCAGCATCGCCCCGTCTCGTCGGCTCTACGGCTCCACCCTGGTCTCCTCAACCACCTGCCTCGCCTCCGTCAGTCGGCCCTCTGGAGTCGTCAGCCCTTCCTCCACCATGGTTCCTCTCTCCATCGGCTCCGCTCTGGCCGCCTGCACTGCCTGCTCCGGCGCGAGGAGTTATGTCACACTTGTTCTTGTAGGGTGGTGTGGCGCAATGGATAAGACACATGCCTTTGGTGTGAGAGACCCGGGTTCGAATCCACTGTGAGACACCAATGTGTCCCTGAGCAAGACACTTAACCTCTAGTTGCTCCAGAGGCGTGCGACCTCTGACATATATAGCAATTGTAAGTCGCTTTGGATAAAAGCATCAGCTAAATGTAAATGTAAATGTGTTGTTCCTCTGTCACTAGCCACACGTCTGTCTAGTTTAGTTTTCCCGTCTGTCATTATCAGTTCATTTGTATCACCTGTGTTATGTTAATCATTAGTTCATCTTCAACACCTGTGTCTTGTCAATCACCTTCATCTGTGTCACCTGGTTTATGTTCATTAGTGTCAGTATTTATGTTCCTTCAGTTCAGTTAGTCTTTGTCCGTTCGTAGTTGTAGTTGTTATCTGAGTTTAGTCATAGTAACGTTGTATTTGGTGTGAGTGTATCCTGTCTGTAACTTGTTATATTTGTAAGTAAAACTTTGCATTGGAGCTTTCTGCCTTCATCGTCTTCAACCTACACCACACCGTGACAGTATCAACTGCTGTCAACATTGTTAAGAAGAAATAATAAGAAAGGTTTCTTGAGCACCAAATCAGATTTCTGAAGGATCATGTGTCACCAAAGAATAGAGTAATTGCTACTAAAAATCCAGCTTTGCCATCACGGGTATAAAGTACATTTTACAATATTTTAAAATAGAAAACAGTACTTTTAAATTGTAGTAATATTTCACAATATTTTTTTTACTGTTTTTTTTTTTTTTTTTATCAAATAAACACAGCCTTTTTTTTTTTTTAGCAAATGCGACTTCTTTCAAAAACATTGGTTGCTACCAAAATTTTCTACCATTATGCTTTTTTTTTTATGGATGCCTGCTATGCGGTTGCTAGGGTGTTCTGAGTGGTTGCTTACTCAAGTCAGAAGAGCTGATATATGAGTATATATGATATACTAGACTATAGATATACCATGGATGACTCCTTCAATGTACATCTATGTGATATTTCAACAAATCCATCATTTGCTAGGCCAAACTCCTGTCCAATCACATAAAAGTAATAGCACACCTCTAACTCAGCAAGACGCATGTTTTGAGGCATCATTCATATCCGTAGCACAAACGGTGCAGGGTGAGTTATGCACCAAAGTTTTCTGTCAAATATGTCTTGGGCTGCCTTGATACAGTATGAGCCTCAGTGAAATATCCACTGCCTCTCTTTCAGGCTTGGTGCCATTTGTAGGTGATCTGCTCTTGATTGCCTCAGTGGTTCCCATGGCAATGTGGGTTACAGGCTAATCTGAGGAAAATAGTATAGGCTTCCTCATGCATTACTACCCGCGGGGATGTGATCGGGTGCGGAGAGGAGGGCACATGGCTGGTTTCATATAGGTCTCAGAAGATTGTGTTTGAAGCTTTAAAGAAAATGCTGACTGTATATTTCAATGTGTTAAGTCAGTGGTTTTCAAACTTTTTAATGCTTCGTATTATAAAGACAACTTGTTTCCTAAATTGAAAACAAAGTGAGGTTATTAATTTGTCATTGTACTAAAGCCAAAATGAATGTAACTGTATATTAGTATTACAATACATTGAATAGAAATTCAAGTGTATTTGTATAGCATTTGTCATCATAACTTTATTAATAAAGCAACTACAGAAAATAGTGCCAAGCAAAAAAACTTCCAGGACACATTTCGAAACCTACTGTGTTTATTCAGCTATGACTAATCACTGCTTAAGATCCTTGATCGTGTGTTGCCATTTAAGTACTTATTATTTGACTCTCTGGAATATTTGATTTTGATTGGTCAATGACAGTATTCTGCACTCAAATATTTTTGCTAAGCTGTATAATGACCATCCTAGGCAACCAATTTTCAACATAACAGTGCTAGTTTCAGGTCTCTCGTATGACCCCACAGTCTCTCCTCTCACATTAAATAGTAACTCATATCAATATTTAATTCCATGTATTTATTCAACTGCATTGCATCGGGATCCTAATAATTTATTTTTACATTTATTTTGCGATAATGACCGGCTGTCTGTACATTATCCCATATGCCTTTTTGAAGAAGCAAGATAACGAGCAACCGCAGTATTGTTTATATTTATGTGAGCTGTTAAACTGAACAAATAAGCATATAATAACCCCAGTCCCTCAGGATTTGCCTTTAAACTCTCGATATTCTCTGTCGTAACAGGGAATTGCGTTTTATTTCACGGGATAATCAATCTCACAGCAAGCATACAGACAAACCATGGACGACTGATGTAAGATCACCATTCTGGACCATTCAGATCATAAAAGAGCAAAAACAAAGACCATCCATTCATCCAACATTCCCTTCTTTATGTGGCAAACTATAAAAAAGGGCCTTAAAAACCCACACAGGCCAAGCGAGTAAGCAGGTCAGGCTTATGTAAGTTGTGGGTTGCCTTTTTCCTCACCACAATGTGAGGTAATAGCAGTGGTGAGCTGTCACTTTACCGCCTTCGTCAAGACAGAGAAAAACATTTAAAGAGAAATCAGAGAAATATGCCTTAGTTCAATTAGGACATTTAAGTAGCTTTTTTAAAAGTGTCTTAGAAAAAAACTTGAGACAAAACAATGGCGCTGATATATTTTAAAATTTGTCAGTGCAAGTTGCTTTCAGTTAAGACAAATCATACATGCATTTTAGTCTGAGACTAGGCTTAAGCAGTACAAATTCTGGAAAGACTTTATTTACCCCTAGATGTGTTTATTAAAGTCTAAACACTTGCAGGGTTTTGATCAAAGGGAAAAAGATTTGTCTTTTTACTGTCCGATTAGAAAGTACTTTCCCAGTTTGAAGGAGAGCAGGATTAGATAAGTGTTGAAGAACCTTTGAGGAAGTTTGTTAAATGAGGGCGATTCAATTAGCGATTAGTTCGTATCTCTCAGCCAGGCTTGTGTAAAAGGGGCATGTGCTCTCAGACAGGATTAATATTTAATGGAGAACGGATGAATAAAGACTCCTCTGAGATGGTGCTACAGGTGCAATCGTTCAGAGCTCAAGAACAGAGGAAGCACGCTGGTATCGTATGCCGAATCTAAGAGCAAATGCGTAAGGAAAATAAGCACTGGGAGTAAAAGGTTAAGTCCATCTCAATTGAGGCAGCTGTTTCATCTGGCTCTCACAGATGGTTCAGTAATTTTCACCATGACATCACCTTCTTGCCTCTTATTTTCTTATTCTCAAAGATTGCTGAATATTGCGAGGGTGGGCACACACAGTGAGAGGCCTTCCTGGAAGGAATGGAAAACAACATTTTTAGATTGTGCCAGCACACATGACTAGAATGTTGCAGGCCAATTAATACAATTAGTGTTGGCATCGCTGTGGCATGTTTTCCTGGTATTAGTTTCAGTTGACAGCCTGATACAAAATTGGTTCTCAAAAAAAAAGTAAGAGTTGGCAAAATTCACAATTTCTAATCTGTCTGGCTGTCCACTGGGCTTTTTGGAGTCTAGATGTTTTTATCAGTCCATAAAAGTTTACCAGGCTACTACAATTGCTCCATTCACATCCAAGCTGCCAATTTAATTTATGTGAAACACTGCAGCCAAAAAGTAACATTTCCATCCCATGTGTTCAAGACAACAAAACCAGGGTAATAGATGCAAATTATTCAGTCACATGACTTTTATTTAAGATTTTTATTCTGTTTCCATTTTAGTTTATGTGCAGGTTTTCTAATGAATAAAACATTCATCCACCTCAAGCAGGCATATGTGTTTTTTATGCATATTTTGGTAATTTTATTGGCATGTTGGTGTTTCTGTATTATACTTTCTATGTGTTATCCCACAATTTACATAAAAATATATGGATGGAAACCCAGATATTGAGTTCTTCCTTGCCCAGACATGACTGTATCAGTCTCTGCATCAGTCTATTATTGTGGTAGTACTTTGATAACAGATTTACCCTATCACATTAAAAACACAAACTACATGCTGATCAGACATCTGGACGTGTGCTGTGATTCTTGGCCAGAATATGCTGCAGTGCATACCGATAGTCTGGCTTGTATGATATGGCACGTTCAGTCTCCAGGGCCTCAGGCTCCAGACTCACGGCACTATTGAAAAGACCAGAACTGCAAGGCATCAAGCTAGACCAGCAGCAAGCAATAATAAACCTGCAGGAGATGGTATTTTGAGGAGGGAACTTCATCAGGACAATACGATCCCATAATAATCACCTAGTGGACCCACAAATCAACACCCGGATGCATTTAAAAATCTGAAGGTAGAACTTATCCTTTTGGCACTAAAGGTAATTATTGACTATATTGTCACCAAAATACTAGTCATAAAAGCAACTGAACTTGACCATAATGATAAGTTATACCACATTAGAACAATTGGAAAATACAAAACGAAATCAAGAATACAAAATGTAATGACCTTCAAGTGAAGTGAGCAGAAGAACATTTTCTGGTTGAGTGCTTGCTTTAGCAGGCTGCTGAAAGGATACGAAAACTCAGAAGTGCCAAATAAGTAACATCCTCTGCCCAACAGTTAAGAGTCTATTACACTGGGCTCATTTCCTGGCTTCTGAATCCAGAGACACACACACACACACACACACACACACACACACACACGCTCAAACACAAATCCAGAAGCTTCCTCATCATAAAACTCAAGCTCCAGCTATCAGCACTACTGAATTGTCCTGAAATTTATATCCAGCATCTCTGGATAAACAACCATGAGAGAAAAGCTTTGATATTCCTTCCAGACACGCATGGGATGCGGCCCAAGACCTCCAGATGCAAATCTACTTAAACAGCGTAAAGGGAGAAACTTGGAAAAGTTGTCACAACCCAGAGGAATTCTGGTTGCCGACATAACTCTGAAACCAATGAAAAGGAGTTCAGATTTCACTTGATTAAATAAAGTCACCGGCATCTGAATAATTCGCAACTGACAGGCATGGAACTCATGAGATAAAGGCATAAAACATGTTTCTTTTAAATAATCATTAAGGCTAATGATGGGTTACAATGGAACGCCAACAGTGGTAAGATGGAATTCTCAAAAGGAATGTGTTGTCACAAACAATGTGTTTGTACATTTATGTGCATGCTGTAAATCACAGTTCTGTGGTTGCACAATGATAGATAGAGCGCTCAATGACAGATGAGTCGTTACTTTCCAAGTAAACATAAAAACCGCAATATTGCCATGTTTGGTCAAAGCTAAACTTTCCTTTCTGAAGGATAAAGTATTGAAGGCACATAGTGCATAAAAGAAGTTTCACACCTAAACTAAGTTTTAGTATGTCCAAGAATGATCTACAAAAGGACTTGACGACTACATCATTCCCTTAAATAACAATATAACATGAGAAACATTGTAGACTATCAAATGGAACAAATAAACGCAAGGGGAGGAAGACTATAAACTTGCTGAATTGTAAAAGTAATAAATATGGCACTAAAGATGCAGAGTTCTGGCTGTGGAGTTGGCATTTGAGTTTTAATTGCACTCTAAACATGTCTCAGTAAAAAAAGTTTTTTAATGTGCTACAGAGGAGACATTTCTAATATCCCTTTACAGCTCTTTAAGTATGGAAAAAGAGAAATAGAGAGGTTGTGGTACTCACCCTACTTGCCCTGTTCAGGATCATACATCCAAACAACACCCGAAGCGTGAACAAGGGAGCAAATGAGACCAACTCTGCTTGCTACTGCTCCGGTGGCAGCAAGGAAACTTTTTTTCTTGTTGTAGGGTTGCTCAAACTCTCTCTCTCTCTCTCTCTCTCTGACCCTCCAAACCCTCCAACTCTCTCTCTCTTGCTGACACTTCCTTTGCTGTCCCTTTACACCAACTCAAATCACTCCCCCAGATTCAGCCAAGGAGCATTGTTTAGACAGGACGTGTTGTGTGAGCATGTGTGTGTTTTCGATTGTGTGTTGCGATGAATGCAGTTTTTGTAACTCTCTTGGCACTCCCTTGAGCTTGGATCACCTCATTGCAAGAAGAAAAAAGGGGAATGAAGAACTCAGAGAAGAAAAGAAAAGAGGTGTGTGAAAGAGAGAAAGAAAGTGCCACTGATGAAGAGTGGAGAGAGAGAGAGAGAGTGAGTGAAAATCTCTTAAGCTAAAACAAAACATGTGGAGGACTTCCTGCAATGGAGCCCCCTGCGACACAAACTCGAGGGCCATGTGTGTACGCGTCTGTGAATTTAGAGCTTCCTCTCAAAATCCCTGTTTGCTGTTAGAATCAAAGCCAGATTTCAGTCTTGAGTCATCACAACAGAACATCTCCAAATCACACAACAGATCTGTCCTAAAACCTACTGAGATTTGCACACTGCCTACGTAGGGAGCTGTTTTCTAAGACAGCATCCTAACCATCCTAGGTGGCATCTCAGTGTGCTGCACAAATAGCATAAGAGGCATGACCTGCAATTGATTTCAATAGTTTTCTCTTAACGTGTTGCTAAGCACAATAGTGATGCACCGAAATGTTGGCAAACGAACATATTCGGTCTGAAACAGCAAGAAAATACAATTTTGGCCAAACTACCCATATACTACAAACCCACTAACATATTTACAGATATATCGCTTGAAACTTGATGATATAAGTATTAGAATTAAACTTAATTTGGAGAACTTTAATGCACAATGCACATTTCTTAATATTAAGCCTAAAACGTGTTTTGATATCACTATTAGTAAGGATAGAATGGTCACTGTATAATATCAGTCTTTAAATGCAAGATATTTAAAGTGTATCTAAAGTATACTTGCAATAGTTCCATTTGAGCACAATCAAATATACTTAAGTATATCTTTAGTTGGACCTCAGCATTATTTCCGTATAACTAAAGTGAATTAATTACAAAATCAGTTGTTCCAATTTAGCAGACTTTAAGTATATCAATTTAGTATACCAAAAGTACAATTGTAGGCTGGAGACTGGCACAGATTTTCTGCAACTATTGTGGACTCGTCTAGACTGCAAATCGGGTTTAGTGATTTGGTTTAAAAGTTTGGATTTGGAACAAAAGTTTAGTGTAGTGTATTCCAGCCTTTAGTCACTGGCAGACATAACGAAAGAGGGGAGGAGTGAAGAGGGATGATAGGAGGATGGTAAATAGTGGAAAAGACATAACTGTCCTTGGTTATCAGCAAAAATTAAAATACTCAGGAGACGCTGACTCACAGAACCCTGCCCCCAAACACTCACTCACATGCTAAAACAAACACACACACACACACACGCACGGATACAGTCATGTGGATGTCAAGAGACACTTGTATATGCTTGTGTACTTCTGCAAACACAACACACACAATGAGTGTTTTGTGAGCTACAGTAAAACCTTTAAATTAAATAATAAAATGTAATAAAAAATAAATAAAAGAAAATAAATCAGTTTGTCCAGTCTGACCCACTCCAGACACACACACCCAGCATATATAAATACATACATACCCCATAATTTCTTACAGTTCTTTTCTGTCCAGAATAAACCATGTCATGATAAATGAATATGCTAGAGGGTTTAGAAGCACAAACTGTCAGCAAGAGGGGTTAGATGAATCAGTATCTACTGATAAAAACAAATGTGTAAATGTGCAGCAGTGATAACAGCTAAGGGCACATCCTGATTTTGCTGAGTAGATGAGTCAAGTCAAGTCCTGAGTCAACATATTTTGTTGATCTTGGAACAGCATTCCTGTCCAAAAATTGAATACTAAGCCTATATCTACCCCTAAACCTAAGCCATGAGCCATCCCTAAAATCAGATGGAAATGATAACCCAGATGTTGAAGCACTTAACCCTGGTTGTAAGCTAGCCTGGGTTTCCCCATGCTGCCTTGCGCACAACGCAATTTTATTCACGCTGCTAGGCAGCCTGGACACCATGGACCAGATTTTCCCCTCAAAAAGGGAACCAATCACAGAACGGGGAGGGAGCAGCAAGACGATGACGAAGTCTATGCGACACACCGAAGGAGTTTGTTTATATCTATTGATACAGCATGGCATCAGACGCAAAGTTACCTTTCGATGCAGCCTTAGATAGTGTTCTAAGTAGTTTAGAACGCAAGTTTATTTCGTCTTCTTCCTCGTCGAATTTCTGTCGCTCTACATACGTCATCTGGTATAATTGAAACGATTGGCTATGAGCTACGTACAGGCGCATTTGATAGACATTCTGGGCATTCGTAAACCACGCCTCAAATACGAGAAAATGAACATGTGGTTCCCAGACCACGTCTCAATGAGACGAGGTCTGACGTTAGCCAGGCTAGTTGTAAGCCTAAACTTGACATAAACTGTAAACTTGTTCCTCAAATCTGATTGATTGATTGGAATGTTGTTCCAGGATCAACTAAGATGTTATTCTAGGATCATGTTGCTGCTAATATACAGCTAATATACTTCTCACACTCTCACCCACCTTACTTCACATCATCATACATAAAACACACCTCACGCTAGAGAGAGAACTCACCTATAAACACTCCAAACCCAGCGAACTTGGAAAATTAGCTTTGTAGCTGAAGGTTGTTTCTATGGTACTCAAGAACATGTACTAGCAGAGAGCTGTCTAAGAACAAGAATTAGACAATATGTTTAATACTTTGTATTCTATTGGTGATCTGTCAGTCTGTCTGTGGAGGAACACAATATGTATGCAGATGAATCCTCTCTAACTCATCGTCAATACTTACATTGTAGTCTATATAAAGTCTTGGGTGATGTAGCACAATGGTGGATGTCTATATTATAGGCTGTAGGTTCAAGTGATATCATAACAAAGAAAAAAATTTGAATAAAAAGGAATAATTTTATTATTATTGCTTTTAATAGTTAATATTAGTATTAATTAATTGATTAATTAATTAGTATTAAAACATTTAATTGAGTGCATTGCCTGGCTTATAATAAAAAGACTGAAAGAGATAAAGAAATGATAAAGAAAAGGGAGTGAAGAGAATTAAGTTTATTCATACAACGGGGCTGATGAATGCTTGAATCTGATTGGTTGACGAACATTCTAAGGCGTACAATTATTTTCAGCGGAACGCACAGCTGAAGTAGTTCCAGGCAGGTCTTGACCGCATTACAGTTCCATATCACTTCGCCAAATTATTTCAGTTATTTAAAAGTTCCTGACCAAGGAACCAAGCAAACTGACTAAGCAAATAAATATAGAAAACAATAGGATAAAAACGACCAATTATTTGTTTTATTGTTTTTTTGCCACAAAATTATTTTACATACGGAAAGCACATACTCTCTTTCTCCCACTTTCTCACACACTCAAATGCACACACACATACAGTATGGACACGAACTTGCACAGAAACGTGTTTTATCAGTAAAATAGTTTAGCAACTTAAAAGCTACATGACATTTCTCACAAGCGAGGTAATAACGGCGCTGTTCTTGAAGCAGATAAACTTACAGTTTCTCTACAGTTACTAGCTCTAAAATTACATTTTGGAATTAGCAATGGAGGCTTAGGATTAGATGTTTAAAAAATTAGGTAATTAGAGCGTTTTAAGGACAAAAAACCTGACAAATTTCTTGAAATACAACATCTGAACACTGTCTTGACATGTGGTAACCATGGAATAATTGACTCTGGTCAGTTGAATCATTAGAAAATAATACACACCTGAGGTGTAACGGCCACTCCGGTTTGCGTCATGGCAGCATTAGCACCTCGGGTGTGCATTATTTTCTAATAATTCAACGGCCCGTCGTCCATTAATTCTTACTTAATATACAGCCATACTTTAAATCAGTTAAAAGTATCCGAACACCCAAGGAAACAGAGGCGAACCAGCATCTGATGTGAGGGCTGTTCAAACTTGCACTAAACGCCATGTTAAAACACTTACATCGATCTTAGTCACATGGAAACAAATTTAGATGAACTGCAGTGATTATTTCCATCATTCCCAAGCCACTGAGCATTCTGTAAAATACAATTTTTTTTGCAGACTCCAAAAGTTCATGAGCTCACAGGAAAAGAGAAACAAAAATCACAGACAATGACAGCTTTTCAAATGATGAGATATGATCGCAGGTCCAGGAAGGCCTCAGATTAACCATAACTCTGCAATTTTGAGTTTTTCCTTTAATTATGCTCAACATTCCATGATCCTCTGTCTCTCGGTGAGCCTGAAGGAATTCAGAGTCAGATGAGATGAGATGATTGGTCTGGCTGTCTGACTGATGATATCATAATGGCTGAACTCATTCTATTTCCTGAGTCTGATTATGAGGACATTTATCAAATTATAATATGCACAGAGGCAGTTACTTGCTTGTGAACCTAAAATGAGAAACTAACTCATCTCTGCTCTGCACACACACTAGACAATAGTAGACAAGTAGGAGCTGTTATAATCAGTGACTTTTAACCAAATTAGCATTTTTTATGGACATCATGTGCCTGATGTGAATGTGTGATAAAGGAGAAGGTTCATCATGTGTGAATTTTCTTTAAATGTATACATGTACATGGAAGATTGAACGGGTAAGATGCTTTTGAGCATTTGCACACACACACACACACACACGCGCGCGCGCGCGCACACGCACACACACACACACACACACACACACACACACACACACACACACACACACACACACATACACATTAAAGGGATAGTTCACTTTAAAATTAACTTTTGGTATGTTTTAGCTTACCTCAAGGGCATCCAAGATGTAGGTGTCTTTTTTTCCGCAGTAGTTTCAATTTTGATATTTTTAGGTCAAACCGTTCTTGTCTGTCAGTCATTTAATGCAGGTCTATGGTCACGGTCTCAAAGAGCATGCACAGAGTCCAAATTAAAACAATTCCCCATCGTCCAAATTAAACAATTCCCCATCGTAAGTACACATTGATGGCCTAAGACACGAAACGATCGGTTTGTGTGAGAAAACGAACAGTATTTATATAATTTTTACCTCTTATACACAGCCACGTCCAAGTGATCTGAGGGCGCGCGCGCATCCTAGTGTGTGACGTGTACGCAGACTGGTGCATAGATATATACACTAGATATCGCCTTAAAGACATTCGTTCCAATGAACTGCCGTAGCCAAGATCCGCTCGCTGTTTTTTGTGCTGCACACACATCCAAAGCGTGCACACAGAAAAAGACTCGCGCGCTGTTTTCTGTCATACGGAATAGTTCTTATTCGCAACTTTTTCCACTTGAACGGACAAATACATACAAAAAATGTCAAAATATCCTCATAAACACAGTCGGTTATGTTTTAAATGAACGTAAACAGATGTTAAAGAAAACGAATAACAGTATATTGACGTGTAGCTAAAGTGACAGCAGCCTAATATTCCTGCTGCCGTCTCTATAACGAAATAAGAAAATTCACTCTTGTTCACTTATGTAACTATATTTGTAATGTATATTTGATTTATAAAGTGCAGCGTTATTTTACATTTGATTGTTTTCAGATTTCCTGAATGCTCCCATAATGTTGCCAAACAATTTCGTTTTTTCTGAGGAACACAAATCAACAAGCAACAAAAAGCCACAAGTTTGTTTCTATGAAAATAATAATGCATTTTAAAGCATAATAAGATGACTTTTAAAAGCTGACCAGAAAGATGACTGACTCATAGTTTAATAAACACACAGCCAACAGAAATCTGCCCTATAGACTAAGTATGTAATTACCTAATGGCATGAACAAGACACACACACACACACACACACACACACAGTCAAGCCAGGCCAGCAAAACAATATCTGTCTCAACAAGTAAAGATTCCTCATCCGATCACCTAAACACACATCTGTCAGTACCTACCTTTTATGGAGACAGTTGTTGATGTTTCACAGACTCAATAGATGTTGGAGAGCTTTAGACGGACACATGCTGATTTACAGAATATTTCTTACGACGTATATCGGTTCTGCTTGGTTCTTCAGTAAATCAAAGTGCCATGCAACTGCGGCCAAAAAAATAACCCTCAGGCAAGGCATGAAATTTGCCAATCACCATCAGGTAGTGGTACCATCTTAAAACCACTATAATCATCATTATATCGCATGACATCGCATCATCTTTCAACAGGTGCTTGTCAGCACATCCCTTGTGAAAAAAAAGAAGTGACCTCAATTTCATTGAATGTGCACTAGTAGTGTACTTAAAATCCTAAAAGTATATTTAAAAAAAAAGAAAAAATATTTACAGAAAATATAACATTAATAAAATTAAAGGCCACTTAAAGTCCCCCCCAAAAATCAAGCTTTTAATGTTGTTTATTTGTCTATGTGGTGTTTTTAATGTGCTTTAAGAGAAACCATGTGCAAATTCATAAGTCGACACCATTGCTGAGTATTTTCTCTTTTAAACTGCAATGAATCAAAGACAGTCTCAAAATCGCGGTTTGAAATCGCTGGTGTTTCTGATGTCACAAACTACCTTGTAAACAACCACGTCAACGTGTGATCGTCAACGAGTGGATCTCTGAGCTGCTGTGAGTGAGTGGAGGCGGGGCTAATTTGCATATTCATAGAACCACTATACTAAATGAGGAAAAAAAATTAAATCTGCATTTTGGTGATCAAAGATGAGTTTTAAGGGATACAATTATTTACTACAGGGGGACTTAAAGAGTACTTAAATACAGAAACTTCTAAATAAAAACTAGGGCTGGGACAATAAATCGATGCATCGTGAATCGAGAAATGATTCTGGATTGATTCTGAGATTTTCCGAACACATCGAGATTCTCTCTCGAGTCGATTCAGAGCTTATATTTTAACAGCACATGCCACTGCGTGCTTTAGAAACAGCCGTACTCTGCTGGCTTCCAATGCCTTACACACACCACTTGAACCTTCTATTAAATAATCATTCATAATGTTTGAAAAGGTTGAAGTGAATTACAAGGGTGTTTGCATTGGGCTGTTTACATTAATCTCATGTCATAAAAGCATTCTGAGGTGCAAATACATTCTCAAGGTGAATCCCACTTCGCATACTTGTGCATGCTGTTTTGTAGTATAAATAGTGTAGTAGTGTGTTCACACTGAAAATTCCACAGAAAAAGTGCACTTTAAATACCCGGATGATGCACTTATTGAACTGAAAACTACCGGTTAAAAACTAGCCTAGAGCGCCATCTGCTGTTAAAAATTAAGCTCAGAATCGATTCGAGAGAGAATGGCGATGCATTCGGCAAATATTGGAATCGATTTATTGTCGATTTATTGCCAGCCCTAATATAAACTAAGGGGTTCCCATCATGGCATCATTTTATGGATTTAGTTTTAATTAATTAATTTAGTTTTTATTACATTTGACGATTTAAACAGAAAATAGCCAGAATAAACAGAAATAAGGGGTTGGTATGTTGCTGTGTTGCTGGACACTGGTGCAGTTTTTGAAGCGAGAACTCAAATGCCTCACTGTTTTATGAAAAAGCTTATTCACTAAAACCGTTATATGCTATAAGCAATTTCAGTCATTTTCAAACATGTCATTTTGTTAACTTCAATGAAACACCCACTGCAACTCCAACTGACAGCTGTAGATCAGCATGAGTGAAGTAAAATATAAGGCTTTTGTCACTTTTCTAATTAGTATGCATGGTACGATGTGTGATATGTTCATATGATTTAGAATGAGCAAAAAGAGTATAGGTAAGAGAGAAAATTATTAGGGAAAGAAAGAGAGAATGGGATTGGGGCACAACAGAAACAGGATTCAAACCTAATCTCCCACATGAGCACCAGGGCTCAATGTGTCTGGTGCGAAACCAATAAGCCACATCTACAACAAAACCTGCTTTATTTATTGAAATTCCTTAAAATAGAGAAGAGTAGCCAACAATGTCTTAATAAACTCAAAGGAAGCTCTGAATCTTTTTCATGGCTGTTAAAATTCAGTGCAGTGCTTTGCCTCTCACCTTTAAAACCTCTTCCCTTTTCTCACTTCATTTCCTCTTCTATTTCACTGGTCTCTCTTGTATCAGGTGCTTGTCTACCCATTAGATGCTGCATCAGAATGGAGCGAACAGAGAAGAAAAAAGAGGAAAAGAAAGAGTGTGCGCACACAACCTACACTCGGTGCCAACATTTCAGGAAATCCCTTCATCTTTTCATCCTTGCTTAACCAGACTTTTCTTGAAACAAGGAGTCTCTTTAGGAGACGGTGTTCATTATGTTTGTGTGTGTGTGTGTGTGTGTGTGTAACCCTCTTGGCTGACCCTAATAAGCAACCACACACAGCTTGCTGAATAGACTTCAAACAGAGACGCTACTTTTAATCAGCACTGTGAAAACCAGAGCACAACCTGTTCAGAGAGAAGAGGGCATGGGATGGAGGGGGAAAAATGAAGAAGAGGTGGAGATAGCTAGAGAGACAGACAAACAAGAAAAATGGCAACCTGAAACAAACGGCGTGAGCGGAGAGGCGAACCAAAAGGGAAAGACAGAAGAAACAGCAACAGAACAAAAAGAAGACGACAAGCACTGGAGGAATGTGAGGAACAGTCCATCCTTTGCACCAGTTTACGATTAAAAATATATGATTTTCTGTCAGTGCTGCATGTGTGGGGCTCAAACCTGTCAGAGCTTATAGTCTCACAAGGCCTCTGTGGAAACTGGGGCAGAAAACACTAGATCTCCAATTAAACTTCGGCAAATAAGAAGTTACAGTGGCCCCATTAAAGTATTTGGAGAATTCAGCTACACTTTGAATGTCATTGCATTGCACAGACATTAAATAAACATCGCACAAACGATCCTTTCAAGCAAAACATTTCGCAAAAAGTTTCAAGTGTGGCTTATTTACTAACCAGGGAGCACTGTTATTATGTAATCTTTAGTAAATCTCAAAATGATTATCCATTTTTCATACTGTACATTATGTTTATGTGATGGCCACATTTAGTTAAACAATGGCTGCTTTTATTTTACATTTATTTTGGCAAAATAGAATAAAATATCGACCATTTGTCATCAACCATGACACGAGAGTAAATAATTATCAGCTTATGCATCCCTATAAGATATATCAGAGAGACGTCTTGGTCACTTTAACTTTTTGTAAGTAATGATGCAAGCAGATGAACTTTCACATTCATTCCCAGACTGTGTTACTTTAAATAACATGCTCACAGCTGGGGAACCAAAGACTGCATTCCCATCCAGGAATAGTCACAATGTAAGGAAGGAACCATTTTTGTCTAATCCTGCCATTGCAGATCTAGAGAAAACAAAGATAAAATAACTTCATCAGAGTCAAAAAAACTCTGACAAGATGGTATATTCCATCTAGCATAGGGTGTTGCAATAATATTAGGTAAATTGGCAGTGGGTGAGATGAGATTACACACACCGAAACAAAAACAGACATTCCGACACGGAACACACATTTCAAAGTAAAATAACTGGCTGTAGCATTGTTTTTCAGAGAAACAAGTATATGTGAACTTTCCTAAATCTATGTTTCCTAAATATGTGTTTCCTAAATCTCTGCAAACATGGTATTTTTATGCTTTCATGGTATTTTTTTCTCAAAAAGTTACATACAGCACCTTTAATGTATTAAAATGACTAAAAATAAAATTAAATTCAAGATTTAAATTTAAATTAAAAAGATGACAAAAGCACATTAAACTCAAATTAAAATGAAAAAAAAAAAGATATGAATAAATACTACAACAGAGAAATGATAGTGATAGAGGAGTGTGAATCTGTGAATATGTGTGTATGAACTGAAAGGTTAAACCAAAGAATAGGTTTGTCCAAACTAATTGCCTTTGTAGAAAAATTAAACACAGAGATGACATTTAAATCATCATTAAATTAGTATTTCAATTAGTTCACCTAAATTGAAACATTTTGTCATCATTTACTCAAAAAATTTCATTCCAAACCTGTATAACTTTTTTAAACAAAAAAAGTATTTTGAAAGAATATCCCGTACTCTTTCTTAAAATGTAAGTGGATGAGGACTGGAGCTGTCAAGGTCCAAAAAGTACAAAAAAAAGCACCATAAAAGTATCACATTTTCTTAGTTCTACAGTTTCTGCTGGAATCAACCATTTCAAAAGCTTTACCAACATCTCAGACAAACTCCTAGAGGTTGTGCACGTTTTTATTGATTTCTGCTTATAGGAGAGCTATATCTTATGGCTCCCCTATGCAACTTGGACATATCATGAAGAGGCACTTAACAGAATATGACCATGTGTCTGTTAATGTGTACATCAACTACAAAGTTCTTTAGCAATAACAACCATGGGCACTTAACGTCTGCAGTCTTCATGCGTGATGAGCCTCAGGGCATGAATTCAGCTCAGAGAGAGATAAACAGTAAAAACAAAACCAGGTGTGTTGAATGTAGCTCTTCTCCTTCCCCCTCTGTCTTTAGCTCTTTCTCTGACTCACATCACCCTAGACACTTTGTGACATCTAAACCATGTAGAGCTACACCATGAATCAACACAAACTGCCTCAAATGTCAATATGCTCGTGCAAATACACACAACTTGTTGGTTCTTGCCTATACAACGTTTGTCTAAGGTGGGCATTATTGAAAGAGTCTCTCCCTCCCCTTTTCTTCCAGGTTTAATTTACCTCAGGTTTTGTATACGAAACATAGTATACTTGCTTGGCTGACTGACTAAAGGGCCATTTTTTTTATTATATATGCAGCCTCATCGGGTTTATGTGAAATCAAAAATAAGACGTTTTGAAGAATATTCATGCTGCTCTTTTCAATGCAAAGACAGAAAAAGTAGACATTCTGCTAAACATCTCCTTTCATGTTCCACAGAATAAAGTCATACAGTCAGTGACCTAAATAAAGTTTGTCTAAGGTGGGCATTGTTGAAAGGTTCTCTTCCTCCCCTTTTCTTCCAGATTTCATTGATCTCAGGTTCGGGTTACTGGCGACTGTGTCCTGTAAGCCATTTTTCGCAGCCGCGATGGCGATTAGCATATGAGCTCAGCAGAAAGGATTCTGGAAAATTCCCGAAGTAAGGAAAAGTATCTAAGTGCTACTCCCTCTCCTGACATTAACTCTCCTCAAATGCTTTAGGAGACTAGAGTATCTTGCAACACTGAATGATAAACCTTTCCTTTCTTTCTCTCCCTCCCCTTTTCGATCCTTCCTGCCAAACAGTGAACAATTACCAGATTCCATTGGCCATTAAGTTAAAGCACTCAGGCACTTTTCATTAGCTGAGCTGGTCAGTGAACTGTGGATCAACTTCTGCCCACATGAATTCAGTTTTTCACAAACAGAGCACTCCATCTGTCTGAAGGAATAATAGTCTGCTGGTCCAAGATTAATGTAGTGGCTTCCAAGCACAAAATACGTATATTAAGAGAGTAATTTGGGTATACAACAAATCGCCTCGGTTACGACTGTAACCTCGGTTCCCTGAAGAGGGAACGAGCGTTGCGTCGAGAAATGACGCTGTGGGAACGCTTTGCGTGATGACGTCTTGAAGCACATGTAAAATCAGTCCAATGGTGTGGCGGAACGTCAGAGGCGGGTGACGTCACATACCAGGAAACTATAAAAGCCGGCCCAAAACAGAAAACGAAAGCTTCGTAAAAGTCTGAAGTCGAGCTGACAGGCATGAAGGAGATATGGCAGGGCGACGCAACGCTCGTTCCCTCTTCAGGGAACCGAGGTTACAGTCGTAACCGAGGCGTTCCCTTTCAAGGGAACTCCCGTTGCGTCGAGAAATGACGCTGTGGGAACGTCTATACCAACGCCTCCATAGCTACAAATGTCTGTCCTGTGTGAAATCCGTAGAGCAGCACTAGGAAGACAAAACATGAGACCCTGGAGCAGAGTCTAGATCCAGAGAGTAAAACCTGACGAAAGTGTGCGGTGAGGACCAGCCTGCCGCATCACAGACGTCCTGTAAAGAAACTCCTGAAATAAGGGCCTTAGAGGCCGCCATACTCCTCGTCGAGTGCGACCGGACAGCCAAAGGAGAAGGCTGCCCAGCCGCCTCATAAGCAAGTGAGATAGCCTCGACCACCCACTTGCTCATCCTTTGCTTAGACACCGGGCCCCCTTTGTTAGGGGACCCAAAGCACACAAATAATTGATCACTTTTACGCCACAAGGCAGCTCTGTGGACGTAAGCGTCTAACGCCCGCACAGGGCAAAGCAAATTATTAGCCTCCTGGTCAGCATTTTGAAAGGGAGGAGGACAGAAGGCCTGCAGAACAACAGGTCTGACCACATTAGTGGGGACCTTGGGGATATAACCCGGTCTCGGATGAAGGAACGCTTTAACCATACCCGGAGCAAACTCTAAGCATGACGGAGCCACCGATAATGCTTGAAGATCCCCTATTCTCTTGAGAGAAGAAATAGCCAGAAGGAAAAGAGCTTTCAGAGTAAGAAACTTCTCAGGAACCTCCTCAATGGGCTCAAAGGGGGCCTGGGATAAGCCTTGTAGCACAAAGGACAAATCCCAAGGTGGCACCCTAGAGCGAACTGCAGGCCTCAGCCTCCAAGTGCCACGAAGGAAACGAGATACCAAGGGGTCTTTCCCCACAGACATTCCACCCAAAGGAATGTGGTAAGCACCTATGGCCGCCACATAGACCTTTAAAGTGGACGGGGTCAGACCTGCAGTGAACCGTTCCTGCAGGAACTCCAGCACTGTACCAATTGGGCAGTGAACTGGGTCCAACCGACGGTCACTACACCAAGAAGTGAATACTCTCCACTTCAGGGCATAAAGTTTCCTCGTGGAGGGAGCTCTGGACTGTAGAATGGTCTCAACAACCTCGGTTGAGAGACCTGACTCTATGAGCTGGGCCCCCTCAGAGGCCAAGCCCACAGGTTCCACAGTTCTGGCCGAGGGTGAAATATCGAGCCCTCTGCCTGGGACAGAAGGTCCCTCCTGACGGGTAACTCCAGAGGATGCCCGTCGAGGAGGGACACAAGATCGGGAAACCATACTCTGCCCGGCCAGCGCGGGGCTATAAGAAGTAGATGGACCCGGTCCCTGCGAACTCTTTCCAGAACTCCCGGGAGCAGAGCAACTGGGGGAAAGGCGTACAGACGTAGCCTCGGCCACGTCTGTACCATAGCATCCAGTCCCAGAGGAGCTGGATGCGTGAGGGAGAACCAAAGTGGACAGTGAGACGTCTCTCGAGACGCAAACAGATCCACTTGTGCTTGGCCAAACTCCCTCCATATCAGCTCCACCACCTCGGGGTGGAGCCTCCATTCCCCGGGCCTCGGCCCCTGCCTCGACAGAGTGTCTGCTCCTATATTCTGTACCCCGGGGATGTAAGCTGCCCTGAGTGACAGTAACTTCCCCTGGGACCACAAGAGGATATGGCGTGCCAAGTTGGATAACGGGCGCGAGCGCAAACCCCCTTGGTGGTTGATATAGGCGACTACCGATGTGTTGTCCGTATGTACTAGCACATGGTGCCCCCTGAGATCTGTGATAAAGCTCCTCAGAGCCCGGAAGACAGCTAACATCTCTAGGCGATTGATATGCCAGGAACGATGATGGTCTTCCCACAGACCTTGAGACGAGCGACCCTCCAGGATCGCTCCCCAGCCCGTGAGGGAAGCATCCGTCGTTAGCAATTTGCGACGACAAGGAGCTCCCAACACTGGGCCCTGGGACAGGAACCAAGGCTTCTTCCACATAACCAAGGCACGTAGGCATCGCCGCGTGACCTTGATTGTGCGAAATGGGTTGCCCCTCGGGGAAAACCCCCTGGTCCTGAGCCACCACTGCAGGGGCCTCATGTGTAGCAGTCCAAAAGGTATCACGTTGGAAGCTGCTGCCATGAGACCCAACAGTCTCTGAAACTGTTTGACAGTGAGTAGCTGGCCTAGCTTTACACTTTTCACAGCTGCAAGGATGGAATCTATCCGTGGCGGTGACAGGCGCGCCTGCATCGACACAGAATCCCAAACCACGCCTAGAAAGGTGGTCCTCTGTAGTGGAGAAAGCACACTCTTCTTGGCGTTCAGCCGTAACCCCAACTCTTTCATGTGGGCGAGAACAACATCTCGATGTTGAACCGCCATCTGATGCGAATGAGCTAAAATCAACCAATCGTCGATGTAGTTCATAATGCGAATACCCTGGAGGCGCAGTGGCGCCAGAGCTGCATCCATGCATTTGGTGAAAGTGCGGGGTGATAAAGCTAGGCCGAATGGAAGAACTCGATATTGGTATGCTTTGCCCCCGAAAGCAAACCTCAGGAACTTCCAATGACACGGACGGATGGATATATGGAAATATGCGTCCTTGAGGTCTATCGTGACAAACCAGTCCTCGGACCTGATCTGTGGCACGATCTGCCTCAATGTTAACATTTTGAACTTGAGCTGCATGACTGACTCGTTCAGAACTCGAAGATCTAAAATGGGACGCAATCCCCCGTCCTTTTTTGGAACTATGAAGTACCGGCTGTAAAACCCGGTTTCCCTGCTGGAGGGAGGTACATATTCTATGGCCCCTTTCTCTAACAGAGTGTTCACTTCCTGTTCCATAACCAGAACCTGCTCGGGGCCCACCACTGTGGGCAGGACCCCCATAAACCGAGGTGGGCGTTTCTTGAATTGTATCTGATACCCTTTTTCTACGGTCTGCAGGACCCAACGAGAAACATTTGACAGTAGCTTCCACGCTGTCAAAGATTCTACTAGAGGTACCAGCCTCTCGAGACTGGTTTCTGGATTTTGTTGTTGTTGAGCAGTCAATTCGACGCCCTGTAACGGCGCACCGGCAGGGAGCGACCGAACAGACTGCTCTAACACCCTCCTCGGAGGGGGCGGGCATCCCGAGGCCACTACGTTTCCGGGTGGTCCTTGAGATATGTGCTCGCCGGAGACCGCTGCGCCCTGTAACACCGATGGCGGCAGGGTTGGCAGAACGGTCCCCTGAGGGTACCGAAGAGAGACGGGCACCGTAAAAAGAGGTGTTAACCGCTCTGCTCCGGGGGGAACTACCCTCATTAATCCTGAGCCCTCGGACATCAGGATTTCTTCCCAGCAGCCTTCTTGGCGGTAATAACGGTCCGCAGATCCGCTCTACCCCTCGAAGACTGCTGGGTTTGAGCGCGCCCTCCGTGTCCCCGAGATTTTTGTGGGGGAGCACGGGAGGACACACTCTGCTTTTGAGTGGCACGATGATCAGCGCTCTTTTTAGAGGAGTGAGGCTGCTCCCGCTCAGCAGCCTCAATGAATGAGCGGCGGGGGAGAAGTTTCTGGAGTGCAGCAGCCTGTTTTGAAGCTTCTTGCGATTTAGCTACCGCACTGTTCACTGCATCTCCAAATAGCCCAACAGTAGAAACCGGAGCATCTAAAAGAACATGTTTTTCTCTATCTTTGATGTCACTCAGATTGAGCCACAGATGCCTCTCAGTGGCCACCAGGGCTGCCATAGACCGCCCGATTGATTTAGCGGTCTCCTTGGTGGCCCTGAGAGACAAATCCGTGGCTCTACGCAGTTCGGCTACTGTGTCGGGACCAATACCCCCGCCCTCCTCTAAATCACCCAGTAATTCTGCCTGATATGCTTGCATAAGGGACATCGTATGCAGACACGCTGCAGCTTGACCAGCGGCTGCATACGATTTATGAATCAGGGAGGAAGTGAATTTAACTGGTTTGGTGGGAAGTGTAGGAGCCTTCAGGGAAGATGCCGTTGCTGGAGAGAGATAGCTCGCAAGCGTCTCTTCCACCTTCGGCATCTCCCCATAACCATACTCTTTATATTTGTAGATGGAAGAGTAATGTGATGTTTGAGGTGTAAATACTCTGTATGACATAGGTTTTCCCCACGATCTCGACACCTCGGTGTGGAGATCGGGGAAAAACGGAAGACTCCTACGCTGAGGCTGTGTACGAGATGGCAGGAAGCGTTCGTCGAGCTTGCTTTTCGAACGAACGTCCTGCCTATCCTCTGGCCACTCAAGAGAAAGTCTGTCAACTGCTCTTGTAACTACATCGAGCAGTTCTTCGAATGCATGAGACTGAGGTGGCGAATCCTCAGACTCAGCTTCAATACTCACAACATCCAACTCCTCAGAGCTGGATAGTTGCAGTACTGGTGCCTCTATCGGGGGGGAAGAAACCGCAGCGCGTGCTTCCACACCCTGATGAGAGGCACTGGATCTGTCAGTAAGAGGCTGAGATAAGGCAGAGCCCGTCTCAACATCCACTGACAGATCCATTTGCGAACCCCAGGTCTGAGATCGCCGCCGAGCCTCAGCCGCGGCGGGACCCGAGCCCTGGGGAACGTGGTCGGGATTGAACCGAGCCAACCGGGATCGGAGCGTCCGCAATGGAAGCGCACAGCAATGCACACAGTCACCACCCTCGAGTGCTGACTGGGCATGCTCCTCTCCCAAACAAACAACACAAAGAGTGTGTGTGTCACCTCCCGTTAAATAACGCGGGCAGGGATGGACACACACTCGATACTGCTGTTTGCTCGCCATATCTGAATAAATATATATAGACAGACAACACCAAATAACAAGACAGATTTCAACACAGAGCGCAACTGAAGACTCAGAAAGCTTTCGTTTTCTGTTTTGGGCCGGCTTTTATAGTTTCCTGGTATGTGACGTCACCCGCCTCTGACGTTCCGCCACACCATTGGACTGATTTTACATGTGCTTCAAGACGTCATCACGCAAAGCGTTCCCACAGCGTCATTTCTCGACGCAACGGGAGTTCCCTTGAAAGGGAACTGGGACGAGCAAATAGGATCCATGTCCCTCCATGCCTGCTTTCTGTCTTTCGAACACTTTAAAAATATGCTTAAATAAAAAGCACAATTCTCATTTGTAAAAAAAACAACAACAAAAAAACAACCTTGCTTGGTTGCCTGGTAGTCTAGGACCAGTTCACCCAAAATTATTTTTTATTATTATCATATATTCACCCTCATGTTGTTTCAAACCCATGTTGCTTTCTTTTTTTCTGTGGAACACAAAGCGAGATGTTTTGAAGAATGTTCATGCTGCTCTTTTCCATGCAAAGAAAGCACAAGCAGACATTTATATTCCACAGAATAAGTTTGGAACGACATGAATGAAACAAAAAAAAAAAATCACAGTAAGTTGAGTGTCTTCCCTGCTGGAAAATTCAGCATAAACCAGAAACCATGCTTTTCTGGTCCATCAGCACTTCCGCTTGCCATGATGGTGACAAGCAAACCAGTAACTGGCATCCCATGCTGGTCCCAGCATGCATTATATACCTTATGCTGGTGACAAGCAATGCTGGATTTTTTCAGCAGGGTTGTCTTCAGTTTAGACAATTCTGGATTAAGTGTGTCTCACTTTTTAATCAGAGAGGATTAAGGGTTAATGAGCAGTGTTCATTAATCTAGTCCCATTCGTAATTCTCTTTATATCACTTCCACGGGCTTCAGTCTCCATTGCAATGACTTAGATTTCTCTTAATTACAAGAACTTGTCCCTGTCTGACATTTTCACCAAAAATTATGGGATTACTCTGTTGTGATCATGAAAGGAGTAGTCCATCTATTATATATATATATATATATATATATATATATATATATATATATATATATATATATATATATTATTAATGTTGAAAACAGGATTTTAGGATTCTTTGATGAATATATCGTTCAAAAGAACAGCATTAATTTTAAATAGAAATCTTATTAGAACATTATAAAGTCTTTCCTGTCGATTCTTTTGATTAATGTAATGTATCCTTGCTGAGTGTTTTTTTTTTATTTTATAAAAGTATTTAAAAAAACAAGGAATTTTATGAAGTCTTTTGAAATTATAAGATAGCGTGAGGAAAAGAGAGATTTAAGTCAATAAACTGGTTGGATCTATCCTTTTAAACAGGCCTTGCTTTTTTTTTCCATTTTTAACTTTCTTTAGTGTGTAATGTTACTGTTTGAGCATGAACATTGTCAGCAAAGTTTACAAAGCACAAAGCCCACTGCAAAGGGAGTTTTTCTCTATGTCATTGAGCACTGTTTCTGAACTCCCTGAAATGCCTCGACTGTAGCCTTGAGTGTTCTTTCAGGAATGTAGACATCACAATATTTCTCAATTAAAATAATTCCTGCCCAAGGCATATGAAAAAAGGGGGGCGAGGCCTGGATGAGTTGCGTTAGGAGTGACAGCGTCCGCAATCTTAAAAACGCTACCTTCGGAGGATTCATCAAGGTAGGAGAGCATCAAGGCACGTCCAAATCCAATGTTAGCTTCACTTCCTGTCTCCTGAGATACCTTTCACCTGATTCATCCTTCGCTGCCTTTGATATCCCACAATCCTGTGCATTCCATTCTGTGACAGTTGGGCTAAAAACTAAAGATGGCATCTGAAAGTAGTGGTTGGTGGTCAGTTTGTGTGTAAATGTATGTTTTTGATCAATGGTTAGTGAGAAATTACTATTATACTAATTATTCCCTTAGTTATCACCGAAGCTCTCTCTATTTTGCTGTAGATCATTAAACCGTTACGCTGCCTCAGAAGTCTGTCTGAAGTTTTTGGACGCAGCCAGTGTGTTGATACTCGCAGTTATGGTAAAGGACGTGGCATTTCTTAAACACACTTAAAGCGGTTGACCAATCGCAACACACTGGTCCAGCCGACCAATCAGAGCACATTACGCTTTTTTGGAATTCAGGGCTTCATAGAGACAGGAAGTAAACAGAGCGATACTTACAGACTGGGGAAAGAGGTGCTTCAACAATGTAAAGTAAAATATGTGAAAAATAAGGTGTTTTTGCATGAAAGCATGAACACCTATTCAAGTAGACCCCAAAAACAAAATCAAGACTTCGCAAAAGGGCATAAAATGGCCTCTTTAAAGTCCCCCTGTGGTGAAAATCAAGCTTTTAATGTTGTTATGTCTATGTTGTATTTTTAATATGCTTTAAGACAAACATGTGCAAATTCATGTCAACACCATTTAGTATTTTCTCCTTAAAACTGCAGTGATCTAAAGATGGTTTGAAATTGCAGGTGTTTCTGACGTCACAACCAATCACATCAAGGTGTGATCATGAACTAGTGGATCTGGTGTGAGTGAAAGGAGGCAGGGCTAATTTGCATATTCATAGAACAGCGTATACTAAATGAGACAAGGGTTTAGAGTTACATTCAAGCTATTTTAAGGCATGAATCATTTTTTTTTCAAGGAAAAAAACGTTTAAATATGTCATTTTGGTGATCAAAGATGAGTTTTAAGGGATGAAATTATTGACTACAGGGGGACTTTAAATTACAGAAAATGACTAAACATATGACCGAACTATGAATTTTCTATTGATTTGAGTCCCACAATGTAAAAAGGCTAAATTAAAATGTAAAACTGCATTATTTTGGTGTACTACACTGGCTATCCCATAAACCCCCAGTGAAATATTATGCTTCTTACATCAGCAGATTTCAGACTGATATGTTAAACACATCAATCCAGGCGACCACTTATAGTCTAAGCATGCAGAAAAATTAAACAGCAAAAGCCTGAGTACAGATCCAACCATCTTAAGATAAACTTGTGATGAGGGGACTGTCTCTCCCTCCCTCTCTGCCCTCTTTCTTTCCCATAACCTCTGTCTGGCTGAACCATGAGTAAGCAAGACCACCCAGCCGTGAAATTTACTGACTGTGATACAGTTCTTTGTCCCGCTACACCTACTTGTGATAAACTTTCAAAGAGCGCTAACAGTAGTTTAAACAAAAGACTGAACCATTTTACCTGCAGATACACAAAACCCCTTTAAGAAAGCCGACTGCTGATAAACAAAACTCTCCTTTATCTGAAACGGGCAAAGGAAAAAAGAGAATGTATTTGATTTCCTTCCACATGTTTCTTTGAGGGCATGTTTAGGTGGAATACATTGGTATCAGATCACAGGTGATTATAATAGACTTTTCTTCAAAGCACAAAGGAAAAGTTTTGTGTTTAAAAATAGTGTCATTGCAAACAGGTAATTCCACTCTTCAGGGCAACTAACTCTTCTTCGTCTGATTTCTAAGATTAAATACTCAAATCTGCATTATGTTTATTTTGAAAATGAAATGCTAATTACAAAAAGAGGCACACACATTATCTCTCCAGTTGGGAAATGTAATCATTCATTCCCTTTTCGAGAGCCATTCATCCATGTTATGACCTGTGCTTGAACTCTTAAGTCTAGAAAACATTAACTTTTATATGGTCCATTTAAAGTAAAAATCTAAAGAAAGCTAGCTTTTACAATGTTTACTATTGGGAAGATCTGAGAGACAGTTTCCCCAAAAATACATTTCTGTCATTTGAATGAATTCCTTTTCTTTGCATGACACATTTACATTATTGTACTGAATATAGCTCTTTCGGGATTATCCTGAACATTGAATAAGCAAGCATTTCATGTATCATGGAACGAAAAAGAGAGGGTCTCTGAAGCGCGCGTAAAAGTCACATCCTTTTGATTTTCCCGGCAAAAACGTTCCGAGCCCTTCACATAAAAATCAGTCAGGCTTTACACAACCAAGGTCTCGTTTTTTTTAAGTTTCCTTACAAGCTGTTCACACATCGGCAATAAAAATGTGATTTACATGAATATACATGAAAATTCTTAGATATAGCTCCTTTAATTGAAATAAAGTTGAAATAAAATAAAATATATAAATTAAATTTGGCAATACTTTGCAACTAACTGAAATAAAATAAGTTTTAGTAATAAAAAAATGACAAAAGCACAAATTACTAAAACTGAAAATATAAAAATAAAATCTAATTGTTTACAGATCTTTTTACACCTTTAATGTCATATTAAAAAACCCCAAAAATAATAGTATAGGATATAAATAATACTAAATGAACACTTGAACTTTAAATTCAACATGTGTACCTGACGCTAACAATAAATATAGGCCAAACAAGCAATAATGAGTAACGACTCTTTCCACTCTTTTCACAAACTATTGTATAACTTCAGAAAACATTTCATTTTTAAATATTATTAAAATCACAGAGGATTAATCATAAGAAATATGGAAAAAAATTGTATATGAATTATAATTTTTGTTCTTTTTGCTGTCTGTTGTCTGTAGTCATCATCCATCCATCAATGGCACAAACTGTGTAAAATGTCAGTTAAGTGTGAAGGATCTACCTTTAAAATGGTTTCAAACATATAACTACCTCTTCTAGGAGGACCAATGTTCATGGTAACATCTGGATTCTACTGCCTTTTACTGACATATTAGATGGAAATGATGGAGGCAAACATGTATTTCACTGTAAAAAGTGAACAGTTGGATCAACTTAAAAAAATGACTTCAATTGGTAACACCTAAAGAAATTAAGTTTTCTCAACTTAAATTATCACATTTTATCGTGAAAAACGTGATCATTTAAGTTGAGAAAACGTAATTTCTTTAGGTGTTGCCAATTGAAGTAATTTTTTTAAGTTGATCCAACTGTTCACTTTTTACAGTGTACTTAGAAATGTCAGAAACCAGGTTTTACTGAGATTCTGACTGACATCACACATCACTTCTCAGCAATCAAACAAATGAATGACAAATAAGAGTGACGCACTCTTATGCGTCACTCTTATTTGTGCGTGCGTGTGTGTGCTCATCCGCATGAATAACTAAAAGAGGGATGTTAACCTCAAGAACTTTCAGTCCTTAATATCATCACAGTCTAAATCCCCACCCCAGGGGTGCATTCCTGCAATTTCACTGAGAGGACATGACATGTTTTTTAATCACTACACATCAAGGGCTGTGATTGACAGGCATCAGAAGGCCACAGAGGTGACAGGATTTGGGCCTTATATCACCATTTTAGAGCAAGTCTGAGTTGACATGGAGCTCTTCAACCACGACCAGCAGGATTAAAACCCACTGGGGCGGAATGCGATACGGAGGTGCCTAATCACACATGCACACACACAAACTGGCATTAATCTGCACCCCAGTGTGCTGGAATGGGGAGGCAACGTAATGCTGTGCCCATGTGTTTTTTTTGTTTGTTTGTTTTTTTGTGAGGAATGCAGCAAAAATCCACAAGAATCCAACCTGCTGCTGATCTAATCCCACAAAACACATAGTCATATATGAATAAATATAAAACCTGCACCAAACACTTTTAGCTTAATACCATCCATGCAATTTACTTACATTCAGACACTTCAAACCAATAATGCAAATCTGCTTAAAACACCCGAATGCACTCTTCAAACAAAACAGTATGTTCCATTTTTACTCATACTCAACACAGATACTTCAACATCCCACAACAAACATAATAATATCTTATTATGTTATTAATGTTTAGTCAACAATTAAAACTTAATGTCTTCCCAATATGTCACAATATTAAGACTCTTCAACTTATGACTAACATCACAAATAACTTATCACATCTGGAAGGACTAAAAACTTATAGGAATGAGACATTTTTCTTACTATCTCGTGTTTTTCTCCAGCAATGAGATTACAAGAGGATCAAATGGAGATTTTGACTTAAGTCTTGTGGCTCTGGTTTGTCTTCTGTGGAAAAAGATACTAGCAAATCTCCTCTAGAGCTTCAGAGATCTCAACAATGCCTTCAACTGTGCTCAAATTGACCAAGATACCGAAAGACTGCAATCAAAAGCATGATATTTTAGTACGAACACAGACATTAGTCATTAAATGAAAATATCTTTATGTCAACAATTGTGTCATGTGGTTCTATTGACAATTCTCAAAGAATTTTTGGAGAAACATCTGCGGCAAAGTTTACGTGACACACCTGAGAACATTTTTAACGACCCCTGAGCCATAAAAAAGCAACATCTGCCCCAAAACATTTTGTACTGGGAATCGATTCTTTAAAATAATGAAAACAGGAGATCTGCGATCAACAGAGACCAAAGAATCCAAACGTCAGCGGTCAAATATGAGAAGCGCAGTACTTTGTAATCTAGTTGTCTGATAAATCTGGCATATATTGCGAATATTGTTGGCTCTTGATGAAGTGCTTTTATTCCTCTTTTGTAAGTCGCTTTGGATAAAAGTATCTGCTAAATGCATACATGTAAAAGTACTATGTGGGTATCCACCTTTGATGATCTGATACTTACTGGGCTGTGCGACTTGTTGCTGGGTTATGCTTGCCATGGACCCTTTAGGTGGACTGATTCTGCTTCTTGGTTGGGCCACCTCGTCCTCTTCCTTTATATTAGTGTTTTGCGGGATATGCGACTGTGTTGTCCCATTGACCGGAGGCCTTTGGCCGGCTATATTGCCCTCACTTCCTGTCCGCATCACCTTCTCCCCCGTGCCGAGCATTTTGGGTCTGCCGGCAGGTGTATCCCGACGGGCCGAGGGAAGTTTGGAGCCGGGACCCGCCGAGGATGGGCGAGCAAGTCGTGAAGGTTTAGACATACTGTAGAAATGCTGGTTCAACTCGAGTGCACTCAATTAAGTCAGTTCATCAGTCACTCACATGGTATTCCATTTCAGTCGTCCAATCAAACTGTACAAGGTGAATATCCAGAATTGTGTTCCACAGGTGTCCAAACCCTCCCTGGATTTTCACCGTATTCCACAGAGAACGAACTGCACCGTCTTGGTATTACTCTCCCTCCTTATCTGTCATCTCTCTTCCTTCCTGTCCTTCTGTGTCTTTACTCACCGAACGAGTCCAGACGAGTGCAGGTAAAAGAACCAGACGGCGAGAGAGACGGAGGAGGAACGAGGGGGAAGGGGTAAATCACCACCTTTCCAAACGGAGCCTCCAGCGTTCCGAAGTGTATGCGTGTGCGCCTCGGGATGACTGACAAGGGGACAAACAGAGAAAAGCAGCCTGTTCCAATGTATCAGCGCATTCCAACACACAGTCACAATCTCTCTCTCATTCTGCCGTCCTAAACTCCAACTCTCTTTCTCTCTCTCCACCTTTTTCCTCTTGTCTAGATGCTCTCAGCTTGGAAAGGCAGAAAAAAGTCTCAATGCTTGGGAGCAAAAAAGGAAAAGAATGAAAAGGGAGGAGAAAAGGTCTTCTGTTGCTGTCACAGCTGTGTGTACTGATCCTCATGCGAGTCTCTCTCTCTCTCTGCTGTCTTCAGTTTAACGGGCTAGAAGACCATTGCTGTGGTGTGTGCTGTAGAAAATTACACATATACACACACGTGCCCGGGTATTTCTGGAGAATTACAAAGCGGCAAAAAGGAAAGCGGGATTACACTAACATAGCTAGTACTTGAGCTCTGCAGTCTGTGTGTGTGTATCAAAGCAAGGCATGCTGGAAGCTTTACTTTGTACTGAAAAGAGTTGGAAATGGAGGAAAAATCCTGTTTGCTGTTGTCAAAACAAGCACAAACACACTCGAAGAAAGTTTGCACAGCTAAATAGTCAAAAAAAGAGAGAGAGAGTGACAGAAAAACTTTCATTTCATTGTGCCAGTAAAAAATACAGCATAAGGAGTTTTATTTAGTTTTATTGCTGTTTCAGCAATATCACGGGTTCTTGGAGACAATTGTCATAAAAACTTTTTTCTTTTTTTTTTTTTTTTTTTGCTGCTACAACAAAACATCAGTAGTAAATAGACCAAAAATAAGTAGATCAAACTAAAATATACAAATTACTTATCTAATTTCTCATATTGCAAAACAATTCTAAAACCAACAATCATTTATTTCACATATGTATCATCAAATTAAATATATAAGATGTTATATGATCATTTTATTTAATATGTTTAGGCTATATAACAATTATAATAGTTTAAAATGTTTTATTTTTTATCATTTTTAATTGAATTTATGTGTGTTTACCATCATAATTCACTTACATCTAATAAAATCTCAGGGCATATGCTGAGCTTGTAAAAATTCATATCACCCGTCTCTCTTCATCGCTCAGATTTGCTCTACTCCGTCTCACAGAATAACTGTCAGTGCAGTTTTTACCCAGGGTGCTCAGAGTGCATATTAATCTGATACATCTCAGTTTACCATAAACAATAAATGTAACAATTTACTAGTAAAAACACACAAACTAAATATTATGGGTCAAAGAGGGTATTGGATAAAGGTTTTTGAACAGATAACCTACTAACCCAAAAGCCTGTGCCTCTCGCCGCTTCACTAGATCGCCGCCCTGTGATTCCATTTCACAGAAAAGCCCGGATCAAGCCATCCAGAGGCGGGATATTTACCTTTGGATTTTATACCCAGGGATCCCCAGTGGAGCAGATTTGGCTGCCACACAATCCATAAAAAAGCTATGGGTAAAATGCATACGCATCTAGACAAGAGATTTAAATGTACAACATTTGATCACTGGATTAAACCCCCGCTGACATGGCTTCAAACCATTCGGCCATCTGGACAAACCATACATCAATCATTTTAACACAAAGAAAGTGATCATATCGGAACATATCTGTGTGGCGGCTGGATTGAGAAGTGACCTATTTAAGAAGAGGCAAACAGATGTATCCTAACAACTTTCTTTTTTCATTCATGGATCACCAAAATGGACATTCTTTGCAAAGTACACGTATATGCATATCCATGCAGAGAAAAACTAAACCAGGGTACCATGGCTGACTTTTGACCTACATTTCTTTCCTACTAAATGACCTTTGACCATGCTATATACAAAACAGATGGGCCCATTTTTAAACGTTCAAACCTGTATAATGCAGATGTTGTGTATTGGCTTCTGTGTGCGCATACATATGTGTGGTTTGCATGTGATATGTGTGCCTCAGCCTGTGAGCTTGCATATGTATTTGCGTGTGTTATGGGGTAAATTAAAAGCCCTCTAATAATACACTATGTGTCTGCCTCATGGCTCCACCCTATGGACTCCATTCACTGCTTTAGCTCAGTGTAAGCTATATTTAACTCTTTAAATAATATATGACCTATGAGACTGCTTCATTTTAAACCATTTTCCATTCATTTTACCCACAAAACTATATACATTGTTTCTGCAACAAGTTCTTAATAAGGAGGGGTATTCATGAAACACAAGTAAAATGAATTTGTATACATTTACACAATTTTTATATAATGTATAATTATTTCAAAATTTGACATTAAATTATTAGCTTTTTTTAGTTTTGTAATTATTTTTTTTTATTTTTTAGATTTGTGCACTCCTTAATCTAATCATTTTATGTAATTGTAGCATTTTTTTTTTTTTTTTTTGCAAATCATCATTAAACTGTTTTGCGCTCACATTGTTCCAGGTTTTGCATACAATTAGGTAGATGGATCTGAGTAAATCGAAGGATTTTTTTTTCGATTCTTTGACAGCGGTGACCCCCACCTGACATATTCAACCCTCGTGTCCCGTTACTAAATAATCCAGCGCAAACAACGGGTGTGTATCAGGTAAAACATCTTAAGAGTTTCCCAGAAGCAAACAGATACATCATTATATCTTGAGTGTCTCATACCTGACTATCAGCAGAGTGAATCATTACTGTCGCGACATGAAAAGGGTGTGTGTGTGTGTGTGTGTGTGTGTGTGTATGTGTGTGTGTTTTCATGCCCCCAGGGGCCAGTTTCTTCAAACACATTCAGATTTTCATGAGCCAGAACTGAATTTTCCACAAGAGGCATACAACTCCTCAAGTGTTTCCTGTTATCCCTGATGATATAATCACACTACTATAGGAGTCTCACTGTGTCTTTGAAAGGGGTTGTTTGTGTCAAAAATGCATATTACTGCAGCAATAATAATAAGTTACCATACCTTACAGAATTGTATGGATATATATATATATAATTACTGATATTCACTAAGGTAAGCATCACTATTACTATTGCTCATCTGTGTGTTACAAGTTGCACAACTCTTCTTTTTCCGTCAACTTACATTTGCTGAAATTAGTGCTATATATCATTTACACCTTGTGACACTAAAATAGACCATTTAACCTTTTAAAAAAATCACACCTCCTCAACTCAGCACCTCACCTCCTCAGAGACACATTGCTCTTTCTCCAGACGCCTATAATGACTATTCCTGACTCACAGCTTTCATAACAGCATCGCAGGTTTTTGCGAAAAGAGAAGCTCATCTGAGGTAAGTGAAAACGACTCTTTAAAAAATGTCTCGTAGAGAGTTTAACCAGCAGACCAACAATTATACTGTTACATTCCTCAGTAATGAGCCGGAGATCGCACGTCAGACCACTTCAGGAATATACAGGGACTGAAATTCCAGATACTAGGAAAGAGAATAATTAACCTAAAAATGCCTAGAAGTCTTATAAAAAAATTCAAGGCTGAAAATAGTCAACTTCTTGGATGAAACGACCATGATTACTTTCCTCCAAGCCTGAGCAATAAAGACAGATCATAAAAGTATCATAAACTGTTGGGAAAAAAATGCTTAATAATTTATTCAGTACTATGGATGGACAAATACACAAATAAACAGACTGAAAGTAAAATGACACGGACATGTAATTTGTAAGATAAGACAAAAAATTCACTGGATTGATGGAAGAATGAAAGATTTTATAAGTCTAATAAAAATGATATAAACATGTAAGTAAAGCAGTGTCAAACTTTCAAAGGACATAGATGGTATTGTAGTGGGAGGAAACTTTCTTTTTCTTTAAGTTAGAATTAAAACACTAACAAAAAAACACAGAAAAGACTGTGACAGTGTTTGACAGTAAAATGATTTGCTGAGATTCCTGACCCCTGCGTCTCTGGGGCCCCCATGTGGCCTGACCATTAAACTCCATCTTCATCTGATACACTGCAGTGAATATAAACTAACGAATGCTTGCTCTGGCTTAAATGTGTGCCTTTTGAGTCCATTTAGGATGTTTAGAAGTCTCTCAATTATCAATAAGTATTTCTTCCCACAGGTGTGAAAGACTGTGTCACAAAAAAATGAATATTTGACTGTCTTGACATTTTGCAGAGTCACTCAGCAAAAGTGCATTATCTATCTTTTGTGATTACACTGACTAGTCCGCATTCATTGATTGTATTTTTTTAGTCCTGCTGGGAGAATTACAATTACAAATGATGCCTATTATCTCTGTTCTCCAATAAACCTTTTTTTGTCATTTGTTAACTTCTTGCTTTATTAAGACCAATGCACCACAAGTTAGCAAAGCTAGAGGAGTAATGGTTGAAGATCTCTTGAAGAGGATGTAAATAAGAGACAGTGACAGCAACCTTATGGGCTTATTGATTTTAGCTCAGCACTCTGTGCCAGGCTAATACAGGTCTAAAAGATGAGCACAGAACCGTTACAGAGCTGCCAAACAAACCAGTAGAAGTATTCCAGGTGCAAGATAAATCTCAGTTTAAATCAACTGAGCCACTTTTATATTCAAATCAAAACCAGTGCTTTTAAAACCAATACTAGACACATTTATCTGTTAGCGAGAAGAATTTGTACCTTATGTACATTAAACATCAAGCAAAAACCTTCAATAGAAGCAGATTAATTTAAAATGGTGAATGTGATTTTTGAGCATGAAATCAAGCGCTCTTGTGTAAGACTAATTACGCTGCTTTTCTTAAGGAGAGACATGGAGAAATCTGTACGGAAATGTCGTTTGAGGAGCAAATGCTGTACTTGCAATAGCTGAAATGTGTATTCAGCAGTTCAGTGGGCTGTAGCGTATTGAGATAACTGACGTCTTGCTAGACTTCATCTGCATTCTGGCCAAGACCTGCCCATTCAGGTCATGTTTTTGAGCCAACACCTGTGAGCTGTAAATGCCATGTGGCTGATTCCTCTGCAGCCAATTGTTAAAATAAATGAATAAATAGAAATTCTATATGTAAATATATAAAAGGTTGTTTTTTTTGGTCTCAAAACAATTTCATTTAAAATCATGTTTACTTCTATATAGTCATGTGCCTGCCAAGCAACTGCCATTGAGATGAATGGGAATCCTAAAAGATGGTTGCAAAGTCAGCCAGATTGCATCTTGCCATTTTGAGAAAGCTCTAGCCATTTTTTTGTCAGTTATCAATCAAATGGTCCCTGAATGTCCTACGGCTGCGCCATCTGAGACTGGAAACTCACCTGAACGCCTCAGTTGTTAGTTCTAAACTAAACTTGTAAATTCAGGTTCATCCGTTTTGTTTCTTTGTTTTCTCACTTTCTCTATCCTCTGAGCGAACACTGGCTATTTTTCTTGGCCCTTTCAGCATGCAGCTGGGTTATGTTAATATGTAATTATTCCACCGTCCAAACCATCAGAATGGATTTTAAAAGGTCACTGCAGTGAGTGTGAGAGCAGATAAAAGCCAGGGTCAGTGCTCAGTCTGAGGGTGACTAACATAACCACCAGCATGAACACCAAAACAGTGTGGCTGGAGTCAGGGGGTAGACAGAGTCATCGCTTTTTACTCCCATTTACTGGCTGTTAATAAAATGAATGGAATGGGATAAGGTCGTTGAGTGAGCATGCTGTATCTGATACTGCTAAATTCAGGTCTAACCTGGTCTTAGGACCTAAAGCTGCTAACACTAATTGAAATAAAGTTAGCAAAAAGCTAAATGTCGAATAACACAGGACTGTTAAATTTATAATCAGGTGCAAAATAATAATCATTACAAAGTTCATTTTCAAGTGTATTTAAGTGTGTTAAGAAATATAGTCATGAAATTGCCTTTTATTAAATTAATATTATCTTACCTGCAAGTACAGTTGTTTTAAATTACAAGTACATTACAAGTGCACATTCAATACCATTAAGAACACTTCTTTTTCACAAGGATATAATATTTAATATTTAAAATTAAAATAAACAATTAAATGGCATGTAATTCTGTTTTGCTGTCTTTTATCCTGTGAAGTTATTCTCCAAAAAAGTATGGCACAGTAACTTGTGTTAAACATGCTCAAACTACCTTTTTTCCTGCAACCTTGCTTGTCTGCACACACACACATCCATATACAGACACACACAGTCTCAAGACCATGGCTACTTCCCTATATAGTAGTCGAAAAAATATAGAACATACTTTATCACAGGGCTGCCAACTTTTGAGTTTAGCTTGGAGTGAGATTTTTTTTTTTTCGGGGGGGGGGGGGGGGGGGGGTGGATGTCAAAACAAATATTGCATCACAATAAGTGTAATTGTGATTGTCAAAACATTTGGTAACTAAATAGAATTTTATGAAGTTTAGTGACAACATGTTACACTGTAAAAAATGTCTAACCTCTCCAAGTCAAAATTTTCTAGTGACTGGTCACATCAAAATTTTTAAATTGGCCCAAGTGCAATTCTTGTTGCAATAGTCTGTTAACATTGGCTCAATGAGAAATAATATGTCAGACTAATTGAAAAATTTAGATGTGATCAGTCACCAGACATTTTTGACTTGGGGATGTAATTTTTTTTTTTTACAGTGTACAGCGTTTACATTGTACAATGACTGGTAGGATACAGTTTTTATTATTGCTTGACAAAAATTTCAAGATTTCAATTCCATTCTTGTGGTTTGATTCTGATTTTGATTCAATATTGACTAATTTGGATACATGTTTATTTTATTTAAAAAAATAATCTCACCTAATGCTGTAAACATATAGGGCCCAATCTGCTGGTATTATTAAAGGTTAAAAATAACAAATTAAATTAAATATAATGTAGTGTTTGTTATAATAACAATTATTTAATGACATAAGTAAAAATATAATAAATATGTAATATAGTGCTCAGCAAAATCTCCTCTCTAGCTATTTTTTCTATTCAATTAACATGCTATGGTCATTAAATGGCTTTCCTGAGGTAAATGTAACGTTATGTGACATAATTGTTTTCCTGATGTTATATTGACCTCTTTCAGTGGTTGAAAAACACTAATTGGTCGATATTATGTATACTTTCGGTAAGTTGTACTGCATCTTTAAATAAAAAAGTAACAGATGATCGGTTCACGTGCACTTGAACTGAGGCGCTCAGCGATCTGTCACGTCACATTTACAAGCGCCAAACGTATTTTTGTCTGAATTTCGTAATAAAATTGACGGAATCTAAGACCTGAGAATTAGTTCAATATTAAAAGTACCTCTTTTTGCCGCAATTTTTCTGTGCGTGAGAAAATGGATGTGTGGCGTGAGAGCGTGTGAAAAGTGTCAATTGCGTGAGTCTCACGCTCAATGCGTGAGAGTTGGCAGCCCTGCTTTATCAGCATTCGCAAAGTAACTACAAAGTCAAGAGAGTATGCGATTTTGGATGCAGCCCATGTGTCTCTTTTCTTGATGCATTACTAAATGGAAGGACAAAAAACATCCTGAGGCCATGGCGCGTACAGCAGATACAGACAGGTACACTGATGACGTCCATACTTCAATTCAATTCACATTTTTTTGTATAGCGCTTTTCACAATACATATTTCACAAATGCATGTCTACATTACAATTCAGAGTGATCTGTTATCGGATTTGAAAGTGTCCAAGTTATGTATTTCAGAAATGTACATATGCAAATCACGCAGTAATCTAACAATGGATTAATTTAAACAATGGATTAATTTAAGGCAGAAACAATGAGCTCATTGAAGTAAAGAATACATGTTGTTAACAAATGTTTAGGATATATAGAACATTTTTGCATTTATCATGTTCAGCTGACAGCGCAAAAACAACATTCTCACACCATACTCTCAATTAACAAATGTCATTAGAACTACAGAGAGGAAAATAAGTATTTGAACACCCTGCTATTTTGCAAGTTCTCCCACTCATGGGGGAAATCATGGAGGGGTCTGAAATTGTCATCGTAGGTGCATGTCCACTGTAAGAGACATAATCGAAAAAAAAAAAAATCCAGAAATCACAATATATGATTTTTTAACTATTTATTTGTATGATACAGCTGCAAATAAGTATTTGAACACCTGTCTATCAGCTAGAATTCTGACCCTCAAAGACCTGTTAGTCTGCCTTTAAAATGTCCACCTCCACTCCATTTATTATCCTAAATTAGATGCACCTGTTTGAGGTCGTTAGGTGCATAAAGACACCTGTCCACCCCATACAATCAGTAAAAATCCAACTACTAACATGGCCAAGACCAAAGAGCTGTCCAAAGACACTAGAGACAAAATTGTACACCTCCACAAGGCTGGAAAGGGCTACGGGGAAATTGCCAAGCAGCTTGGTGAAAAAAGGTCCACTGTTGGAGCAATCATTAGAAAATGGAAGAAGCTAAACATGACTATCAATCTCCCTCGGACTGGGGCTCCATGCAAGATCTCACCTCTTGGGGTCTCAATGATCCTAAGAAAGGTGAGAAATCAGCCCAGAACTACACGGGAGGAGCTGGTCAATGACCTGAAAAGAGCTGGGACCACCGTTTCCAAGGTTACTGTTGGTAATACACTAAGACGTCATGGTTTGAAATCATGCATGGCACGGAAGGTTCCCCTGCTTAAACCAGCACATGTCAAGGCCCGTCTTAAGTTTGCCAATGACCATTTGGATGATCCAGAGGAGTCATGGGAGAAAGTCATGTGGTCAGATGAGACCAAAATATAACTTTTTGGTCATAATTCCACTAAACGTGTTTGGAGGAAGAAGAATGATGAGTACCATCCCAAGAACACCATCCCTACTGTGAAGCATGGGGGTGGTAGCATCATGCTTTGGGGGTGTTTTTCTGCACATGGGACAGGGCGACTGCACTGTATTAAGGAGAGGATGACCGGGGCCATGTATTGCGAGATTTTGGGGAACAACCTCCTTCCCTCAGTTAGTGCATTGAAGATGGGTCGAGGCTGGGTCTTCCAACATGACAATGACCCGAAGCACACAGCCAGGATAACCAAGGAGTGGCTCTGTAAGAAGCATATCAAGGTTCTGGCGTGGCCTAGCCAGTCTCCAGACCTAAACCCAATAGAGAATCTTTGGAGGGAGCTCAAACTCCGTGTTTCTCAGCGACAGCCCAGAAACCTGACTGATCTAGAGAAGATCTGTGTGGAGGAGTGGGCCAAAATCCCTCCTGCAGTGTGTGCAAACCTGGTGAAAAACTACAGGAAACGTTTGACCTCTGTAATTGCAAACAAAGGCTACTGTACCAAATATTAACATTGATTTTCTCAGGTGTTCAAATACTTATTTGCAGCTGTATCATACAAATATATAGTTAAAAAATCATACATTGTGATTTCTGGATTTTTTTTTTAGATTATGTCTCTCACAGTGGACATGCACCTACGATGACAATTTCAGACCCCTCCATGATTTCTAAGTGGGAGAACTTGCAAAATAGCAGGGTGTTCAAATACTTATTTTCCTCACTGTATATCATCACAGTTATTTCAAATATAACTCATTGTGAAAAATCCAAGTGAAGCTGAATTTGCAGCTTCCAGCGAATTAACACATTATAGTTCAACAGCTGTGGAACACAAAACAAACTGAAATAGCTTATAATGACATTCCCATGTTCCTCTGCTTTAGCATATTCACACTGAAAAACAGGAAGGGGTGTCGTTTCACATCGTGGTGCTAATGGAATACCAAATTAATTAATGATCGCTAGAGCATTCACCATCTTATTCTCAGTCAGCTCGACTCTCAAAATAGCTTCATTAGTCACTGGTAATTAGGCGGGCATATTGAATGTCTCACTGTGTTATAATACAGAAGGGATGAAACAGCTATATCCTCATTATATAACAACCAGTCAGGCAGTAGTGATGAGCCTCCGTCCAATCTGCAAGGCCAGAGCCTGAATATGCAAAGTATGCAAATGTCCATATTAGGGATTTGTGATAATGGAGTGGAAGGAACAGGCAGACTGAACCAAAGATAGGTGGAGAGACAGACAGGCAGATATAATTATTCTGGTTACTGTCATCAGTGAAAACTATCAAATGCTACAAATGTTGTGCATTGTTAAACAGAAAAAATGGCAATCTGTAGACATCACAAAAGATAAAGAAAAGGGAAATTGGACCCATGTATACAGCTTAACCAGGGATGCGTTTCCAAAAAGCATCATTAGCCAACTATGTTCGCAAGTTCCGTCGTTATCAGCATAGTTCAACGAGTCAGTGTTTCCCGAAACCATCGTTCTAATGAACATTTGCAAACAGTATCGCAAAGTTGTGTAGTTGGAACGACAGCTCTCGACCTGTGTTTAGAAGCATAGTTTCTAGTTTGCATGACATGTGGACTTAATAAATCCTTATCTTGAGTAAAATTTATATGTGGTAATTTATGTCCACATGACTGTAATTTATAGCAAAACATCTAGCGTTAATTTGATCTCAAACAGATTAATTAAAGTAAGTTATTACTCCACCACGTGCGTGACGTCATAAACCAACATGGTTGAACGACCACTTTGCGACAATACGGTTTCGGTAAACAGTCGTGACTAGCTAGATTTCTTCAACGATGCATCGTACTATGGTAGTTAAGCAGCGAGTTACGTCATTGTTCGGGAAACACACCCCTGGTAAATTATGTAAATGCACTGCAGTCAAAGTGCATACTGCATGAAGCAGTGTTGTAAGCATTAACAACATTAAATTAAGCTGAATCATTGCAGTAGAATGTCATAGCGTTGACGCTATGGGAAAGACTCTGCGTGAGCCGGTGTCTGAAGCACGAGTCTAAATGTGATTGGCCAGGGATGAAATATCGTCCCCCAGGATCGGGATTTCCCATGGAGGCTGTCCAACTAGGAGAAACTAGGTCCGCAAACCACACTCGGGCTGGCCAGAACGGATGCAATAGAAGAAGGTGAACTCGGTCCTGGAGAACCCTTGCTAGAAATGCTGGGAGCAGAGCTATCGGACGACAGGCGTACAGACGCAACCTCAGCCACATCTATACCATGGCGTCCAGCCCCAGAGGAGATGGAGGTGAGAGGGCAAACCAGAGAGGACAGTGGGTTGACTCCTCGGAGGCAAACAGATCCACTTCCACCCGGCCATACCTCTGCCATATGGACTCTACTACTTGATGTTGTAGACGCCACTCCCCGTGCCTCAGCCCCTGTCTTGACAGGATGTCTGCCCCCAGATTTAAATGCCCCGGAATGTAGACTGCCCATAGTGAAAGAAAATTGGTTTCTCTTTTGGCAATCGAAAACTGCACCCCATTCCTTGAGATAAGCGTCCATCATGAGAGCCTTGTAACAGCAACACTCCCCCAAAAAGATTCTTAACTTGCAACACAGAAAGCTCCTGACCTAGCCTGATGCCTTTTACAGTGTTCAGGATAGAAATTGCATGTGCAGGAGACAGATGTGCCTGCATCGTGTTTGAATCCAAACCACCCCTAGAAAGTGGTTTTCTGTTCTTGGAGAAAGAACACTTTTCTTGGAGTTTAACCTGAGTTTAACCAGACGTTTCATATGAGCGAGCACAACATCTCGATGCTGTGCTGCTAACTCTTCCAACTGCGCAAGAATGAGCCAGTCGTCTCTGTAATTTAATACATGGATACCCAAGGGGATCCAGATCAGAATCCATGCATTTGGTGAACAGGTCAAGGCCGAAAGGAAGTAATCAATATTAATAAGCTTCGCCCCGAAAGCAAATCTGAGAAACTTTCTGTGTTCTGGCAAGATCTCGATGTGTAAGTAGGCGTCTTTTAGATCTACCATCACAAAACAAATCATCATATTGTATTTGTGACACTATGAGCTTAGGAGAGTGAGCATCTTGAACATGGATGTCCAAAGAGTCCAACGCAGACCCACTGAGAGACATTGGGCAGAAGTTGCCACACTGAAGCAAATTCTGGCAGAAGAATCCATAATTTTGGTCTGCTCGAAGTCCTGAATCAGTGAACTGGCAGGAAGTACTCAAGCTGGCTGAAGAACAGTATGTATTTGTGAGCGAAGATGGGGCAAATGGCCCGTTAGGCATCTCTACTTCCCGAATCACCGAAGGCGGCGGGATAAGTACAAAAGTCCTCTGAGAGCCCCGAAGGGAATCTGGAACATGATGGGGCAGTGTAACCAGAATCCCTCCGGGAGGGGGCGCTCTCAGGGACCAGGGCCCAAAGGAGCCACGACTGCTTTTTCTCAGCTGCTCTTGTGGAGATGACTTCCCTCAGGTCAGTCCATCCCCTAGGCAGAGAAGTGTGGGTCGCCCGGACCCAAAAAGCCACATTCTCCTTTTGCTCCTCTCTATCATCTTTCTTGGATCTAGGCCCTGGTCGATCACGGCTGGAGGAGGCTGCCAGCTCCTGGACCTGACGAGGGATTAGCTCCTTGAACGCCGCTGATTGATGTTTCACCTCCTGATACCAGTCGACAACTGTATTTACAGTGTCTCCAAACAGGCGAAATAGGGCGAAATCGAGGAGTCAAGAAGAAAGGCCTTTTCTCTTTCTTCAATGCCAGCTAGATTGAGCCACAGATGCAGCTCCATGGTAACTACTGCAGCCATTGAATGGCAGATGGCCGCCTCAGGACCCAAGCCCTCACTGTGGTCCACGTCTTTGAGCAGGCCAGCCTGTTAGCCTGCATACCAGCTTGGCCAGCTGCCGACTAAGCTGGATGCTACCCTAAACGGCTTAGTGGGTAAGGCGGGTTTCCTCCACAATGGAGTAACAACCTCAAGCACGACAAGCAACAACCTCAAGCAGCTCCTCAAAAGCGGCAGACTGAGGAAGCTGCTCTGATGATGCACACACCTGATTATTAAACACATACAGACAAGACATGTGCTCTAAAAACATACGGGTTCTGAAGAATAGTCTCGCTTTCCCAGCTAATCTGACTCTACAGCATGATTTCACCATCCAGCTAGGTTTATCATCTATTACCCAGTCAAGGTCAGTCAGAAATCTTGGAGTAACCTTTGATGACCAGCTGACCTTCAAAGACCACTTTGCAAAGACAGCTCGGTCATGCAGGTTTGCACTACTCAACATCCGGAAGATCAGGCCTTTTTTTAACTGAGCATGCAACTCATCTTCTTGTCCAGACCCTGGTCATTTCTAGGCTTGATTACTGCAATGCTCTTCTGGCTGGACTTCCATTGTGTGCAATCAAACCTCTACAAATGATTCCGAACGCTGCAGCACATCTTGTCTTCAACAAAATCTCTCTGCACTGGTTACCACTCGCTGCTCACATCAAGTTCTAGCCATTGCTTACAGATCTACCACAGGGTCTGCACCCTCCTACTTCCACTTGCTCTTACGAGTCTACGAGTCTACATCCCTACCAGAAGTCTATGTTCGGTAAATGAGCAAAGGCTCGTGGTACCATCACAGAGAGGCACAAAATCACTCTCCAGAACATTTTCGTTCACGGTTCTTTGCTGGAGGAACAATCTCCCCGCCTTCATCCTGAAGGCAGAATCCCTGACAACATTCAAAAGACAGCTGAAAACTCATCTCTTCCGTGAGCACTTAACCTCATCATAAAAAATGTAAACAATTCTATGCTTTTACTTTTCTTTAATCCCTCCCTATTCTAGCTTAGTCAAATACTAATAAATACCATAATAATACATAAATAATATTATAATAACACTAGCATGGTGGTATATGACAGGGATTTTCAAACCTTTTGAGGCCAAAGACCCCAATTATGATGATCTACAATTGATGTACGAAAGCAGTGGTTCTTAAAACATTGTCCACAACAATATTCAAAGGTCCTGTGACTTTGCCAGTTGTTTATAATTTACTGGATTAGGATTTTTACAAATATTGTACTCAATTTCTACCCGAAATATTTTAGAGTTTACTAGAAATATCCATTACAAAATTACACAGAATTTTGAGATTTTATTAATTTACATGATTCTTCCAAGTCTATAAATCACTCTTTTAAAATGAGGCTACCTCATATGTCAAGGTTTTTCAAGACCATGGGAATCCTGAGTCATCTTGAAGCTCCCTTAAAAGTTTGAAAAAATATTAAATTATCTTTAAATGTAATTAAATAAAATTTAAAGTAATTATTAGATAATATAAATATCAATAATACTGATAAATATAAAAAAAATATATACTTATTAATAATATCTATAACACATTAACTTTGACAGCCCTAAAAATATGTGTTATAAAATCATTTTCTCATAAAATTTTCTATGGACCGGGGTTAGACAAACTTGGGGATAGTTTGAAAACCCCTGGTATATAACATTCCTCATGCCTCGGACTCAATTGCTGGATAACTAGTCGATCATCATGACCCATCCCTAGTCTTAGATGTTCTTTGGTCATTAGAAAAGAAATCACACATGTTTCTGATTGGCCCTTTGCTTTAGCTTGGAGTTAAAGGGTCACAAAGCTTGGCCCACTTTTTTCTCTGCTTGACTGGATGGCATGTCATGTACGTGTGTACACATGTGTTTCTGCCTTTGCTCTGACATAAACACACCCAGTCTGACCTCGGTGGCACGTGTATGTCAGCCAAACCCTCCTAGAGAGCTTCCTGTGCTGTATTCACACACGAAAATGTTCCTTGTGGAACCTATGGAAAGCCAGCAGGAATAATTATACATCTGGCTAGAGAGGGCCTGAATGAACTGCTGAAATCTCACAGGAGGAAGAGAGAGAGAGAGAGAGAGTGTGAGAGAGAGAGTGTTAAAGAAAATAAAGAGATGGAGGACAGGGTGAAAAGAAAGAGAGAGTGAAAGAGGTAGCAGGTGGCCTCTTTCCCGAACTGAGGCATTGAATTAACCATCACTTCATTAGATCCTCGTCAAATTCCTCATTTCGACATCAAAGACTTCCCGCATTCTCCACCACATCCTTTCTACAATTCTCAGGACAATGAACTGCCCAAATCTCAGCAAAGAGTTCCAGAGAAATAGTCATAAAAATCAATGGAGGGTCTTGGGATGCATTAGAATGTCTCTCAAAGTCATGAAGAAGTTCTGCAGAGAAACTTTCTGTCAATGGGGAAATTTGAATTAAAGTGGTCACCATTTTTTTCAAGTTTTCAATGGGTTATTTCTTCCTGGAGACTAATTTAGGTGACAAACCACAAGAATGTCCTTCATCCCAAAAATAAAAACACATATCTGTAACTAATTTAAACAGAACATAATACAACATACAATATAACTGGCCATCAGAACCAAGTTACTAAGACAGACCATACAGTTTATAATTCAACCAAAAAAATAATTTACTCACCCTCATATCACTCCAGAACTGTATGATTTTTCTTTCTTCTGATGTTAGACATAACAATACAATATTCTACAATACTAATGTTAGTTTTTTTACAATTCAATATAGTACATTGACAAGAAGATTAAATAAAAAGTGAGACCACACACTTAAAAAGACAGCTAGAAGGGGTTTCCAAGCTATTAGGCTAAATGCAAATTCACGCATTCCTGACACAATTTGTTGTATTATTATTATTTTTATATTATTATGCCTTTGTAAATGGTATAGGTTTGTGTCAGGCAAACTACTCCAGATGGGACAAACACCCCATAGAATCCCATGCATATTTGAACCACTGAGAAATTGAAAAATAAATATTACCACATTTGCAGATGTGGGGGCATGGAATTTTTACCATATTTATTTTATATGACTTGTTTTTATTATCATTGCTGGCACTTAGATTTTTTTTCTTATATTGCTTTGGCAATATTATATGTAAAATAAGCATGTCAATAAAAATCCAATTGAATAAGAGAACTGAATAAGACAGAGAGAGGATGAATTTGAGAGAATAAGAGAGAGAGAGAAGGAGAAGGTGAAAAGAGGCTTCCCGTGTGAGAGAGAACAGAAGAAAAAGATACTGTACAGCAAGAGACAATCATTAAGAGTGATGGATGAAGAATAAACATACTAATGCTGATCTATAGAGAAGGTCAAGAGACATGCTGAGTGGAAGAGGAACAGAGGAAAGAGCAACAGAAGAATAGCAGACATGAATTAAAAAGAGACAGAGAGAAAGAGTAACACCAGTATAATGTCTTCACAGCTGGACGGAGGACATTTAGGCCATGCCTTTCTGTTCGGACAAGACTGTATAACAGGACCCAGAAGAACTTAACACTAAACACCATCTGTTTCTCCTGAGCCCAGCTTTCTGCCAACTGTTTAAAATTACGTAGCTTTCCTTCATGTCTCTAGAACGATTAAAAGCACACAGCATTCCTGCATATTTCTGCATATACAATCATGTTATATTAGAAACCGTGTTAATTGTTTTCTTCTGCAATTAGTCTAAGTAATGAGGATATTTTTGTCAATATTATATTCCATTTAGCTTTATCAAATTCACTCTATTCATAGTAAAACCAATTAATGCAAGTCATCTTATGTTGGAGAGGATCTCATTTGAGGTAGGTAGGTAGATAGATCACATTACATAATCCTATTATTTTTAATGAATCAAAAGCAAAGCCAATTGTTCCTACCAGCTGGATCTTTAAACAAACATTTCAAAAAGACGAGGCATCAGTTCCCCAAATCAAATAGAATCAAAATCATAACTGAATCGAGAGCTTGTGAATCAGAATCAAATTGAATCTGGAAATCTGTACAGAATCAGATGCATTGTAAAGGTCAAACTAGATGCTTTCTTTTTAATTTAAAAGAATCAGATGCATTGTACTAGAGATCAAACTAGACGCTTTCTTTTTAATTTAAAAGAATGAGGGAATGAGATCTGGAAATGACAAATGCAGGATGTGAACTCGGATTGCATCACTGTGCAACAGGTCCATACGTGTAGTAACCACCAGGCCACATCTCTGACACATTATTCAGTGTGAAAGAACAAACTGATTTCATGAATCACTTCTGTAGCACAAATGCAATCTCATTTCTATTTTATTTATGCTACATCTCTATATCACCTTGTCAGAGGTCGCTGTGTGTCTGTGTGTTAAACATGTTTGTATTAGATAGCAGCATTTTCAGATACACAACTGCACTGCGTGGTTTGTAATGGAGCGTTCACACTGGCATCAGTGGGTCTGACACCCTCTTCTGCTCTCCAAACACCCCGCAGGCCCAAACGTCCTTAGATTCACATGGGTGTAATTGCAGACAAATATTACAACCAAAAGAAGCTCCTCTTTTAAAGCCTCATGAAATAACAATGAACCCTGTGCCAAGAGTCTTGAGGGTTCTGAGAAATGTTTTTAATAAACCTCATCACTGACTTGCTGAATTTGTTTTGGTCTGTTTGTGTGAGTGTACATGCATGCATTTTATTGTGTTGCAAATAAGGCATCAAAGCAATTCGCTCATTAATGTCTTATAAATGCAGTCTAGTGTTTTCCTCGTCTACAATGCTGGCAACCTGCGATTTAGTGTCTGGGCAAAATGGGATTAGAAAAGCTGATAATGATGGCACAAACATATATGATAAACGTGGATTCACACACACACACACACACACACACACACACACACACACACACACACACACACACACACACACACACACACACACACACACACACACACACACCACACACACACACACACACACACACACACACACACAAAAAAAAAGGTTCTAAACCTCAAGGATTTGCATATCTTAATGCAAGGTTCAGCTCACCTTTCTGTGTGCTGCCATCATGCTGAAATGTGATTTATTATCTGAGTTGCTACGCATTAAAAGGAATAGTTTACCCCAAAGTCTGTCATTTGCTCACTCTCATGTCTTTCCAAGCCCATATGACTTGAATTTATGAAGAATATTCTGGTGCTCTTTTCAATATATGAAAGTAAAAGAGGACTGTGGCTGTCAAGCTTCAAAAGGACATTAGCTTTGTGTGAGGAACAGATTTTATTAAGCCATTGAATTGTTTTATTGATTTAAGTTTATTGATAATCTGAGCTGTTAACACCTGCGACCGAATCAGTGAGTTCAACTTGAGAACCGGATCAGTACGATTTGTGAAAGAATTATTACGATTTATTTTGTGAATTGGATCAAAAGAATCACTGAAAATATCTGATTCAAAAGAATGATATATTTATCAATAAGAAAAAAATGAAAACAAACAAAGTTTTGGAATGACATGAGGGTTGTCATGAGAGTTTTTGGGTAAACTTCATCTTTAAATCATAAAAATATTGTTATATTGTTAAAAATGTAACATGTAACATCCATGTGCCGAGTCCTTTCCCCTCATGTTTACATACATCACTACAACACTAACTAACTAACTAACCAACCAACCAACTAACTAATTAACTAACTAAGCAAGCACTTTTGTACTAGATATACAGTACTTTTTACAAAGTAGTTAAAAGAAAAATTTGTCATGCAGGTCTGTTCAAATAATGTAAATCATACACTTACGGATTACGGGTCTGTAGATTATAAATAAAAATCCATAATACCATTTAATTCGGGAGCACTGAAGGATTCAGAGTTTTTTAAAGTCTGATTGTTGTGGCCCCATATGCGGAAAAAATGAATTATTTTATTATACCACCTAGAGTCGGGTGGGTATATGAGTTGAGATTATGTAGACGAAATCAATCATATTAAGGTCACCCAGAAAGTGAAAAGGAATTGTTTCAATAATAAACTACAAACCCAAGCAGAAAAAGATTGCTTGTCATTACAAACTGACAAATTAGTCTTTCCAAAAAGCTGACTGACCATTTCTTTATACTAATTCATTTCCTCTCTGTGTGAGAGAGACGTGCTTGCACTGGTCAAACACAAGCTGCCATGTGGTCTGAAACTCTCCACCAGTGTCAATGGAAAAACTGGGCAGGCACCAGAACGACGTTTAGAGATCTTTGCGAAGACTTTTTCTCATGGCATTTTCTGAATAAAAATCAGACAGACTGAGTGTAACTCCCTTGTAAAGTGGATTTGGGGTTGAGAATTGTGCAGAATGTAACTAATAAATCTAGTGGTTAGACCTCGGCGGCTAGATTTGGTTCCCCAGAGGAATGTGTAAAAATCCGACCCACCCTGCTGGCTGCCTTTCTCCATATTTATTTAACAGCTGAGTGTCTGTGCATCTACATGTCCGCAAGAGAGAAACTACAAGAGCTTTCTATGAGTCTCAGCAGCCCAAAGTGTTATCTAAGAGGTACTGATGAGTATCCCTCCTATGTAGTGTTCACTGCTTTCTGCGCACAGTGTAGAAGTATATGCACATCCAAAAGTCATCAGACACAGATAATACTTGAGCTGTGCAGATATGATGGTGACATAATATACTTGGGTAAATTATAATATTATTTATACTTGGGTAAATAATAATGGTAACACTTTACTTAAAGCCTTTATGTGTAATGCATTATAAAGGTATTCATAACGTATTTTAATATCTTTTCATTATATATATATATATATATATATATATATATATATATATATATATATATATATATATATATATATATTAATTGAACTAAAATGTCACTTAAATTGCACTCAAGTTATATATATGTATATATAGTCCTTGCATCAAACACATTACCTTAACATTGCTAGCACCCTGATCTGCTGTTTGAACTACAGGGTTGATGTGATTTAGTTTACATAATTAATGTATAAATTGTTAATACTAGAATTTAAGTCAAAGATTCACATCTGTATCAGAGAACCACTGAAAAACACACATATTTCTCTTCCCATACCATAATTTTGGCCTGTCATCTCATATCCTCAGCTGTCAGAACAGACAGGATGGCTGGAGCGACCTGACATCTTACAGAGAAGTGAAATACAGACGGGTACAGAGTGACATATTCATGCAGGCTTGATGTGTATGATTGTGTGTGTGCCTTCTTTCATCTCACAAGTGGCTTGTGTTGAGAGAAATAGGTGCCATCTGCTACACCAAGCAGTCTGGAGTCTTGTCTCTCAGGTCTTATTACAGGTACCCTCTGAATAATACATGGGAACCTTAATGCCACATTCTTGTAAGACGCACACAGTTTGTGGGTACTGTATGGATGTGTATTGGATCAAGCCCTTATTAAATTAGATTATTAAAGATGAACTAATCCACACCACACCAAATTACTTTGTGTTTAAAGAGGGACCTATAGCATATGGAGTTACTTTATATCTTCCAGTGTAACTTCATATCTTACAATTTGACTGTATCTCTCACAATGTGACTATATTTTGTAATTGCAACTTTGTTATTCATAACTGCAACTTTCGATTTCACAATGTGACTTAACTTGCAGTTTCAAATTAATTTTTTGTAACTGTGACTTTTTTCTTCTCATAATTGCAACAGCTGTAAACATATCTCACAATGTAACTATTTCGTAAGTGATACTTTGTTTCTTGTAATTGTGCACTTTATATTTCACAATTTGACTTTAAAGTCAGAATTGCGAGATAAGTTGCAATTGCGTGTTATAAAGTCAGAATTGCAAGTTATAAACTCCCAATTCTGAGAAATAAAGTCAGAATTGCAAGATAAAAAGTCGCAATTGCGTGTTATAAAGTCAGAATTGTCTTTTTCCCTCAGAATTGGACTTTATAACTTGCCATTCTGACTATTATGACTAAACTGGCAATTACGAGAGAAAAAGTCAGAATTGTGAGAAAAAAAAGTCAGAATTGTGAGATAAAAAGCCGCAATTATCTTCCGTGGCGAGAACAAGCTTCCATAGGTTTCCTTGTCATAACTAGAGACCAGAATATAATTAGGGCTTGGTTTTACTGATGTAACACCTAGCAACCACCTAGAGCACGTTAGCAACCATATAACAATAAGCTAAAACACTCTTAACACCTTAGCAACAGCATAGAAACAACCTGGCAACCACTCTCGAATTATGGCAGTGTTTAGTTTGCAGTGTAATCTGTTTGCAGCTACATTGATTTATGCATTTGCCCAGCCCATGGGTCTCAATGTGTGTGTGAGCGTGTGAGCATGTGCTTATTCACACTCCCCTCAAGCCTCAGTTTTATAAGAATGTTTAGTCTGTCGTTAATGCTGTAGAATTCAAGGGAAATTTCTGTGGTCGGGGAAGTAAAACTAAACTTCTCACCGTGAGAAGTGTCTCGGCATGTCAGCAAAAAAGGAGGGAGAAATAGAAACCTCTCATTCACCGTTTCATAGTGTGATTCATACCTTCCTGACCAGAGGAATGAGAAGAAAGAAACAGAAATTAACTGCCTGAGACAATGCTCGTGATTTGCATCAAGGTAGAGCCGTAGAGGCTGCTGTGCTGGTGTTATTTTAGATGGGGGAACTTAAGAGCTCTTGCAAGCAGAGCAGTAAATCTGCACAAAAACAGCTGCGAGTGTTGTCTGGGGAATACAATTATTTCACACAGAGGAAACCCAACAAGTATCTCCTCCAAAGTTTTTTCTGGGTTCTTAAAGGGATAGTTCACCCAAAAATGTAAATTCTGTCATTAATAACTCAATTTATGTCGTTCCAAACCAGTACTAAATCTGAGAGCATTCTGTCCCTCCATTGACAGTCTATGCGGCTGACATTTTGACACTTCAAAAAGTTCACAAAGAGATTGTAAAATTAATCCATATGAATTGAGTGGTCTAGTCCAAATTTCCCGAAGAGACTCGATCGCTTTGATGAACAGATTTAATTTAGGCTTTTATTCCCATATAAACATTGATCAGCGAATATACACATAAGCTCAACCGAATCTGCTTGACGCGCAAGATCAGAACTCTTTCGGGAGCTGAAACGTGCCACGTAACACGAGAATGAACCTCATTGGTTCTTGAGGAAGCTCAAACGTGCCACGTAACACGAGAATGAACCTCATTGGTTCTTGAGGAAGCTCAAACGTGCTGCGTAACACGAGAATGAACCTCATTGGTTCTCGCACGTCAAGCGAACATGCTTGAGCTTCTGTTTACAATATCTGATGTGTGCATTGATGAAAGTATATATGTGAATGAAAGCATGAATTCAATCTGTTCATCATATAAAGCAATCGTGTCTCTTCAGAAAATGTTGGACTAAACCGCTCGATTCATATGGATTAGTTTTACGATCTCTTTATGGACTTTTTAAAGAGTCAAAGTTTCAGTTTCAGTCTATGGTAAAAGATGTTAATTTGTGTTCTGAATCAACAGTTCGCCAAAAATCAAACTTCTGTCATTTGTTCCAAACACAAAAGACTTTATTTTTTCTGTGGAACACAAAACAAATTATATTTTGAAGAATGTTCATGCTGCTATTTTTCATACAATGAAAACATATAGAAAGCAGGGGCTAAAGGATAAAAAAGCACCTTAATTGTTCGGCATATGGCTCATGCACTTCTGCTATGTTCAATTGCACATGCGTAAAACAGTTATTGTTAACTAAAACTACTTTAACTATTAAAACACTATTAGCTATTTAACTATTAAAATATGTCATGGTTATAGTTTGATTTTCATGAACTTTTAGTTCGTTTCTTTTCAGTTTCCTGTTTCCTTTGTTGAAGTTTCCCGCCACTTTTACCATCATCACAGCTAATTGAGTTCATTATCTTGTGTATACGAGATAATGAACTCAAGTTACTCTTGGGTTTCTGTTGGTTGTCCAGTATTGTTTGTGCCTTGCACTCTGTCTCGTATTGTTTGCTCTTGTTAAATAAACCTTGTTGTTATTTTGAACCTCTTAATCTGCCTTCCTCATCATCATTTGACTTGATTCGTGAACTTTTATAACTATAACTATTAAACTTTACTATTAAACAACTTTACTGTTAACTATTAATTAAATAAAATACAAATATTAAATAAAAACTTGAACAAAAATGAGAAATGTTGCATTGGCAACTAATTGAAATAAAATAAGGTAAAACTGGAGTATTTAAATTACTTAAATATAAATTAAAGCTTAGAAATAGTCATCAAAATTACTAAAACTAAAATTAACATATTAATATGAATTATATAAATATTTAATAATCATAGTATACAAATAATACAAAAACTCCAGATTTTTTTAATTTAAAAAAAGAGCAGCATGAACATTCTTCTAAATATCTCGTTCTGTGTTCCACAGGAGAAAGAATGTCATGCGGAGATGAGTAAATGATGCTCAAATTTTCATTTTTGGGTAACTATATACCTTAAGATGTACTAAACTTTTCTTCCATTTTCTTCTCTCTTTTTCAATATCTTCCCAATTACCCAGCTCCTCACATCTGTCCTCCCATTCCCTCTATCTCATTAAAACCAACATGATATACAGGGACGATCTCAGCGACTTATCAAAGAAAAAACACACTTTATAAAATATTGCCACTTTGAAAAATAAAAACTGCTATGAACAAACATTCATGGAAAACAAGCAGCAAGAAAACCTGACAAATGTGAATACCAGTAAGGATTTTTGTAGTTGTTATTTTGGCGATCTGGTTTCTTGTGACAGTCGGAGGTCATGTGTGAAAGGTGAAAGGTTAGATTTGGTCTGTGGGCTGGTTTATCCCCTGCTAGGTGGTGATATTGACATAACAAGTGTCTGGATTCTCAAAGAGAACATAGTGTCCTCCACACACACTCACTGGAGGCTTATCTCCATGAATAAGTGGATAATGTTGGTGCCCATGCTGTGAAAGTGTTTCTAACACGGCATGATCCCACACTGTAGAGCCAATCAGACACCACTCTCAGACTGGTTTATCACCTCTAACACACTGTAGGCTATACAAACAAACATTACACTTATACATTTTATTTTTGGCCCTGTTCTACTCTCTTTGCCAATCAATGTCTTTATCAGTCATTGTTTATTTGTTTTCAGAAGGTTTACTTAAGTAGATTTTTCAAGTATAGAAACATGTCTTTCCTCATTATTTTGAACTTAAATCATCACTTGCTAAGAGACACGACAGCGGTGTCCGATTCATGAACGAGCTGATTCTTTTCAATTAACCTGTCAAATCGGTTTGCAAATCGCACTGAGCGATTTCTTAGTGATTTGGATCGATCCGACTGCATTTGTTCTAGAGTCAACAACTCACTGATTCAAATGATCCGGTCAGAGCGAGTCTCCAGTCAACAATTCACTGAATTCACAAGTCTGACTCAAAATGAGCCAAGAACGGGAGATCTTCTGAGCTTGATTGCACACATGACTGATGGCACGAAAAGTAAGTTACTAATGCCGTATTTTAGGATTTGTTATTATAAATGAAAATCATATTTAGGTCACGACTGTCAGTTGTTTGAGAACTAAATCTGCTGTAAAAGTGTGAGCTGTTTAAGCCCACTGCATGTCCACATTTGACACTCAAATGTCATTGACCCAGTTATGCTTCATCTAGTCTCAGATTTTTATCCAGTTACTTCTTCTTTATTGTAGCCGATTCAACCAAAGATGAAAACATGAGGTTGTTTCTTTTAATTAATTAAATAATAAGTATATTAAAATAACTGAAGAACATAATTAAAAAAATTACTATATATTTTACATATCAGTTCATGGACCTTCTGCAGTACTTTCATGAACCACCAGTTGAAAATCCCTTCTTGTAAGTATACGGGACGATGAAAAGTGTCTTCAATTTTAGGTTGCTATCTGTAATATAGCAACTTGTGCAAAGTTCCCAGTGTGGGCAAAACTAAAGTGGGGAGACTTGTTAAAAAGAATGAGGTAATCTGCTGTCGGCATCCTTTACTCTGTGATCGCTGGAGATTTGAACGCCTTCTTAAGTTTCATGGTGAACTCTATGTGATATATTAGCTGTCCTCGAATGGAGGCAGTGATAGAAAGAAGGAGGACGGGAAGGGATGGAAAAAGGGGGTGTTTAGACAGTGGGACGGTAGGTTTGGAGTTCTCTCCCTACTTCCGTTTGGAGAAACCCGATACCGTCCAGTAACTGTAGCTTTATCAGCATCTAAATATGGGTGGCATCCCACAGCATGACCCTGGAGATTCAGGTCAACAGTTGTGTATAAGTCTGGGACTCTCTAAGTTGCTGTCATGCCTACACTAATCCAACTAGAAACCCAACTTAGATGAAAATGTTATTGCTCAGATGTTGTGCTCACAGCTCATGTTGCTGTCATCTACATATCTATCTATCTATCTATCTATCTATCTATCTATCTATCTATCTATCTATCTATCTATCTATCTATCTATCTATCTATCTATCTATCTATCTATCTATCCATCCATCCATTGACTGTTTATGTTTACTGATCAATGTTTATATGTGAATAAAAGCCTAAAATAAATCTCTTCATCATAAAGCAATCGATTCTCTTCGGAAAATGTAGGACTAAACCGCTCAATTCATATGGATTAGTTTTACGATCTCTTTATGAACTTTTTGAAGCACCCAAAGTGTCAGTTGCATAGGGACAGAAAGCTCTCAGATTTCTTCAAAAATATCTTCATTTGTGTTCCGAAGATGAACGAAAGTCTTACGGGTTTGGAATTGGAACAACATGAGGGTGAGCACTTAATGACAGTAATAATGAACTATCCCTTTAACTAAAGCAAATATCCCCATTTACTTCCCATTAAAGTTGTTCTGCCTGTGCTATTCTACAGTTCTGAATGTTGTCTTCTCCCTGTAGCTATGTCTGTTCCTTTTTCTGCCTTTCGTCTCTCTCTCAATCCCTCCTTCTGTCCTAATCAGCACTTGTGTTTGACATGCATTGACTATAGTAGAGAACGCACATACACACTTGCATGTGCTGAGCTAATGCCACTCAGAGGGATTTGTCAGGTCTGGCAGTTCTCCACTGTGTCGACTCTCACGTGGTGTGTCAACTGCCCTGTAACCATGGAGATTCAGCATTTTCTGCCCTGTCATCCAGGGATGTGTGTCTGTACCTGAGCTTGCATTTCTCCCTTTCACACTCATACACATGCACACATGCATTCCTCTAGGGCCTCTCTCTCTCTCTGTGTATTGGGTTTAACTGATGAGCCAGAAAATTAAACCCAGTCCTCAAGTAGTTCGAGTCCAGAGTCACTTCAAAGCCTCGCTGAGGAGAGCATCATATGGCCATGCGTGACATCTGCATCCAATTAGAGATTTACATGAACAGGATCCTCAGACCCTTCGGCGTATCTGTCATGACCAATCAGCCAATCACAAACCACCACCTTAAAATAGATTTAGAAGCCATTTGGATAAGTCAAAAGCGCGTTGGACTCTCTTTGATGAGTTGATTGACGTCAGCTGTCTTTGATTTCTTATTAATAGTGCTTTTCTAGCTTATTTTATGATGAATGCTTTTTCTTTAACCAGACTCCATGGATTTTAAAGACCCCCTGTGGTGAAAATCAAGTTTTTAATGTTGTTTATCTTGTGTGCTGTTTTTAATATGCTTTAGGAAAACCGTGAGCAAATTAATCAGTCAACACCATTGCTGAGTATTTTCTCCTTAAAACTGCACTGTACCAAAGACAGTCTCAAAAATGCATGTCTGTGATTGGTTACATCGCTCAACGCTGCAAAAACACGTAGTAAATAGAAACATTTGATATTCTCTAGAGCGCAAATACTAGAGCGTCAGTGTTTACCAAATCTGTTTTGTCATTATGATATTATTACAGTATCAACTGAGTGTCCTCCTGCTTTCGTTTGAGGGTGCCTAACACAGCACCCCCGTACTGAGATTTGAAAAATGTGATGATACCAGCATTTCAAACATGTTCAACATGTTTTTGAAGCGTTGATCATTGTAGCCAATCACAGACATATATGTTAAGCGCCTGAACGCAATGGCCAATCAGAGGTGTTTAAGAATCTGTTCACCTGCGCTCAAAATGCTAGAGGGAAATAATGGTGTCGTCACATTTTTTAAATTTCAGTACCAAGTTGGAACTTTTGACAACACTACTTCTGAATCAGTTTCAGGTAGTCCGAACTGGTGCGATTGAGTGGAGGCGGGGACTAAAAGAAGCTAGGGTATAGAGTTAAATTCACGCTATTTCAAGGCATGAATAAGTCATTTTCACAGGAAGAAACTTTTAAATATGTCATTTTGATTATCAAAGATGAGTTTTAAGGGATAAAAGACTTGGCAAAATGCTATATTACTGGAATAACTGAATAAATCTAACATATAAGCTTTACTCTTTATTTCACACTCTCTCATTGATCTCTGAACAGACGAAGATACGCAACGACTCTCAGAAAACAGAGCGAGACCAAGGACATTGCTAGACATCCCAGCCCATTTTCATACAGCTAAATCTTAAAAATTTTCCAGATTAAGCAATGCTCTCTGAGTCTGCATATCCAGCCATGACAAGTACAAACCTGAAGTAAGACACAATGCTGTAAAACTTCATATCACAGTTTTCTAATACATAACTTCACCTCAAAGTTATAAGCCTTGGCTTTACTGAACCAAACATGGTACTTCTAGAAGGCTCAGATAGTTATTTTTGCTGTTTGAGAACAAAAAGGTTATATAAAAGAAAAGGTTTGTCCCATTTTGCATACAAGACAAATGTACACTACAAGTACTTGGATGATGTACTTGTAAGTGTGCAACAGATTTCTTTCAGTAGCAACTGAAAAATAAAATAATGGCAGGGAACATGGTTTTATCCACTGGTTGTTGACTGGATGGAAGCAGATCTGAATGCAAGCTTGAGGTCCATTGTAAGAAAGGGGCAGGATTTAAGTGGACTTAAATGATTGGAGAAATCTGTTTCACCGCAAGGAATTGAGTTATGACATTTTGATAAAAAAATTGCAAGGTCAAAATAAAGTAAAAAATAAATAAAAACAAGGAAAGGGGTTATGAGGTCCAAAAAAATGTAGTATAGTGGACTAGTGGACATGGCGAATACTGAAACATGGGTTGAGTTAGAAGTTTAGCGTCACCACACATTGTGTGTTTTTTGATGGAATAATAATTGGAATGAAGGTAGGAAGGCCATATAGTGCAGGTTAGCAACCATGCTAAAGCTAGCGGCAACACCATAAATTTCCCTCGAACATGCCTAATTTTTTTTAGCTTTTTAGCTACATTAGCATTTAGCAACGTTAGCATTCCATTTCTGACAATAATAACATTTTAATTTTTATACGTACATAATTTAAGACTTAAATCTAAAGTTCACTTCAGCGTCTAAAAGGCTCAAAACCTTCAATTACCCACTTCATTCACTTCCGTGGCACTGCAGAAACACTTCCTGTCCTTAAGATTGTGTATCAATGGAAGGGATCCAAACAGTGAAACCTTACGACACTCTGGATTTCACCAAGTGGAGCTTGCAGACCTTCAGTAGTCTTGAATAGTCTGTTACTTATCAGCTGGGTGGTGGGGGGATTTTTTTTCTCTGGTTTGCGGAGAAAGTGAAAGCGAGAGAATGAGCAAGACTTTTTTAATATTGCAGCTCTCTGGCTGTTATATTGCTCTTTTCTTATATCACTCTTCTGTCGTCACTTCTGATAGTCCAGAAGGCACTCAAATGTAGAGTAAAGGACTCACCAAAGCCATTCAAAGTCATTTCACATGTTCTGATTAAAATAGCCATGAAGCAAATAACAGACAGAGCACAATGACAGAGTTTCTCCAGGTCACTATTGGATAGTTTGAGTTAATGCAATGCACTCAATTCCTGACATTTTTGCACACAATATCATAAATACAATGACTAAATCAATATCCAGTAACCTAAAATGCATGTTTCTCTCTAAGAGGATTCCTAAAGGAATGTACTCATCCTTAAACATTGCTAATGGAATCTCTATCATAATTTAGAACCAATTGAATAGGATCAAACAGGAATCAGCTAAAAACTAAATATGTTCCAAATGGATGAAATTAAGTTCTATGAAATGAACCATATAAGTTTAAGTTGATTATTTGAGGATCCTTTTGGGATTGTTATGAAAGGAATCCCATTTGTTTGACTAGTATACTTTAGTCATGACATTTAACCAAGAATAGCATTTTTATGCATACATGGCAAGGTTGTTTTCTCCCAGCTATAATGTCAAATGTCTTGCATTGGAGCAGAAATTAACAGCAGAAAATGTAGCAACACAAGCAAGAATAACTAAAATGTTCACTCAGGGTTTTAAAGGTTATGAGACGAGATATGAAACCGCTGTTTTTGTTCAAGTTTTCTGATAAGCTTCATTCAGCAGAAAGCCACTGCTTTTGGTGGAAGCGTGTAGGCTACATCAGCAAAGATCAAAATCAGCAGGGAAGAGTGGGGTAAGATGTGTCAGTGGGTAAGTTGTGTTGCCCCCTTAAGCAACCTATAACTAAAAAGTAAATAAATCATGTATTTTTTTTAATAATAAGGCGTTTCCCCTGAAACTTTTAGCTGTGGGGTATAGTGCCAGCTAATAGTGAACTCTGCCTCCAAATACAGGAAGTTCAATACAAAGTATTTAAAATTATCACTACATTTAAATATTCTGAATATTAATGGTTATGAATTAATGACTATGCAAAATATGCTTATATTTTATTGTACATCATTTAGCCTACATATTCCCCAGGGTTTCACCTTGACATGCGAAGGGCAAAATGTGCCACTTGACCTCTTTTTAAAATAATTCAGAATTGTATTGTCCTTAATATTTTTCATTTCATAGCAGCATTCTACAGTTTGCCTCGAGGCTAACCTTAAATAAAAAAGTGACAGAGCTTAACCAACTCTTCTCTAACTTCAAACTCCGAGGCTGTGCGTCAAAACCAGAGTGTGCTGCCTACCTAGGCTGCCTTTTTGGCCATATATTAGTATTTGTGGGTGAGCACGGCGTCTACGATGCCCACCAAAAATACTAGGTAGGCTGCACACTCGGTTTTGAGGCATATATAGCCGGAGGAAACAGAAACTCCGAAATCTTACTGCTAATTTTCGGGCTTCCTTTGCGCTCGCCGGTTGAAGGAAGATCCGCGAACTGAACCCGGTGTCCGGACATCTTCTGCACCTCTCCAGACTGCTCGTCCCTGGCCAAATATCCGCAAAACTTTCGCTTATTTCCCGCTTCCGTCTGTCTGAGTCTGTATATGCGCTATGAATGTATGACCAAAGGACACAAACTCCTTCATGAGAGAGGAGAGACTCCGAGGGAGGGTGAGAGAGAAAGCGAGGGGGTTTTCAGCCCAAAAAGTAAATAAATAAATAAATAAATAAGGAACTTAAAGTCCACACGACTGCAGAATTACGTCATTCCAATTTAAAGTAGATTGTTTAGTTAGAGATATTTTGCTGGGAAATCTTATTTTTATGCATATTTTCCTACTTATTTAAAACAATGTGTCTTCGTCAATCAATAGGATAGGCTAAATGATAGATAATCTTATATTAGCCTATATAAGAAATAACCATGGAAGTTTAATATTACAAAATGTCATAGTGCTTGACCTTGTCCAGTATGGATGCAGAATGCACAAAATGACCATTTGCTTAGTTCGTTAAGCTTTATTAGAGCCCTAATTGACATAAAATGAGTCAGTGGTTTGATTAGTTGGGCTGATTGACAACTTCATGAACTATTATGAAAACAGCTCCATCTCACACATACACAGTGTCATGTGTCATAGCCTCGAGGTTTATTCGTGTGTCCTGTCGCATGATCCAAAAGATGCACTATGGGCTGCATAAAAAGCTGCATGATTTCTGAGGCATTGTATTTGATCGTACAGCGCTTGGCGTTCGGACTTATACTGTCATCTAGTGGCTGACACGGGAACTACCACAACATCTCTTGACAGAAAGAGCTCATTTCGAATGCCAAATAGTAAATCTGAAAGAACGGGGAGGATGTGATTCTTTCACGTAAAAGGGTAAAAGTTGTACTCGCACCTTATAAGTGCGGTACTTTTATTTGTTTGTTTGTTATATTTAAATCTGCTCAACAGTCTTGTGTAGAACCAGGGTTATAATAGTTAACTAAAACTCAAACCATAAAAAAATATCTTAAAATAAACGCTAACTGAAATAATAAAATACTACTTATCATCAAATCATTAATATAATATTCAATATATTGTACTTTGCGGGACTATTTTATGATGTCTAAGCCACATCATTATGATGTGAACTTGGTTATTTTATAATAGTGCCTCTGTGTTTTTGTCATATATGAGTAGCTAAGCTTTATCTGTTTGTAATACTAGATTGTGCTGTTCCATAGGTCTACAGCAGTAAAGAGTGATCCGTCTATTCAAGGAAAGAACATCGAAGACCCCCATCTACCCCTTAGAGGAACCACTTTAAATAGAGATAACCACACTGAGGTCAGTCTTCAGAGTAGTCCATGAGAACATACACTCACAAGACAGACATGAGATCACGCTATCCTCTCATCCCACATTTGTAGCATTTTATTTCACAATCTGGGAGATGTGTCTGTAAAGGTCAACATTTATGTAAAGCCATGTTCTGGGAACAAAGAACATTTCCTTTAGACTTTTACAGATGTTATAAGCTTGTGTGTCCAAACTTTTCCTTGTTGCTAAAATAAATACATATTTTTCAGTATGTATTTGGACAGTGGTTTTCAATCTTTTAGATATATGTGATCATTCGCCCAGGGACAACAGTTGAAAATTAGCCAAGTTGGCTAAACTGGCACATTTACATAAATGTTTATTAATGTGCACTGTCCCTGTAACTTTAAACTCATCCTAAAATGTAAAAGGCAGCTATAAATGTTTTATGTTTAATGGCCAAATTTACACTGTGAAAAATATTATAAATGTGTAAAAAATATTTGGAAAAATTATATTCACTTAGTACTGCACTGTGTATTATTTTAACTTTTATGATTCATTTTATATTATTATTTTTTGTTTATTAATATATATATATATATTTTTAAATCTAATATTTGTTAATTTTTATCTAAGTTGTATTTTAATCTATTTTTATTTACTTTAATATTTTTATTATTAATTTTAATCTATTTTATTTTAAACTCATTTATTTATTTTTACATTTCTTTACACTGTTTTTATCTAAATATTTTCCTGTACCCCCTAATTGGGATAGGACTGGGTGTTTATATCATCATGTTATCATTTATTCACCATCATGTTGTTCCAAACCTGTGTGACATTCTTCAGTGCAACACAAGATATAGAAAAATGACAGAAAGGTCGTTTTTTGTCTTCCTCAGAAGAATTATTGTCATGTTTGAATAACATAAGGGAGAGAAAATTATGAAAAAAAAATTGAGATTTTTTTTTGGGGGGGGGGGGGGGTATGTGTGTGTGTGTGATACAAATAAACAAGTTTTGAAATTGTTTCAAAAGAATTTATTCAAAAATACATATTTGTAAAATAGATTTCAGGCACTTGAACATGAGAGAATCATCAGTTTAGTGTATAACACAGCAGTGCAGGTAATGGACTACAGGGGAATAAATATACACACGCATAAACATTGACAAGAACTGCTGGAAATGTTTGTATAAGTGCGACATATTCCATTCAGGTGGATGAAAAGTTCTGCATAACAGATTACAAAACAATAAACAGAAAAAGTATATATACAAGACTTAAAATTCTGTAGACAAACATGCAATCAAGGCTAAGAAACATTCACTCAGACCCCAAAAGTCCTTATTTTACATTTCGCACCACAAATCATCTTGTGCACAGCACTTCAACACATTTATGGAAAAATGAAGACACAAAGATAGAAATGTAATAAATTAAGGCAATATTTCATCACGCGAGGAATCAAAGTGCAATCCATTTGGAAACATCAGAATGAGTTACAGTATCCCCAGGTACATTCTCTGATTGAGTTTCAGTGCAGACCGTTCTGCTCAATGTACATTTTGGAAAGGGACGCCGCCATGGACTTGGCCAACTCCTCGTCCCTCTTGCGCTGCACCTGTGTGTGACGGCACCAGTCGTCATACTCCGGGTTGGGCTGACAACTGTCCAGCAGCACATCATAATGACCGTTACTAAGCCAGCTCAACCATATGGCCGGCTTAGACAAGTCATCTTCGCCCAGGTAGTGCACCATGGTTGATACCGTCGGGCTCTCCACACTACCCCCAGTGGTCAAGTAGATATTCACATTCAGCATCTGACTCATGGCCAACAGCTCTGGATAGCCGGCCCATGCACCGTCCTGGGCCGCGTTGATCAGAAACTCCCCGACGTCTCCTTCGATGATGGGGTTGAACTCCTCCAGGTGGTCGGCGATGTGGTGCATGGTTTGCTCTCTCAGCTCCTTGTGCCTTGACTGGTCCCCATAAGCCGCCTTGGAAATGGCCCGGTACAGGCAGTTCCCGTCTGGGATGATGTGAAAGCGGTATTTCTGCCTGTCCTGGAGGTATTTGTTTTGTTTCTCCACTTCGGCCAAGTAACGGGTAACCTTGTTGTCAACGTCACTTTTGTTGGGTGTCACTGTGGGCTCCTGAAGGATGCGCAGCTCAAAGACCGGATTGTCATCTTCGATGCTTTCCTGCCTTTTGGGGTCTTGGAGAGCTTCAGATGAATCAGATGAGGGTCTTTGCACAGTTTCAACAGTTCTGGAGGGCGTGGCATCGCTTAGTAAACATGGCTCGCGTCTTCTCTCACAAACTCTGTAGCTGTCATTATCAAAAAACCTATCGTAGAGAATTGATTTTTTCTCACTCATCTCATCGTTGTCATCCTCAAAAACGCCTCTTCTGGGATCTAGGTCCAAGACGGAATCAGAGTGGTGATGATTATCTCCGTTAACTGCGTAGGAAACCCGTTTGTAGTGCGTCTCCAGAGGTCTATGGTTTGTGCGCGGCTCCTTCACGATGTGAATAGGCACAGATCTCTCCACACCATCCGGTCGCGTGATGATAATCTCCGCGGTGGAAGTGTAGAAAACCGGCCTCATCGAGGTGGCCTCATAACATGAAAAAGCAGGCATGTTCGCTTCAGTCTGTTCCCCTCCAGACAAATAGCCCGTGTGTGCTATTGTGGCGCTTCCGTTAACGGCGTTTCTGACCACCTCCAAAGAACCCGAACTTGTCGTTGTTGCGTTATTGCCGACACTGGTGAGAGTTACGGAAACTTTCCGAGAGGAGCCGGGGTAGTGTGTTAACGCGCTGCTGTACAAGTGCATTTTCAACGTCCTCCCTTTATACAATGCGCCTTAAGGCCTCGTTGTTACCGAATGATGACAACACGGTCCAAAAATAATCTCTGTCATCAATAGCAGCGAATGTGTAGGGCGCGTTTCCATGGATCCTCGTTCCCCGCTGCTACAGAGTTGTCTTGCGTCAGCCCCAAAGCAACCCTAATTTTAGCGCGAGCAATGGTAACCGGACCCCGGGTCTCTGACACTCCGCCCGGGCCGAGGAGACGACCTGCACCCCGCGGGAATGCGAAAGATGTGATGTGTCACTGGGACTCTCGGCGTTTCTCTCGCTTCTGTCCGTGTTTACGCTAGCGCGCGTCAGGGCGGCGTCGCCAGATTGGAATGCGTGCAGTTTGCCAAGAGGCCGCGGGTTCCCAAACAGCTCAGAGGACCACACTGCCTCTCAACAGCGAGGAAGTCCCGCCTCACACTAAACTTCATTGGTCCTACTTAATCAAGAAGAGTTGGCTATAAATCACCTTAAGCATATTACAGACTTTTCTTGGAAATGCAGTCAGGTCGATACGGCATCAACCCGAAGCTTCAATCCAATAAGTTTCCCCCCCATAAAAGTAGCCTAATGCAGATAATTTGCTCGTTGTAGCTTTCATCTTTCGTATTCCCTTATATGGCTTTGAACTCCCATTTGACACGCAGTTTCAGAATTGTGAACATTTTGTTCACACAACTAATTCCCTAATCACGGTTCCTGAATATTCTGACTCATGACCTCATCATCCCTCATGACATCATATTCTGCAAAGAGACTCAAAGCCCTTTTACTGCACCTGCTCTATAGTCTATCTATCTATCTATCTATCTATCTATCTATCTATCTATCTATCTATCTATCTATCTATCTATCTATCTATCTATCTATCTATCTATCTATCTACCTACCTACCTACCTATCTATCTATCTATCTATCTATCTATCTATCTATCTATCTATCTATCTATCTATCTATCTATCTAAAGGTGAATAGTATACTGAGAAGTCACTGAACGGATCATGGTTAAATTGACGGTAAGTTAAAACGACACAAGTTTTAAATAGCTTCCACATAAGTTTCATGCATAGTTCCACTATGTTCTCATGCCCCTTTATGCTTGTGTTACTGAAAGAGGAATAGCTCATGTCCTCCGACACCTCCTAAAAAAGATCACTATATGCACTGCCTATTTAATAGCCTATAGTGTACAGGTCAGCATAATAGCAGAGGGTAAAACAGATCATTGTAATATATCGAATATGCTATATGTCAAAATATGTCGGATTGGTATTTTATATAAAAGAGAAGTCATATGTTTTTACCAATAGGTGGCAATCAAATGCTTCTATTTCGCTTTTTGGAGTAACACGTCTGCAGTTGCGCAATGTAACACCAGGGGGAACTATTGGTCTCTGTTTATCGGATAATAACACGCCTTTTTTGACTGCGATGACTGTTACACAATCCAGAGCTGTGTCAGGTTTATGAGAAATCGTGAATCATCATCACGTCTTCTCACATCCATTGTAGTAGAGCCAATCTGCATAAAGGCATTACCTCACCGAGTTTTAGGCTAGCTTCTTGTTTCCTTTAACAAAGACGATTATTAACAAAGATGTTAAGATTACGTCCGATTGTTGTAGACATGGGCTATTGTTTACGTCTAGTCTAGAATAACCTGTGCTCTTATCAACGGCAGTAAATTGAGAATTAAGGCCAGCCAGACGTATGACGCAGGCACGCCTCGCATGGAAATGTCAACGACCTGACCCATATCTACAGACTCCAAATACAGCCTTTACCGCCATGTGCCTCGGTGTTTTGACAGGCAGATACGCTTGGTTTTAAAGGTCTGTGTCTGAATCATGTATGTACATAATAACGTGTCTAACCTGTGCGTGCGCACTGTAACTGAACAACAACAGATGAACATCGGGCTCCATACGCAAGAGAGATAATCAGCGTTAAGAATTCTGAGACTGCTGTGATTTGAATTAGGGACGCGTCACAAGGACAGCTGAAGAAACAAGCGATTCTTGCTTTACAACCATCTAATCCCAACGGTCAACTGGGTATCACGCAGCGCTGCGCCAACAGGAAGCATCACGCGCGGCTTACAAATGGAGCTGTGATGAGAGAACCGAGCAACCCTTAGAATTAGTACCCCGTTTTTAAAATGGTTCATGACCCTTTCGTTAAAAGTTTTCGAACGAGCATTCCTAAATGTTGTGATAGTGTTTTTTTTGTTTGTTTGTTTTAACCACTAATTAGCAGCGTAACATAAAGCAACCGGTGTAGCCGATTCCCGAACAAATGACTCTTTTGAGTCGGTTCTTTTAATGAATTGAAAACACTTACAGCGATTCCTGAACCGATTACGAGCCGGTTCTTTTCAGTGAATCGCGCACATTCAACGACCAGTGTATTCCAGTTCCCGGGCGAATGATTCTTGTGGCTGGTTCTTTACAGTGAATCAAAACACTTTTATTATTCTGACTCACTTACTAAACATCGAGTTATTGTTGCAAAACTTTCAATAACTGTTACTGTATGTTATGTTTTTACTAAAAACTCGTGAGATTAAATTAAAAGCGCACTGTTAATTGTAATCAGTAATTTCTTATAAAAATACGTACAGTTGTGTTATTTTTAACTGCTGGGTTGCATGCATGCCGCGTCTAAAAAGTCCGAGAAGTCAATTAAAAACGGTAAACATATTGTGCAATAATTGTTAAACTGGTTTCTAATGTGTTCTATATGTTCTGATAAAATCATCATTTAAGATTGCTGAGGGCATTATATACAGCTAATAAGAACCGCGCTTTAAAACGTTCGAAAAGAATCATGAATAGAACCGGATATTCCTCAAGATCCTCTCAAGCTTGCAACAGCATCATGGACATCTGTCACCTGAAATAAATGCCGCATTGCACCTGATAACACATCAACACTATCCTGCAGCAACACATTTTTGCCATTTTTTAAATCTCAGTGAAAAATACAACGCACATCCAAAAATACTGTATTGGAGTAGGGCGCCTAACAGAAGTATGCTGATGAAAGCAAAGCAGCCCCAAATATATCCCTGCCATGTGTCTGCCTCTTCGTAATGTTAACCTACATTCATAATAAACCAGCTTCCTGTGTCTCTGCCGCAGTCATTAAAGGGAAACGTGCAAGAACTAGATCCAATTCAATGTCCAAAACACGTCTCCACAAACACATCCCTCGCGCTAGGATCTATCTCAACACGTTTTAAGATTCGAATGGGTTTGTCAAAAAGCTCTTTTTCGGTCTCTTTTACTCCTTTTTGTGTGTCTGATGTCAGATTTTTCCCTCTTGCCCTCGGAGGGGGAGGATCTAACCGCGTTGAGTCACGCAGCTGTCAAAGATAGCTGTCACCCAGTTTCCACATCAAACACACTGAATGAGACGCGCAGCCTGTCCCAGGTACCCGACAATGTGTTGCGTCTCCGACAAATGAAAAACGCGCTCCGCGGCGATTCCTCGACAATAAGAAATATTTCTCTCGATACTTCGTAACAATCTGGAATATTACAGTTGTGTGTGATTAAACCGAGGAAGAATCGACCTCCTTGTTGCCAACGTGAAAAGGGGAATTTTGACGGACATGAAGACCAAAAAGGGTATGTTTCTTCTCGATATGGGTGATATAGCGGCGATATATGTTCTATATTTTTATCGGTGATTGTAACAAATGGATAGAACTTGTCGATGAGGGTTGAACAGAAAATGTCTGGCATCGCATGCTATTGTTTTCCGCTGCAGACAAAACAGCCTTTTTCTCACCATGTGCTGGCGGGCTGTCACAACGAGCCGTTTCGCGTTATTAACACGCATGGGTTTTATTCGCAATATATACGCTTTGATTTGTACAGAGATGCTTATATAACAGTTGCATGTATTTTGGATGTTTTAAAGTGTTGTTCCACGAGCCAATCTATAACTATAACTTTAAATAGTCTTAAAGGTTACTATTTTAAGGGTTTTGTCGTGCATGTTTAAGTGTGTAAATGTCTTCGTGTTAATAGTTGAACTTATTGGCTTGGGGAAAAACGTTCACGCGCTCAGAGTTTCTCATAACACTGACTCAAGTTTTGTTGGGAAAATGAGGGAAACTTTCCAAGTTTTTATTTTATTTTATTTATTTTATTTTTTGGACGACTACTTTGTTGCTTTCTTAGCATCTGAACATTTTGTCGCGGTGTAAAATGTGCAACAATAAATGCTGACCTCCTTTTGTGAAGTTTGTGTATTTCGCGCCGCTTCCTCGAGGCGACGCTTTCACATTCCCTCCGACCTCGTGTCTCTCACAGCACACAATAGAGCCCGAGCTATTTTCTGTTATTAAGTTAATATTTCTCATATATTATGACGTATAACCGCGTACAGAGTCGTGTCAGCCTTTTATCTGTCACCTGGCGTGATTTCACACGTTTTAATCTAGTAAAAAGTCGAAAAAACAGAGTTTGAAATGTCCCACAAACGACATTCTTTTGTTCGGTCTTGAGATTTGCAACAGGTTCCCCTCCCCCTCCTCCTCCTCATGTAGGCCGACGACAAAGTTACTTCTTATTACTCCTCTTTACATGTTCAATCGTTTTCTCACACAACATCAAAGATAAACGTGTACGTGATTTAACTCGTTTCGTTTTTAGTTGAAGTCCCACGCTCACACTCGAGCTGAAGTTGGGGAAAGTTTTCTTTCACTTGCTGAGTGCTCATGAACTAAAAGTCCCCTTCAGCACTCTGTGAAACGTCTTATTGACAAACTAACCGGTTTATGATACTTGGGATCAAGTGGTAATGATAGTTAAGTCATCATCATAAACAGGAAAAGTTGTAATATCAGCACTTAAATAGATAGTCAGACCAAAATCATAACTCTGTCATCTTTTACTCACCCTCATGTTATTCCAAACCCCCGCATTACTTTCTTTCCAGAGAAGGATTTGTTTGGCAGAATGAGACTCAGTCATGATTCACTTTATTTTCTTTTTTCATACAATTAAAGTACGTAGTGATTGATGCTGTCAATCTGCCTTTGTGTTCCATAGAAGAAAATCCTACATGTTTGAGGGCAAGAAAATATTGACAGAATTTTAGTTTTTAGGTGAACTGGCCCTTTAAGTGAGTTTTAAAACAAAACAGTATGTTTATCCAAAGTTTTTCTAGTTTTTGTGAGTGTATTTACAGTGCTCGGAAGTGCACAATGACACCCAGAGTCTGTGATGCATCCACTTCATCCATGAATCACATGGCTTTGCTTGACAGCAGGGATGTGACACATCAGCTGCCACACACACTCTCTCTCTCTCACAGACACACGCTTATACATGCATACAGACGGCCAGGCGCTGTCGTGTAGTGTTTTGCAGTTGGCATTTTGGAGGGGAGAGACTGTGTGTGTAAGATAGGGGGAGGAGGAGAGTCCTTTGCAGGGGTTGGGGGGTTGATGTTTGACTGGGTGTCTTTTGTCTTCCTTCACACACATGGGTACACACTGATTCCAATTCCCTGAATCACACTTATTGACTGGTAAAAACACATTGCTCATACATCAACTTCACTTAATACTTTTCCTGGTTCTCGAAGCCTTTTTTTTGTATAGAAAGAAAGAATAATGTTGTAAACTTAATCATTTTTAAGTGGTGTATTTCTTGTCTCGTATGCCTACAGGTGTGTTGGCGATGTCCGGTAGCGAGACGGACGACGAGGACAGTTTGGATGTGCCTCTTGACCTCTCTTCAAATGGAGGAGGGTCAGGGAAGAGGAAGAGGAGAGGAAACTTGCCCAAAGAGTCAGTACAGATACTCCGGGACTGGCTCTACCAACACCGCTACAATGCTTATCCATCAGAGCAGGAAAAAGCCCTGCTGTCCAAGCAGACCCATCTCTCCACACTACAGGTACTGAACATCTATAGAAGTGTGTATATGTGCCCTAGCACAGAACTAAAAAAAAAAACCAAACAAACAAGGGAACAACTGCATGTAATACAGCTTTAAGAATAATCAAAGTTCCCATGGTAATGAAAAACTGGAATATCAGGGAATGTTAAAAATGTGTTTTCCAAGCAGTATTATTTTATATATTAATGTAGCATTTAATAATATTTCCAATTAGCTTTATTTTTTATTTTTTAAGGCAAAATTTCAGTTTTTTTTTCATCTAATATTTTTATTTTATTTTATTAAAGCTTTTTTTTTTTATTACCAAAAACAACTTTAATAGTTTTAGTTAACAACACTGTTTTCAAGCCTGGAAAAGTCACACAAAATTATGTTGTATACATTTTTACTAGTTTTAGTTTGTTGTGAACTATTTGATTGTTTAGAAATTGTTCATAGTGATTGCAACATCTAAAATACTGTATATCAAATAGATTAAACAATATGACACATAACAAATTGACTGGAAAGTCATGTAAATTCATTGGCCAAAAGGTTTGGGAACTCTGAATAAAAATACATTTGAATGACTCAAAGCAGTTTCTGAAGTTAATGCTTCAGACAAGGTCTGAAGTTTCTCACGACTGCTTGTTTCTGTCAAGAATGCGAAGGGGAATTTTTCAGTTTTCTGCTTTGTTGATCAGTAATATATTTATATGCTTCACTGGAGAGCAGTTAACTGTCATCAATGTCTAGTTCAACTGACATTGTGTGAAGGAAACTGAAAGGTTCAATGTCATAAATAGAAGAGAGCCAAAAGAAATACGTCAGAGAAAGAAAAAGTCAGCTCTTTTCGCTAGCGCTATTGCATTTAAGATCACACGTTCTGTCCCCGCTGAGTTTTAGCGTCATATAAACAACACTTCCTGTGAATGCAGTCAATGGAGAGAATTCCTGCGGACAGATGAGTGAATAACTGTTTTTGAGTCATCTGAGATGTAGCCACATAGAGAGAAAGAGAGGGAGAGAGAGGGAGAGAGAGACTTGCTCAGACACTGGGCCAGGAATTTCCCCTGCGCTCAGCCAGCTGTCTCACTAACAATAGGGAGACACAATACACACACATTAACATAGTGAAGACTACCAGGCTCAGGCGGACCGTTGGATACACAATACAGCCCCATTACCCAGAGAGCCAAAGAGGCTTCTCTTCTGAAGAGACTCACTGGAAGACAATACAGGAGCATTACCATACTGAGGACTGCATTTTGAAAACGGCCCCTTTAGATACCGAGAAAGAAAAGTTAGAACTCAAGTTATTTCATTATGGCATAATGTGTGTATTGGGAAAGTAGGCCAGAATAGAATTGTAAAAGTCAAAACAGCTCTGAAACAGCTCTCTCTATATATAATTATTTACAATTATTAAATTATATATTTTTAATTTTTTTAAATATATATATACACACACACATAATTAACATTGATTTCATGTTCTTTGCTTAATAGGATTCATTTTAGATCTGCAATGTAAATTATCAGTTACCTGTGGTGCATTATTGACTAAAAAGGAGTTCAATCGTTGATATAAACTAAAGGTGTTAACAGTCAGCCATTACTAACGAAGTAATTGGTCTTTTTGTAGAGATGCACACCGAAGTCACTTGTGTTTTCTATACCCTGAAATGTTGGATTTGCATTAGAGTAGATCTCGCACCCCCTCAGGTGAGACTCGCCAGAGCCGTGAAAGATACAGCGCTATTAGCATGATTAAGGCCTAAAGCCCTTAGGCCCAACAAAGAGCCCAATCTGAGGGATAAAGGTGAACTGTTACTTAGGTGATTGAAAGGAATCCTCACCGCCAAGAGCTTCCTGCTTTCAACTGCCAACTCAGCTTTTTAAAAGAGGAAAAACAAAAATAGAGGCAGAGATCCGTCACATGTTAACTCAATACAGCCTCATGAATTTCCATTTTAAACTTGAGCAAGACAGCGTGCAAACAAAATGAACAAAACAAAAGGTTTTATAGGACTATAGGCTTTGAACTTTGAAAGAAAAATAACAGGTGGTAGAAGTTAGAGATAGAATTTGAGGTTGTTCATCCTGTAAGAAACTAACAATATTAAGTTGCTTAATTATATATTTTTTATTATAATGCTTTAAGTTTAGTTTCTTATTTAATATAAACTTAAAAAAGTACATATTAAATGATCTACTACTTCATTATTGGATTGCAGGACATAAAAATACTGATAACAGGATCTACATTTTTAATACAGTATGGTAAGACAATTTGTGATTGTGCTTGTGATTTCAATATGTGATCGCATCTGCATTTAAGAATTAGCATTTTGATGCATCATAATCTGCTCTTCTCTGCACAGGTGTGCAACTGGTTTATAAACGCCCGGCGACGACTCCTTCCTGAGATGCTCCGGAAAGACGGCAAGGACCCCAACCAGTTCACCATCTCGCGGCGGGGCAGCAAGGGATCTGGCGAGATGCTCAGCGACAACTCCCAGTCCCCGAAACACGGTCTGCTCGCCAACGGAGAGGACCGCAACAGCTACGAGCCCGGCTCGCCTCACTCGACCAGCAACACGCCCACTTCTAACGGTTACCCCAAAAAAGCCCTGTCCCCAAAAACACCCCCCTCGCCCGGACCCGTCTTACCCAGACCCTCCGTCATCTGCCACACCACCATCACCACGGGCACGCAAGGCATCGGCTCGACAACGCGCCTCGGCGTGGAGGGAGCCACGGAGCTGCCGCTCACAGACGTGGCCGGCCTGTTCGGGTGTCGAGGGGAGGGTAACGTCAGCCCCCAGAGCGGCCTGTTCAACACCCCGCCGCCCACCCCGCCCGATCTCACCCAGGACTTCAGCGGCTTCCAGTTGCTGGTTGACGTGGCGCTGAAGAGGGCCGCAGAAATGGAGCTGCAGGCCAAACAGCTCCTCGCCTGAAGACAGAAAACACGGATGGATGAATGAAAAAGCTTCATCGATGTTTGTTTCTTGCCCCGCCCCTCCCAAAAAACTTGACTGAGCAACAGAAAGCAAACAAGCATGGCCTGATCATTTCTATTTTTGGTAAATGTAAATCAAATTGATGAGGATTCCTTTATGTAAAGCATTTCAAGGTGCCTTGGCAGTCGGTTCTTTTTTTTGTATTCCATTTCTATGTAAATAAATATGTATCTTTTCATTTTGTACACAGGGGACCAAAACCAAACACAGTAATACGACTTCCTGTCTTTCCTTCTTTACAAGAAGACGAGCTCTTCTCCCATTCCTCATGAGTCTTTCTTTCTCGTTTTCAGAGATTCGGCTCTATGATTGTCGATTTTTGCCTCATTTTTAGAGAACACGTCTGATATTCTGCCTCGTTTTTTTTGCACAAAATGGCAGGTCATCTCAGTATCTTATCAACTCTAGCTTTCTCTCCAACAGACTCTAATCACTACTGCACCAGGTCATTCTGTGTCTCATAGATGTTCAGTTTTTTGTATTGTTTTTTTTTTTTTCGTTGTAAAATTACAGATGCTGTCGTTAGTATGTTTCTCTTTTTCCTTTCATTACTCTTGAGGGATATTCAGATGTAGCAGAACTATAGTCTGAGGTTTCCTCTGAATACTCAGTGTAGAAACGGCCAGTGAATGTGCCCACATGCTCCCCACACCACCCCTACACACACACACACACACACACACACACACACACACACACACACAAATACACACCTTGGACAAGTGAGCTGGAAGAATGAACACTACATGAATTGTATTAATTTTTTTTTTTTTTTTCTTTTTAGTTTTGTTTTTGTTTATTAAGTTGAGACCACTTTCAGAGGATAAAAAGAAAGAATGGTTTTATGTCACCAAATATGTTGATTTCAAGGTTTTGGGACCTTAGACCAGTGCATTTTCAGTAGCCAATGTGACATGATGCCCAATGATGTGACTTCTCCTCCTTACTGTGCAATGTATGTGGCAAATAGGGGTCACACGGTGTTTAAATAAAGTTTTGTTTTCTACAAAATTAATCTTCTTTCTTCTGCTTATTTTTAACTACATTGTTCGATAAGTGTTTGCAGTGGGAAAATGGAAAGGTTCTTCTTATCAAGGCTGTTTTTTTTTTGTTTTTTTTTTAATCATGGGATCATGGGAAAGATTAGCCTTCAGATGACATTTCTTTCCAGTAGTGTTTGAAAAATGAAATAACGTGTAAGGTCAGACAGAAAATGTAGATTGCTTTCATAAAGCGGAAGCCAGCATCCGAACGTGATTTATACCAATCCAACTCTGCCCTACCTTGACATCTCGCACATATTAAAGGCATGTTCTTACAGGCTATTGCTAAATCATACTGACATTCTTCTGTGTGTGTAAGCTTCACAAGAACGCCAATTAGCATAATCCTGCATTTAATTAGCGGTAGCTAAAACCAGACGTCAACGATGGCTTGCCAATGGCGTCTGTGTGAGTGTACATGTCTGTATCTGAGCACAGACAATAAAGACGGATTAGCGGGGACACGTCTGTCCTGGATATTCAATCACGCTCGGTTAGACAGCTGTTCTTTACTTTAGACTTCTCACTCGGCTGAGAGCCAAACAAACATCTCAAAGGGTCATTGGTGTAGTTGGCAACAAGTGATCAAAGTGATTAGCAGCTCAAAGCGGTTAATTAACCGAACACCTAACGTTATATTTAAAACGACATTACATTCTATGATACTAAAGACTTTTTGGATGGAAGGGATGTCTCACACATATTAGATGAGAGTTTATCTGTTCTTTGGGTTCATCTAAGAAGCCTGAAGCTGTCCACTAATAAGAGTCAAAGAAGATCTGTTCGTCCACTCAGGCCTCAGGCAATGATTTAAAACTGAAAGCCTGTTTTCAACTCAACTCAAGCAATTGTGAGATATGAAGTAGCCTAAAAACTGTGAGAAGTAAAGTTCCGTAAAATAAAGTCACAATTGTGAGTCGCAATTGTGAGCTAGAAAGTCACAAAGACGTAAAGGCGGAATAATAGTGAGAAACTTTTAAATAATTTGTCACAACTGTGAGAAATAGTCCAAATTGTGCAAAATAAAGTTACAATTATGAAATCACAATTAGGCCTACTAGAAATAAAGAAAATAATGAGATTGCAGCTGTGATATAAAAAGTCAATTGTGAGCGGTCACAAAAGTATAAAAAAAGTTGTTGTAATTATGAGAAATAACAGCCATAATTGTCATAATTAAATCAATCAAAAAAAAAAAAAAAATTTTGAGTGATATAAGTCGCAATTACTAGAATATAAAGACAATTATGAGAAACAATGTCAACTGTGAGATATAAAGTCTCATATACGAGAAATAAAATCGCAATTGTGAGTTATGTGTGAGATGCAATAGTGATATCAAGTAAATGTAGAAACAGGCTTACATGTAAAACAGTCATTTATCTCTATTTACTGGATAAAACAAACAGATTTATTGAACATTCAGTGCTATACATTTATTTGAAAATGAATCACTTCATGGCTGTGAGCATCTGTAACATTTTAATGATCAAAATTTCATACACGTGCCATAACATCAACAGTGTTGATACAATAAATACAAAATGTAAGTAGTAAGATATCTTTAGATGTAGGTTACATTTACAATGAAGAACATTCATGTATTTACACACAGTCATTTTGATAAAGTTTATGCTTTTACAAGAACAGTAAATACACAATTTCTTGCCTTCATTTCCCAAAATGTTGTGGTGAGTGCACCGTCCACAGTTTGGCAATAAAACATAGTCTGATTTTCTTTTATTTGGGAAGATAAAACCCTAAAAAGTCTGGACTTATGTTTCCAGATATAAACCAATATTTTAATTGATAAGGTATAATCTCCAGTATCAGACCTCTTCATGATACACACACACACACACACACACACGCACACACACACACACACACACACACACACGTTATATAGTCTCCCCTGAGGCTATGTTGTGCATGACTATTTTATATTCATAAATTAAGGCTGAGCGTTTAAACATCAATAATATTTCAAACAAACATTAACCACAGTAGAAGGGCTCTAGTGCATAATAACGGGAATGAAGAGTTTAGTTAAAAAGATAAATACTACAAGGATCAAACTAAAGCCAATGCAACTGAACTGTCTATGAAAATAGAAAATGGCTGCACATTGGCTGCTGGGAAATTAATATCAATATATATTTATAGTGATGTGTCTATCCACAGTGAAATATTTAGAGCAAAGAAAAAAAGAAATAGCTCTGTTTATTTAACATATTTAACAAGTGCAAATTAGTATTTGTTATTGAAAAGTATCAGAAAGTGCAGTTAGGATTTGACTAGTATTGAGTAACTTGTCAGTGCAACTATGATGCAGCGCAAATCAATTACAAGAGCAGCACAAGAGTGTGTGAATGATTCAACGGTTAAGATGGGTTTCCTTAAATAGAAAAATGAATAAACTGCTGGTATGTGCTCTGCTTTGATACATGTGTCTACTTGCACTTTCTCCTAAGGGTTGCTGAAATTATATACATCTAAGTATAAATAAAAACAAAAGAAAGTAGCTGATCTATATTACCACAAAGTATCAACTGTGCTACATATCGGTTGGAAGAAAAAAACTACGCCTTTAGGAAAATTAGGAAGCACTTGGGTACATGCACTTGATGTGGAAATAACAAACACACACATACACACTTGGTTGAGGATACAGACTATCATGCTAACTAGTGATTATAAATATAATGAATAAATTGCCTGTCACAGTTGGTGTTTTTACTAAAAATAAATGTATGTATTACATTTAGGCTATAGAGTTGTGGCATTGCAGTTTTAATATTTCAAATGATACTTTTAAGCATTATTGAAATTCAAAAGCTATGGTAAAGAGAGAAATTGATGTCTGACTGTCTGTTTAAATGCGTTTCGTCATATCTTAAATATCTCTACAACTCCCTCATTATAAAATAATGATATTTTACTTTATATCCATTTATACAAACATTTAGACAAATATAGTGAGCTATATTAGTGAGCAGTCAGGAAGGCGTCTTATAATTCATCATTTATATATTTACAAAATACGCATTTTTTAAAACTATCTAATGCAAATCTCAACATAACAACAATGGGGCGTGATTTGACTATTTGTCTATCCACGCTGAACGGAAAACCGCTAAGCAACGTGACACAATCACAGCCAATCAGATCTTTAAAGTACAGTAATAAAGAGCAGAATGGGCCAATGAGATTTCACAGTGGGCGGAGCTATTCAATGCCACAGAATTAGAAAATGTCCTGTCGGTTGTTGTGGTTGTGGATGGCTCGTTCACACTGACAGCGATTTTATTGCTGGAGGAGTTGCTAGACACTCTCATGTCGAATTACCTTGCACATGTCACCAGAAATGGCTTTATGTCAACAACAAAAATGTACACGCATACACAGAAAATTATGGAAGCCAAAACTAAGTAAAAAAGACAGTAGGCTAGACAACTTTCTAGATCATAAGTCTTAATGTGAGAAATTACATCATAATTGTGAGAAATAAAGTCGCAATTCACGATATAAGCTTGCAATTACGTCAAGTCAGAATTACGAGAAATAAAATCTCAGTTGTGATAGTTTAATTGTGAGTCTGTGATATATAAAACCCACTTATGAGTAATAAAGTCACAATTACGATATAAAGTCGCAATTATCACTTACATTATGTGGTCACAATTAAGTAAAAATAAATTTGCTTGTGATATACAGGGTCACAATTGTGATTAAAAACAGTTATGAGAAATAAAGTCACAATTGCGATATAAAGTTGCAATTATCACTTAAAATCACAATTACATTAAGTGAAGTCACAATTAGGAGATCTCGTGATATATAGAGTCACAATTGTGATTAATTGTGCGACTGAGATATAAAAATGCAATTGTGAGAAATAGTCACATTTATGATATAAAGTCGCAATTAACATTTAAAATCGCAATTACATTAAGTAGTCAAATAAAATATCTTCTGATACATAGGATCACAACTGTGATATATTGTTAAGACTCTAAGATCTGAGAAAAAATAGTCACAATTATGATATAAAATCGCAATTATGAAATAAAAAGTCACTGCAATTGTGAGAAATAAGTTAACAATTCACTGGACACATCCACATCACACCACCATATGTATATCACCAGAAATCTGCAAATATCTCTGAAAATAAAAGACTTCATTGCTGTCAGTGTGAACGGGGCTTAATGCTGAATGAAATCCCTGACTGCCCGTATGTAATGTTTCATAACGTGGACATATGAATGGCTAATGAATCAGAGGCGTGAAGAGTGGTTTGTTCTGACAGTGCTTCTGTCAATGACGTGAACGCGTTGAGTGGGGACTGATAAAAGTGTCACATTTGTCAGATACGATGGACATCTATGTCAGTCAAACAGGTGAGTGGCAATGAGAGATAGAGAGTGGACAAAACAGGAGATAAGATGGTGCGAGAGGACGACAGAGTGGGAGGTTGAAAAATATGAGAAGAAAGAAGAGAAGAGGTGGGTTTTCCATTCTGTCCCGTGATACGACCTCGCCCGCTCTCAGAGGTGCAGGGTGACACGTGAGAGAGTGTGGCACATGTACAGAAAGCCTGACACCCACATGTATACATACATACATACACGACAATCAAAGCTACATTGGCCGTTGAAATCTTCAGAAGTGATCGGTATGTTGCCCTTTTTAGAAGTTAGGTTCTCTTTGAGAACACAAGACATATGGCTCTTACACGGTAACCGCAAAAACATAAAATTCAGTAGTGTGCAATATTTGGGTAGTAATATTAACAGACATGATAATATGCTGTGTTTTAGGCATGAATATATATATATTTATTTATTTATATTCATATATATATATATATATATATATATAATTGGTTATTTTAACAATTAAATATAGTGTCTAATAGTAATATTAAAGTCTTTGGGAGTTTAACAAGGGAGCTAACAATGGCAGGACAGAGGAAGAGAGTAAAATTAAGTCATAAATACAGTAGAAGCCCACAGTGAAGAAACTCTCTTTTACACAAGAAAAAGGAGTGATTATGTTACAGCTACCCTGCCTTTGTCATTCAGTGCTATTGTGTTATGGTTGGAGATGAGTGTGTGTGTGTCTATTAGGCTTCTAAGCACCCGGTTTTCAGTGTGAAAGTGTTTATAATCGTGTTTGGGCCTCTGGGATGTATATTTCGATGCTGTCGGCGCATTCTGTGGCAGAGTTCTGGCGCTGAGAGGCGGCGGCACGTTTAGCCGCTAACAGCCGCTTACGAGCCTCCATCCGCTGGGAGCCCTCCAGAGACCGGTCTCTCACTAGCATGGGACCCTTCCCCGGCTTCCTGGGTACTGGAGGGGGCACGCGCTTCTCCTGGACATCAACGACAAACTGGTTAGTGTCACTCCGCGATGTAACACAACACAGCTAATGCATGCAAACGGGGGGGTCATCTGTTGGGTCATCTGCAATATTTAGTCGTGTTTGAGTGCCAGGCATCAGCCAAATACATTAAGTGAGCGCTCAGGGGTGGCAGGGCCATTACGGAGGGCCGTTTTCGTCAACTAAGAGTTCAAGCCATTTGGCATGATGTAAAAGGGACCTCTGGATGTGAACCACATGCAGCGTGCAAATGGGAGCATCACCTCAAAACCCGATCACTGTCAAACACAGAATACATAAAATAATAAGAAGTGAGCAAAACAAATCAGATAATAGCATAACGCATGCAACATTCATAAATGTAATAAGATAAACATTCAAATAAAATACTAAACGAAATAATGAAGCAATTGACCTTAAAGGGATAGTTCACCCAAAAATGTTGTCATCATTTACTCACCCTTACGTTGTTCCCAAACTGTATGAGTTTTTTTTTTCTTCTGTTGAACACAAAAGAAGATATTTTAAAGAATGTTGGTAACCAGACAGTTGACGGCACCCGTTGACTTCCATAGTAGGGAATAAATACAATGAAAGTCAACGGGTGCTGTCAACTGTTTGGTTACCAACATTCTTTAAAATATCTTCTTTTGTGTTCAACAGAAGAAAGAAACTCATACAGGTTTAGAACTACATGAGGGTGAGTAAATGATGACAAAACTTTAATTTTTGGGTGAACTATCCCTTTAAAGTCAGAGTACACACCATATTTAACTGGATGCAAATACAGAAAACTGTCCGTTCAACACATTGTGCTGAAAGTTTGAATTATATGCCGGTTGTTATTTTCTGTGCTATTCCATTAAATAGTGACTGGGTCTGTCAAGCTTCAAAAAAGACACAAAAGCACCATAAAAGCATCGTTAAACTAGTCCATGCAACTTGACATCTGCCCTAGCGCTCCTTGGGTTGTTCGTAAGAATTTATGAGAGAAGTAGTTAAGTCTGATTCACAAACAAATTTGTGCTGTTTTTGTGCCCTTTTTAAGCTTGAAGGCCTCAGGCTTCATCATAAAACATAGTGACCTGTACAATTATTCAAAACTTTCCTTTTGCATGCCACAAAAACAACAAAGGTTACACCCCTCACAGGGTCATTTTTAGCTTGCATCAAATTAAATATCACATCTACTCTGACATATATTGAAGAGTTTCAATAAACCAACCATGCAGCATCTTAAGAAATGTCGTCGCAAATTGCTTTGTGTCAACTGTGGTATTCTTAGCCATTTTAAGAGAGTGTGTAATGCATCTGTATTTGTGATGTAAAAATCTATACCTTTCTCTCAGGAGGCTCCAGCGTTCTCCAGTTGTTAGCTTTCAGCTGGTGTAGCTCATCAAACTTCAGACTGATGTTCTCAATGGACAGCTGCAGCATATCCCAGAATCCTGCCAGATCTTGAGACACGGGCCGCGGGTGGGCGTTGGGATTCTGACAGCGAGAGAACAGATTATACACAAAACATCTGTTAATTGGGGGTGGGGGGTGGGGGCAATATCTAACTAAGTGATACTGATTTGTCTTATATTAATGCTACTGAGGCTAACACAGCCACTCAGGGGCGGAGTCACCAAGTGTCGCTCTGCTCTGATTGGCTAACGGATGTGTGCTTCATACATACCAAGTTTTCTTCACAGAGCTCCCGGAACTGCTGAAATTTCTGCGACATCAGCAACTGAGCGCTCCCCACCGCACTACGAATCTTGCCGAGGACTAAACACACACAAAAAAAAGAGAATCAGCTGTTGTAAACAGAAGTGCAGTAAGTAGCATGAAAAGTCGATTAGCACAGTATGAGAAACTCTATGTAATAACACAGCAGTGAATGTGTGCGTTTGTGTTGCAAAGGCTTAGACAGCAAGTTAATGTTTAAATGCTGTCTCTTTGAAGCGAGAAGGGGGGTCATAAATATCTAAGGCTTGGGAACTTAAATGCAGGAACCAGAGGAGCAGGGGGAGTGTTTACCATGCACACCAAACAAACACCAGCCAGAGCCAACGAGCCAAGAAATTCGCGCACACACATACAGAACAAGAGTGCGATGTAAAAAGATAGATTGAGAGTGAAAGAAAGTAAATAGCATATCAGATTACCAAACAAGGGTGAATTCTCTTAAAGGAAACTAATGTTTGCCATGTGGGGGTCATTTAAAGGCTTCCGCCTTGGCCTGAGGAGTGACTGCAGCGTGTCTCTGTGGATTGCAGTTTAAACAGTGATCTGACGAAATGAACTCGCTCTGTTTAACATATGCAGCAGCGAGAGACCATATGGCAAACAATGTGCTGTCATAGGACACGGAGATTAGCATATTTTATGTATTCAGGGAAAGAGGGAAGGGTTAGAGAAGAGAGAGTGGAAGGAGACAGATATAGAAACTGAGAGGAAGAAGAAAATATACAGAGAAAGAGGGAGCGAGAGAGACGAGGGAGACGGGTGGCTCCCTGCTGGTAGAAATGTCTGGTATGTGAGAGGGAGACAGACAGGAGATAGATGAACAAGCAGGCTTTGTGAGTGACACGAAGACGGTCACTGCGCTGTGTGTGTGGGTGTGTGTGCTTGAAAAGGCGGGAAGTGGGAGAAAAAGACACAGGCTGGCCGGAGGTAACCAGACTGTGAAATGACCTTGTGCACTGGTAGTTTTGTTGAAGTGGCTGATTATTCTTCAAACGACTTGCACACGGACTGTACAAATGTCACTCTAAATATAGTTTTGCAAACAAATGACTACTTGACTTTAAAAATAAAATAGCGGATTTGGAAATTCAGTAATTTATCTACAATAACCATTTTGCTTCAATTACTTTGCTATATGTTTTAAACTAATTCAAAACCTAGTGAGTTGACTACCTAGAAAGAATTTTGCGGGATCAAAGATGCATTTAGAACATTCAAATCGAACATATGAATCTCCCAAAAAAAGTGCTGTTGAACTGAAAAATTTCAGAAATGTAATTCTGTCATAACAACTCTCAGAGTGTTTGGCATGGTAATAGTATGAGAATGTTGATAAATTTGGTCTTGGCGAAATAGATCTGCTACGCTAGAGCAAGTACTACGGGACTTGTTACTGCCAATACATACAAGACGCTGCTGTGAGCAAGACATGCTGCTACTCTTCAGTATAACATACACGTATTACCCGTAGCAGATCTATACAGGTGGAGCTGGGGAAGGTGGAGGGTTTCTGAAAGCGCACTGCTAAGGCAAATGCATATGCAAGTATTTGAAGGTTGAGCAATAAGCTCATTGGCTACTGATACAGCAGGAACCAATCACCCGTGCCCTATAGAGAATGATATGATTGCAAGCGTTTCAGTTTAGGACCCATTAGTCTGCGCCATCTATTGTTTCATTACAGAACTTTGTATTGCTGCTGAATCAAACATTCTAAATGAGTCTATAATGCCACAAAATGCTGTTAAATCAAATGTTATAAATTAATAATTAATGCCGAAAAATGCTGTTAAAACAAACATTCTAAATGAGTCTACTTCCCAGATCTATAATGCATAAAAATGCTTTTTTTTAGGGTCATTATCTCAGAGTTACTCACTGTCTTCCGGTAGCTCATTCTCTCGCTCATCCTGTTCCATCTGTTGGCACCAGCCCTCCATCCTCTCCACCTCTGCATGCAGCAGCTTCAGAAACCAGCGTCCGTCCTGCGGACACACAGAGACTGACACTTCACTTGCGTATTCCTCCTCCATGGCTCCATCCATCCAGGGGACCGGCGGGGGCAGAATGGAGGGGTCGAAGCCCACGTCAGTGAATTCATCCTGGGTACAGGCATGGTAGTGGTTCCCAGAGCCCTGGATGCTGACAGTGGAAGTGGATGCATCCTGGGACGGCTGGCGGATAATGGGCCCCTGGTGGGTCTGCGTGAACTGGTCATCGCCGAGAACCTCCAGAAGATCAAGATCAGCTTGAACGGCAGTGGTGACGCTGTTAGAGCGTGTGACTCTGCGGTAGCTGGAAAGAAAAGATGAATAGTGTAGTGTATAGTTTGTGTTCGAATCATTTAGCTAAATGTACATCTAATGCTCAGAAACAATGTTGACACAAACTTTTCTATTGCGCCGTTGACAATAACAAAGACTAGATAAAAAATGTGCATCATAACAATAACTGAACTATTTTAATTAAAACATACTGTTGGCAAAAAATATGATGGGAAATATTAACACTTTATTAAGGGTTTCAAGGACAGTTTCATAAAGTGAAAAAGTTTGGTTCAGTAAGATTTTTTTAATGTTTTTGAAAAAAAGTCTCTTTTACTCATAAAGGCTGCATTTATACAATTAATAAATGGTTATTATAAATTGCAATAATATATATATATATTTTATTCCTGTGATGGAAAAGCTGAATTCAGTCTTCAGTGTCACATGATCCTCCAGAAATAATTCTAATATGCTGATTTGGTGCTCAAGAGACATTTCTTATTATTATCAATGTTGAAAACAGTTGTGCGCTGCTTAATACTTTTGTGGAAACTATGATGTATATTTTTTCAGTATTTTTTGATGAAAATAAAGTTCAAAAGAACAGCATATATTTGAAATAGAAATATTTTTTTAACATTATAAAATGCTGAATAAAAGTATTAATTTCTTTCAAATAAAATCTTACTGACCCAACCTTTTAAACGATAGTGTATACGTTGATTTTTTTGTTGTATGATGCTAAATAGTTATTGTTTGATATACATTTTTCAAAATGTTATTTAAAAAAGTTAACTAATAGTTAACTAAATGGTAATATTTGGTTAAAATGCTATAAATGCTATTTTCATTGACACAATTTCATATTTTATTCAAATATAATATATAACAATGGATGAATATGATGACAAAACACCGGCAAAAGTTGAAGAACATTTTTATCATAAAACAAACAAATATGATTAAATTGTTCCCAGTTACGAAAAGTAAAAAAAAAAGAAGAAAAAAAAAAACGCTCCAAATGTACTTACAATGTTAAAATAAATTACATTAATTGGGTTGCAATTTTATGTTGAAACTTCCTTCTAAGTAACTGTAGACTATGATATTGAATACAAGCGTAACAAACACAGACACACACACACACACATCTCCTCTCCTTTAGGAATAGAGAAGGATAACATATCAAAGCGATCTGGCTTAGATCTGCTACTCTGTGTTTGCCTGGTGTGTGTGTGTGTACTGGAGAGGTATGACACCTGCTCTATTCAGATGCACTGAAGCACACTGACATCTCTCACCATACCCTGAGTGTGTGT